>NC_088830.1:33496314-33808814 GCF_904066995.2 Poecilia reticulata | reverse complement strand
GTCCCACCTGTCCCCCCAGTCCCACCTGTCCCCCCAGTCCCACCTGTCCTCCCAGTCCCACCTGTCCTCCCAGTCCCACCTGTCCTCCCAGTCCTCCTAGTCCCACCTGTCCCCCCAGTCCCACCTGTCCTCCCAGTCCCCCCAGTCCCACCTGTCCTCCCAGTCCCACCTGTCCTCCCAGTCCTCCTAGTCCCACCTGTCCTCCCAGTCCCACCTGTCCCCCCAGTCCCACCTGTCCCCCCAGTCCCACCTGTCCCCCCAGTCCCACCTGTCCTCCCAGTCCCCGTCCTGCAGCGAGTTGCTCAGTTGCTCCGTGTTGCTCTTGTGTTGCTCCATCAGGGCGTCTCTGTCCTCCTCTGGCGTTTGGACGAAGCGTTTCTCAAAGTCCTGGACCTCCAGCAGCAAACTGTACATCTGAGGGATGGAGCTGATCAGAACTTATTGATTCCTGATTGATTCTCACCGAGGTGTGCAGGATACGATCAAATCTGGTTCAAATGAACTGAATCTGATCGTAAACGTTAATTATTGACACATTAATACGGTAAAATCTGGAGCGTCTTTGTTGCATCATCACGTTAAAACGCTACAGGAAGCGATGAGGACCCGAGCGTCTGTGTGCTGCAGCGCCCCCTACCTTCTCCACGGTGTACAGCACCTGGCGCCTCTTGTTCCACACCTGCTTCTCCCTCTTCTCCTGCAGGAGGACAGACAGAAGGACTCAGGACAGGCCACAGCGGAGGGACGTCCTCACCTGGACGGACGTTTGGACCGACCTCGTCGTCGGAGCGGGTCGTTACCACGGCGTCGATCATCTTCCTCGGGTTGTTGACGCTGGACACCGTCAGCTTCCCCAGAGATCCTGCAAACTGAACTGCAGAGGGACACGCAGGACGTCAGGAGACGGGGAGGACAGGGGACACGGCCGGTCCCTGCTGGCCCTCACCTGGCCGGTAGGTGTGCTCCACCTTGGCCACCTGCGGCGTGATGAGCTTGGTGGCGTGCTCCTTCCTGCTGCTGCTGCTGTCTCGCTCCTTCTCCTGACGCTTCTCCATCTTCTCATAGTAGTTCTGCAGGGAGACGGAGAGACAGATGGACACGGAGACGGACTGAAAGGTCACGACCTTCATGCTGCCGTGATCCGAAGTGGAGCAGGACCAGAACCGTTTGGGGTTAAAGGCCATGCGACCCGGCGGGTGTACCTGGTAGTAGTAGTCGTCCAGGTACGGGTCGGTGCTCTGCAGCTGCATCATCTGGATCTTGGTCACCCACTCCTTCTCCTTCTGGCTCATCAGGTTGCTGTACGGGTCCCGGCTGCGGCGGTCCAGCCCAGTTCTGACCCGGTCGCTGCAGAACAAGCAGGTGATTCTGAGAACGGCAGCGTCTAAAGCAGCTAACGATGCTACGGAGCTAGCATGCTCTCACCCGCCGCGGCTCTGCATGCGCTGCGTCAGCATGCGGCGGTGCTGAGGGTGGAGGTGCGTCGTGTTGTGCCTGATGGGCGGCGTGTGGTTGGGGAGGCCGTGGGGCGGCGGGGGGCCCATCCTGTGGCCGTGAGGAGGAGGGGGGCCCCCGAAGAAGGGCCTGAACCCGCCGCCGGCCAGCAGGGGGGGGCCGGGGCCGCCGCGAGGAAAACCCGCCACCTGGTGGACGGAGGCGGGACGTTTCATAGAGCTGCAGCTACTAACAAGCCGTCCAATCAGGAGCCAGAACTCTGAGGTACAAACAGGAAGTGACCAACCAGGAAGCAGCAGAACCCCGGACCCGGGTGAAGCTGCAGAACATCGTCAGGTTCTGCAGCAATGCTTTGAGTTAGAGGATAAATTATCGGGTTTCAGGCTGAACTCTGATGTTCCCACCGACCAGAACCAGAACTTCCTGTGATCCACAAGTTAGTCCGGATCCGTCATTCTCCAGGATCCGGTTCTGGATCAGAACTAAAAGCTGAACGGTTCCAGAAGGAATCAGAGAAACCTGAAATCTCAGCTCTGAGTAGAACCAGAACCAGAGAACGGATCATCCCGGTTCTGATGGTTTTCTTAACCAAAGAAAAGGAAACATGCTGCGTTTGTGGGTCAGAACCTTTAAACCGGGTTCTTATGGGGTTCTCTGGTAGAACTGGAAATGAAAGCTGGATCAGAACCAGTGCTTGGTTCTGTCCTGGACCCGGAACCAAACCTGTTCGGCTGGATTCTGTGGTACCGACCTGGGAGTTGAGCAGCTGAGCCCGTTGGAGCTGAGACAGAACCGGGCCGACTCTGGGAGGGAACGGACCGCGGCACAGCGGAGAGTTCTGAACAGAGCAAGAAAAAACAACGGGTCAGAACCAAGACAACGGGTCAGCTCTCCACATCAGGACCGGAACCGGCAGCAGGCGGGACGACTCACGGCTAAGTTGAGCAGCGTGTTGGGGGACAGGCGCTCAGGGAACGGAGCGGGGAACCGGTGCTGGACCGGGGCTCTGACATGGACCGCCGTGGGGTGGTGGATCTACACACACACACACACACACACACACACACACACACACACACACACACACACACACACACACACACACACACACACACACACACACACACACACACACACAGCTGGAGACTCAGAGGAACACGCTACGGTTTGTCTGTCCGTCCGTCGCTGCGGCTCACCTGATGGTTCAGGCTCAGCGCGTGTTTGGGCGGCGTCCCGATAGGCACCGCCCTCACCGGAGGAGAGCCAATCACAGGAGAGGAGGAGCGGGGGGGCGGGGCCCTCTCCGACAGGTCGTGACCTTCGTCGCTCCTCCCCTGAGGCGGGCGCTTCGGAAGCCCCACCTCCTTGATGATGGACATGAGTGGACTGTCCTGAGGACGGAGCAGAAGATGGAGCTCAGGCCCGGTTCTGGTTCTGGTCGGGTTCTGGAAGGAGAACGGCGTTTCTCTCACCTCCATGTGTGTGATGAGTCCCGGCGTGATGCTGACCGGCCCGAAGCCCATGCTGTTGTCCCAGATGCTGTGAGAGTTCATCTGTGGAGGCGAAGTGGGAAAGTTAGAGCTAGAGGTCAGATCCGGTGACCTTCACAGCGACCTTCAGCAGGACGCTGCTGCTTCCTGGAGGATCGGCTCAGGAAACAGCTGCGGCCTCCACGATTCACCTAAACCTGCTAACTAACAGCCTCAAGTAAAAACTGTGAAAGTTACTGAATCTTTCCATCGACTGTTTCCAAGGCGACGCTTCAAAACCAGCATGAGAAACATGAGGATGGAAACACGGCGACTAAAACGGGAAAAAGATCCAAACCGCAGAGCAGAACCGGAACCGGAACCTTCACTGGACCGAGTTTCACGCAAAAAGTGAAACTGACGTTTAGTAGAAAACGAAGCGCAGTTTGGACAGAGTTCAGACGTTCATTTGAAGTTTCCTGATCTAAAGTTGATTCATCAAAAGGATAATCAGCAGGTTCTGCTGCTGCGATGATTTCATTTGGCAAATCTCCATGGAAACATCATGAGTCATGTGATCAACAGGATGTTGCTGCTGGTGGAAACCATGAAGAAGACCACGACAGGAAGTGGAAGGCGCCGCCTGTTCCTTAATGTTTAATGTTGTGAATAAACTCATTCATGTGAGATTTTAGTTTTCGTATTAAATAGAAACTCTGTAATTATGAAATTGTGTTTTTTCGATGTTAGCCGAACACAGAGCATCGTGTTTGTAGCGGAAACGCAGCTTCAGGTGATGCTGCTCCACTTCGGCGTGGGGGAAACCGAGGAACGGACCTGGCCCATGGGAGCGGCTCCTCTGCGCAGGAGGTGCTGCTGCTGCTGGTAGCTGAGCACGGAGGCGGCGGCCAGGCCTGCGGGACAAACATCTCAGCTCAGACAGCATCCAAACAGGAAGTGACACGTCAGCAGGTGACCTGCTCACCTGAGGCGGGGGGTCCGGGGGGCAGCTGGTGTTTGTGGGGGATGGAGGCGGGCTGCTGCAGGACTCTGGGCTGGTCCGGGCCCCGCGGCGCGGACAGAACCGGCCCGGCCGACCCGGGAGCCGGACCGGGCCTCTCTGCCGCTCCGACGCCGGCGATGGCCGGGTCGGCGTCCAGAATGAAGCGGGCCAGAGACTCGGCCAGGTCGCCGCCTCCCGACCGCTCGTCTGCAGAGACAGACAGACGGGAACGCATCAGAACCCGGAGCGGTCCGCTCTCAGGAACGCCGGCGGTCCAAACCCACCTTGACCCGGCGGCCCAGAGGAGAAGCCGAGCGGAGGCAGCCGACCCGCGGCGGCGGGGGCGGGGCCTGGGGAGGAGTCTCCGCCCCCCAGGCCCCGCCCGGCGCCCAGCCCGTCCCGCTCATCCAGCTCCGCCAGGCGCTTGTGCTCCTCCTGCCAGTCGTCATCTGGAGACACAGAGCAGCTTTAATCCCAGAACAGATTAGGAGGAGGAGAAGAAGAAAGCGGCGCCTGCTCACCGATGGCGCCGGCTCCAAACGTGTCGTCATTGAACTGGTCGATCTCGTCTTCGTCCTCGATCAGCCCATCGTCCTCTTCCTCCAGCGTACAGTCGTCATCCAGGGACTGGAAGCAGAAGAAGAACCTGGATTATCGTTCATCCTCATAATCTGGTCAAAACCGTCAGCAGATTAATCTGACATCGCTGTAATCTTATCATCTAAAACCGACCATGAGACCTGTCGCAATAATCAATCAATCAATCAATCAATGATGAATTAAAATGAGATGATTTATTGTTTTTACCGTTTTCCTCGTAGTTGGATGATAAAAGTTTCCGTCTGGTGTTTTGGGTTAAAGGTTTTATTTTATTTGTTGTTTTAAATGTTTTAAATGTTTTCTAGTTTCAGTGTTAAAAGTTTATTAGAATTTAAAGTTTATTGATCTTTGAAAATCTGTTTTTTTATTATTATGCCATTATTTTTATGTGACTTAAAAACAAATAGCGATACATATTTTCCTTCATCTTAATTTCTGGGACGATTTATCGACCTTTGACCTTCATGCTGGTTTCACCGGATTCGTCATGATTTATCGGTTTGTTTAAAGACGACATGATTTTTTTTACCAGTATCACATTTTACAGTTTCATTTACATCCAAGTCAACTAAAAAAACAACAAAGAAACAAAAAACAACTAAAATCGATTCACTGGATTTTGTTACAGAATCAAAATAAAAGCTCAAAATTCTAAATAAATACATCTAAATCTGATATATGTCGATTTATTGGTATTGATCAATGATGTCACTGATTTCCTCTGTTTTTACTTATTGTTTGTTTTTGTTTGATATTAATCTTTGTTTGTCTTTAACATGAAAAACAACCTTTTAGTTTAGAGATTCGTTTATTTTCTCCTGCCAGGTAAACAAATTCTTTCCATGTTTCAGCCTCTGAGGTTCTGCTGGTCCGTCAGCGCCGGGTTCTGGACCGAACCGAGCCCAGTGACATCATCGTTCAATACACAATTCTGCTTTATCAATATTTTACTGTCATTATTAATTATTTACTATTATTATTTGACATCATGTTTAATATCAGTCATTTTTCAGGTAAACAGTTTAATCATCTGCAGACTCATCATGTTGTCTCGTTTCCAGCAGCCTGATCAATATCAGATCAATAACCGATACATTAATGATCGGTTTATGCTTCAATAATACTCAGCAGTAATTAAAACTCGAGGTAATTAAAGCTGCTGAATATGATGAAATGTTATAATGAATGACTCCGTTTTGTTTAATAAACATGATAATTTATAAAATCTGGTAAAACATCAGATATTTTGACATTCAGAATATAAAACTAAACGTTTTATCATCAGAGCCTCAACACTGGAGCTGCTTTCAGGGGAATTTTACGGTTTGTGCATCTAAACTTTAATAATTTGAAACCTGATTCTTCAGACCAGCAGCCGTTTGTCACATCAGCAGCTCAACATTCACACAAAGCAGCAGAACGAAAGAAACGTTGCTACAAAACCACCAAAGAAATAATGAATTCATGAATGTTTCCAGTCGCTGGTTGGACGACTTTCCATCTGAATTTACTGTTTGTTTGAAACCAACATTAATACCAATAATACTTGATTAGGTCATATTAGGATTTGCCAATATGATCAATTATTCCAGGTTTCATGCGTCCAATAAGATATTTTCCAGGTCCGGATGCGTTTCAGCTTCTTTTCCTCCTGGAACATAAAACCGTGTCTAAACAGCAGCTTCTGGAAGCATCAGATCCTCAGCATGATGCTGCCACCACCATGCTCATCATTAGCTTATGTCATGTTTGGAAACATTTTTACTCCAATTGTGTCCAAACAGTTTCATCTTCGTCTTTTAAAACCATGAAACTGTCATTCAGAAAGAGGCTTCAGTCCGTCTCCTTTCTGAGGTCAAACTGGCCGGATGGACACACTGGGGTTCTGGTTCCTGATCGGTTTATTGGTTCCTGATCGGTTTATTGGTTCCTGATCGGTGTTCTGGTTCCTGATCGGTTTATTGGTTCCTGATCGGTGTATTGGTTCCTGATCGGTGTTATGGTTCCTGATCGGTTTATTGGTTCCTGATCGGTGTTCTGGTTCCTGATCGGTTTATTGGTTCCTGATCGGTGTTCTGGTTCCTGATCGGTTTATTGGTTCCTGATCGGTGTTCTGGTTCCTGATCGGTTTATTGGTTCCTGATCGGTGTTATGGTTCCTGATCGGTTTATTGGTTCCTGATCGGTGTTCTGGTTCCTGATCGGTTTATTGGTTCCTGATCGGTGTATTGGTTCCTGATCGGTTTATTGGTTCCTGATCGGTGTTCTGGTTCCTGATCGGTTTATTGGTTCCTGATCGGTGTTCTGGTTCCTGATCGGTTTATTGGTTCCTGATCGGTTTATTGGTTCCTGATCGGTGTTATGGTTCCTGATCAGTTTATTGGTTCCTGATCATACCAACTGATGAATGATTGTTCGGTTTGGGTCAGATGTTAATATCTAAGCAACGACTCCAGTCAGAATTAAACCAGAACCTTCCTGACAGCAGCAAACCTGTTGACATTGAAACCTGAAGAACTTTATTTTCTGTGATTTAAACCTCCACACCAGGTGTCCTGCAGGTCCTAGACATTTCTGCACCAACACACCTGAACTAAAGTCTGAATCCGAACCTCAGCAGGTTCTGCAGAGCTCTGAGTCACATTTTGAATTCAGGTGTTGAACCTGGAGATCAAGCAGGACACCGGCTCTGAAAGACTGCACTTTCCATCCCTGTTAGAACATGGAGCATATATTAAATGTACTGATTTATCTGAGGTTAAGAGCCGGTATAGGTTTTGATTTTTAAAACAACTAAAGCAGGATAAAACCCAGCAGGAGCCGTCCTGGACCCCCTGACAGCCTCCAGGACCAGTTAGCCTCTAAGCTAACACTGCCGTTACATCACGCTTTGAACCGGAGACGGAAAACTTTATGAAACCAGCTCCTTCTAGCGGCGTCACGGCCACTATCAGAATCTGGCCCGTTATAACACAGGCTGACCCATAAAACCACCGGTCCGCTCTGGGCCATGGCACCGGAGAACGCACGCCGTCACTCCGCATGAAGCCAGCAGGAAAGCGCGCTGCTTCACAGGCCGCAGGTCGCATTGAGGACCAAACAAAAGGGAATGGAGGACATTTAAAGCCCGATCAGGCCAGATTCCCCCTCAACACCTTCCTAAGGCCCCAGACTTCCCGCCCAGAACCGGACCGGAACCGATTCTCAAGGTTAAAGCTCACCTGAAATCGAAACATCTATCTTCTGGTTGTTGGGAAAAGGAGAGCATCGGGAGCGAGGAGGCGCGTGACTGACGCAGCAGGGACGCCGTCACACTTGAACGCGCGTTTGGAACCGACGTGAACGAGCACGTATCTGACGTCGTATCTGACGTCGGGCGCTGCAGGGGCGTCACCTCTGCTGGAAAACAAGGAAGCAGGACGGAACTTGAGAAGATCTGACAACACAGACAGAAAAACAGACGGTAAAACAGCCTGACAGGCGGTTTAATCTTCTGTAGGAGGCTCTGCTCTCTTCTTTAACGGATATATGCGTTCATTTATTCTTTATTTTAAGATGATAAACATTTAAATTATTAAAGCTGTATCTGGATTATATGATGACAACAGGAAAACAATGCACTTCAGTCTCTGAGAAATGTTTGGGTAAAAATGTAAAATCAGACTCAATAATATTTGTCCACTTTTGCCATTATTTGGTCATTTTACTCAGACAATCTGCAAGTTATATGAAGAGGAAATGCATAAATCACGGTGATTAAAGTACAGTTTAACAAACCGTATTTTAATAGAAACACTGTTTATTAAACAAAATATGATAAATAACAGTATAATAATAAAAGAAGCTAATTTAAACTGTTAAAGCAGAATTATTTTGGCCAAAATGACAGGAACGATGTTTACAGGAGATGAAGTGATGCTTTCAAACGTGAGTTTTTAACGCATCGATGCAACAAGGTTCTGGGTTCAAATCCCAGCCTGGGGTCTTTACATGTTCTCTCCAGATTCTTTAAACTTACCTCACATAAACAGTTAATGTTTGAATTGTGGACACAGCTGGATGATCCAACATGGCAACACGAATAACTGATTCTGGGTTGAATAAATGAGACAATCTGGAAAGAGCCGACCTGAGTCGCAACGAATAACTCCATGTCCAAAAGAAATGTTCGTCTAAAGAAAACTGGCTAAATTAAAAGAATGATATTTGTATAAATGATATTTGTATAAAAGGTTAAATAAAACTGGGCTCCTTAATAAAATTAAATGTTTAGTATTTTCCAGTTGAATTTGTTGGTTGTTTTTGGTCAGGCTGACGGCCTGAAGGTGGTGATGAATTGTTCCTGTTCCTTTCTGTCATGTTTTCCTCAGGAATCTTCAGCGTTGGCGTCCATGTTGGCGCCGCCATGGTTCTGTGGCAGATCCACACCCTCGACCACCTGGACACGTCTGGCTTCGGTCGTCCTTTTCCTCGCCACGGCCTCCAGCTGCTGTTTTGGTTCTCCAACCACTGCGTGACCTTTGAACCGGACCACTCTGCGGACGTCATGAAGGTTGGTGAAGCGCTCCGCTCTGCCTCCGTCCTGCTAACGAAGCGGCGTGTAAACATGTCCCTCCGGTTGTCAGCTGGTGTCGGGGTGTCAGCCGGAGAACGGGGCCTACGGCTTCCACAGGTTTGGGAACATGGAGGAACTTCTGCCTGTTCTCCACAAACCCAAGAAGAAGAAGAGCACCAGGCAGGTCAGCAGCGCTCCGTACTTCTCCGTCCATAACGTCTGCAGGCCTCATTGGCTGAACTCAGGTTAATGTTAGACGGCTTCTTCCCTCAGTAACGGCATCCAGACTGAAGAGTGTTGCCGTTTACATCCGCTGCTTTCACTGACTGAAAAGAAGAAACTAGTCACTGAGCTGAAAATGACAGAATTTGAGCTCCAGATGATTTTTTAGTAAATCTTTAAAAGCAGGAGCAGGAACGTCTTTAGTGGCTCCACTTTGATAAAAAGCCTGAAGTACTTGGACTGGTCCATCTGCACGATTTCAGGAAAATATTTAACTGTGATGAAGAATGCCTTTTTTTCTAGACCCTGTTCTTTGTCTATTGCTACACCATGAGCTCCAGCCTGTTCTTATAGCCAGAGAGCATCGATGGCAGGAACGTAAAGCATATGACATATTATATCCTGCTAAATATTGCCTCCAAGCTGTCCTCGGAGTGACGGCTGCAATCCGATATGTGGTGCAGCTCAGCGTGTTGCTAATAGAAGCAAAGCTCAGCAGTGGCTGCATCCAGCAGAGACAAGAAGAGTCAAAGCACCAGGCCAGGGGTCCCTTCTACTTCTACCTCTACCTGCAGAATAAAGTAACAGAATAATACTGAAATACACTGAATGCAGCAGAAATGTTCACATCAGTAGATAATAGCTCATTTATCATAATAGATCTATGGGCTACAAAACATCTTCATTACACTTTTTGCACAAAATAATTTTTAGATGATATTTCAATCTGCTGAGTTCTGCTAGTTGAGTCTCTGTCACTTTAAATGCAAATCGACTGCTGCTGGCCCCGCCCCCCCAGCTCAGTGTTTACACTGAAAATGGCTGCAAACAGACCATAAATCATACAGCCATACTTCTATGACAAGCAGAAGTGGAGCCTCCTGCACAATTAACAAGAATGAAGCAAGTGGTTTCTGGATGCTAAGTCAACAAAACACTTGTGTTTTCCAGCAGCCATTGTACAGCGGTAAAACCAGCTGACCTATCTGCTGGAGGTCAACAGCTGGGTTTTACTGGCGTTGCTAGGCAACGGGCTGGGCTTTGCTGGGGTTGCTAGGTAACATGGCAATGCCTGTTGATTTGTGATATTAATATCTGGAGGTTTTTGAAACGGCTCATTTTCCAGATACTAAAAAACATAAATTTATTATCAAACATCAGGATGTTTTGGGTTTTTAGAACAGTACAAACTAAAAATGGAAGAAAAAAAACTTTCCTAATAAGTCTCCTCTAAAAACTTCACTTCTAAGCAAAGACAATCAGGTTTGTCTGAAAACAGACAAATACTTAAAAATCTTTAAAAAAAAGTTTGATTGTAAATATTTCAAACCGTTCATTTGATGTGCTGCGGCGGCCGGTCTCGTTCAGAGGTCGGGTCCACTCCCTCTCTGCTCCCTCCAGCTGGTTTACTTCGTGGTCGGGAACCTGAACGTCCAGTCCTACCCGCAGTCCGCCGACCTGCCGGCGTTCGTCCGGGAGAACCTGGGGGCGGACGGCGTCTCCAACAGCGACCGCATCATCATCAGTTACCAGGTGAAGACCCGGCTGGTCAACAAGGTCTACGTCACAGAACACGACGACGCCGATGTTGGACGGTTCCGATCCGACGGAACTCACGAGGTCAGCTCACAACTGATCCGACTTCTGCAGAACCCGCAGCTGGACCTCAGCTCCCTCCTCACGCAGATGGGTTACTATGACGACGTAGAGATGCTCCAGGACGCGCCGGACCCATCGGTCCAGATGATGCTGAGCATGATGCAGAACGACCCGACCGGGTTCTTCTCTCAGGCCTTCAGTCGCCAGTTGGACCTGGACCGGTTCTGCTCCAGCACGAACACAGACGGCAGCGGGAGCCTGGTGTGTTACACTCCGCTGCAGAAGAAGAAGAAGAAGAAGAAAAGCAGCAAGAAACCGAAACCTCAGAGGGAACTTTCCTGGCGCCCCAGCTGGTCGGATCCGAACCGAGGTAAACATGAGTTCCACTGGATCAGTTTTCACATTTTATAGAGATTTACAGAAACGAGGCAGAGGTCACCCAGTGGAGGCGCCGCTAACCATAAAGCCAGCTGCGCTAGCAAAAAACCGCTAGTCATTAATATTAGTTCTGTTAATATTAAAGTACTATTTCAACATATTTAGCAAAAGCTAATGCTAAAGAGTTTTACCAACTTGATATTTAGCATAAGCTAATGCTAAAGCGCTAAATTCATGTTTACGTCCACTATGACACATGTAGCACAACCAATTTAATGTTCTTGGTAGAGAATGAATGTCATTTGCTGCACTGCATTGTGGGTAGAGGATGTTAGCTCTGCTATTAGCACATTAGCGGAAGTTTTCCCACCAATAGATGCATGGATGAATGAATGCAGTGGCAGCTACCACTAACTATGCATTAGTTGTGCTAATGCTAAAGCGCTAAATCCAGTTGAACAGGAATTTAATCCTTTACTTTAGAGAATGTGAGGAAAGCGATTCATTTACATTTTGTTCCTGTTTTTTTTTTAACCATAAGCAGTTAATTTGTGAAACTTGATTCATTTGATTAACTTTAATTGTATGAATGTGACAATAAAAACCAGAGTGGATATATTTATATTTCTGAGGCTGAGCACAGATTTGACTTTTTCTGATTTTCTTTCTGCAGATTATGATGAAGATTATGATGAAGATTATTGGATAAGATCCAGTTATGGGTATGGATCCAATTATGGATCCAGTTATGGATCCGGGTATGGATCCGGGTATGGATCTGGATCTAGAGGCAGCTATGGTAAAGGCGGCGGCGGTGGATTCTCCTGGTTCCTGAAACTCGTCCTGAAAGCCGGAGCGCTCTACCTGGCAGCCAGATGTTTGTTCTGGTTGGTCAGGAACATCTGGAAGTCTAACTGGGATGACGAGCTGCTCCAGCGGATTCCAGGCTGGACTTCTCTGTATCCCAGGTATCCACGCGCACACATCATGCTGGACTATGTTTACTAGACCTGTCAGGACTTTGACTAGGACTAATTCTGAGTTCCTGCTTCAAATTATGCCGGTTGGAGATTCAAACTGAAGACTCAGGATGATGATTTTAATGATTCTAAAGTGATTTTATGGTTTATTAAGAAATATTATGTTTTTGTAACTTAAACTGAAAATACCAAATGTCTGAAACTAAAATGTTTTTGTAGTTTTTTGTTATTAAAAAGCTCCAAGTCCTCAGTCAGGGACATGAAGGAAATGAGTCACTTTACCTTCAAAAAGGAACAAGTTAAAATTTTATTGAAATGACTGAAGTGAAGCAAATGACCAATAATCACCAATATTTGCACTGAAGATTTGCTTTCAGCTTCTACATTTCTCATATTTGTCTGTGACGAATGAAATTTGTGCAGAACTGAGACTGAATTTACGAATAAAAGTATTTTTTGTGGGATTCGTTGTTTCTGCTCCTACAGTCAGGAAGTTTCTGTTTCTGCAGCCAACAAACGAGCGTCCAGTCAGGCTGCTTCAGCATCGACCAGCTTCCAGACGAAGGAAAAAGAAGTTAAAATCTCTTTACTGACATCCTGGAAGGTTTGGAAACTGAGTTTCTGTCCCAAAAGTGAATTTAGAAACAAATAGATGCAAACTGCCTTCTTGCAGTTGCCAGGTTTTGTCTCAAAGGACAAAATGTCTCCGTGGTCCGTCTGTCCGTACATCCTTTCATTCATTCATTCATTCATTTGGTCAGCAGGGTGCTGGTGCCGATCTGGGCGAGAGGCTGGTTCTCCCTGGACAAGTCGTCTCCTTGGTAATTCAGGTTGGGTCTAAATTTAAACCCCAAGCCAAATTTTTTCAGATAAAATGTTTAAATTTATTTATTTTTGTTTCTGCGTGTATTCTGACTTTTTATTTTATAAATTAGTTTAATTCTACAAAATGTCGCCTAAAACCGTCTCGGTGCTGCCCCCTTTGGGATGAGCGCTGGTACTGCAGCTGAATTGTTTCCAATGACGCATGTCACTCAGTCACGCCCCCTGGTGGAGAGTCAGGAGTTAGAATGACGGATGTGGTGAACATTCAACAGCGTTTGATTCATAAAAGATAAAATATCTTCCGTGAACTTTATTGTCATAGTGCTTATAAAGTGCTAACTCTGCTTATTTATGTGTTATTATTATTAATAGTAATTACATTATTATTATTATTATTATTAATAATAACATCTTGGAAATTGATTAGGCAGCCAAGCAGAAATCACAGACAGTCAATTTAAATGAATAATTTTGTCACCAGCGGAGTGTAGAACAGGTTTTGTTGAATAAAGAAATGAAAAATAATCAAACTTGAACCTGGAATCTGCTCTGAACCAAAACGATGATACATTTAGTGTAAATGTCAGAATTTGAAGCTTGTGGTTCCAGAGTTAGAGGAACAGAAACCTGGTGGGTCAGCTGCTGCTTGATCAGATGTCTGAAACAGACCAGCGGGTCGGTCTGAAGGACGGAGCGGCGCTGATGGAGCCAGAAGAAGAAAACGTTTACGTCAACCTGGAGGACCTGGACGGATCCAAACAGCAGCGACCCGAACGCGCCGGTACGCCTGGACGTCACGTCCAGCAGCAAACTGATGGGTTTCATGGCAAAATTACTTCTTGAATGCTAATTTAAGGAAAATCAGGGTTTTTAATTTTAACTGATGACAATTAGGAAACAGATGCATCTGAAATAATTAGAATAATTAATAATTAAGCTCATCTGATACATAGATCTATAACACATAGAGTGTCAGTCTGGAGGTCCTGATGAAACTACTCCACATTCTGGAACAGACTTAGCCCGACAGCGTGGTGGTACATTTTGTCCTTCCACTCAACTTTCTACAAACTTACTTGGATAATCAGTCTCTATCAAATGTTGATTATCAATTTTATTATTGATTATTGGAGTTTGCGATGTTCATTATTTTTTTGTTTTCTGAGCTGTAGCTGCACATTTTATGACTTTTTATGTTTGTCTTCATAATATTGGACAAACGGTTGAATCTTTTCTCTGAGCGACAGATTGAGGGACTGACGGTTTCAATCTGCTGCTTCGTTCCAGAGAGAAAAGCCTGAAAATATGTTAATTAAAATGATGCAGATTTTAAATCTGTCAGTTCCTCTGATCCTCTAAGGCTCATATATTTACATACACTGTGGCTGCAGATAACGATTATATTACTGATCATTTGCTCTAATTATTTAACCAGATTAAAGGTTTGTCACATTCTGCAGGTTTTCATTTAACCACATAAACCAGTTTTAAACAATATTAACTAAACATAAATAATTTTACTGCTTTAGTTGTTAAAATTCAGTATTTAGTGAATGTTTGATCATCAACATGTGCAAACTGGTTATTGATTAATAATCTGACAGTAAAAGATGATTAATTTGGGATTTTTCTTTGCAGAACCGGAACCAGGTGAAGATGAAACCTGGTTCAGGTTCTGGACGGGTTCTGGGTAACAGATTTACAGATAAAGATTTTATTACGTTAAATCCAAAACGTTTTGGCTTCATTACAGCCGACTAACGATGAATCGATGAATCTGATTGCAGGAGGTAAACCAGAGGGAGCCGCCTCTGAAAGGGGAACCGGAACCAGAACCGGAACCAGAACCGGAACCGGTTCGTGTTCTAAAGTTTTTCTGGGACTGCTGAGTTTCGTCCTGCTGACGTCGGTGGTGGCGGTCGGTTTCCTGTGTGAGTCTCCACCTGGGGTGAGGATGATGATGGTGATGAAGAGATGAGGTAACACTTCCTGTTTTCATTCTCAGACCAGAGAGATTTCAGCCAGCTGAGCAGACAGCTGGCCAATCAGACGGCAGAGAGAAGCCAGCTGCTGCTGAGGCAGCAGAACCTGACCAATCAGAGGGACCGGCTGGACGCCCGTCTGAAGGCGGCAGAACTTGATCTGGACCGGATGAGGAGCGGTTCTGGTGAGGGTTCTGTTCAGAACCGCAGCATTAAAAACAACATGAAGGATTTTATGGATTGTTTTGGGGTAATCAACCAACATGGTTAAAATGCATTGATGGAAACTAAAGTTTTTATTTTGGGGTTTCAGAATAATCTCCAATGAGTTTAAAGTGGGTTTTTCCTGAGGAACGAAGTGTTTCTGCTCTGCCAGTGTTCTGCCCTGCAGGATGGAGGCGGTTCGGCTGCAGCTGCTACCTTCTGTCTTCGTCGATGAGCAGCTGGGAAGGCAGCAGAGCTCAGTGTTTGCTGACCGGAGCCGATCTGGTGACCATCAGCAGCCAGGAGGAAATGGTGAGCGGCTTCTTTCCCTCCTCGTCTCCGAATGCGGAGTAACAAGACGTCTGACGTCCTCAGGAGTTCCTGGATCAGCTCGGAGCCCAGCTGAAGGTTTGGATCGGGCTGAAGGAAGCGAGCCGAGGTTCTGGATGGAAGTGGACCGATGGAAGTTCTCCAGGAGTCACGTAGGAGCAGAACCAGCTAAATCCGCCTGGTTTCCTCTGCGCTGACCTGAGTGACCCCGGTTTCCTCTGCAGGTTCTGGACGCGGCAGACATCTTGGACCAGCAGAACCCAGAGCTGTGCAGCTTTTAACAGAGGCAGCCGGTCATGGAGCGAAGAGTGGTGCTCTCAGCTGCTGCGGTGGGTCTGTGAGAAGAAGGCGTCCACGTCTGGACGTCTGCAGTAGAAAACTTTAAACCTTGTTAGAAACATGGAGCAAAGACATTCATATCACGTATTTCTGACTGAGCTGGTTCTGTGGGAGTCAACATGTTGCTAACGTGATTTCAGATTAATGTATTTTAGATTCTTGAGATCAAACGACTTTTATTTGCATAATTTTCCTAAACTCCTGAACCGAACAGCTGAATGCTCCTTCCTGCAGCCATCCGGGTCTGCAGCCTGGTAACGAACCGTTTCCAAAACATCAGCAGCACCGAAATCACAAAACATGTCTAATTTCTCTCTGGACCCTACAACCGGTCCGTTAATCTGTGGAAAGATGTTAATGTGGTGGTAGACAGTTATATTTTTTATGTTGGTGAAATTTTGACATTTTCATTCAGATTCAAATAGAAATTAAACATTTTTTAAACTCTCAAATGACTGAGACAGTTTTGTGTTTCATCACCAGAGATCAGATCACAGCAGGAGCTTTTTATACTCCTGCATCGCGTCCAATTCTTCTGCAGATCCGATTTATTCAGAAATATACAGAGAATCAGCTCAGACTGGCTGAAATGTGTTTCACCACTAGGGGGAGCTCTCACTCTCTCTACCGCCATGTTTGGTGGTTTTTCCATACTCAGTTTATTCTTGAAATGTCTTAATCCCTTCATCCTGACTTATTTTTGTTGTTAAGGTCTTGCCATACCCTGTTCATGCCTTAGTGATTTTGAATTGTTTTAGTTTTTGTTTCTTTTATTTTGCAGATCAGTTGTTTGTAGTTCATCTTCCTCTGGGTTCCTTCATGTTCTGTCTGCCAGCCTGAAGAACCAGAACCACGCTCCTTCAGGACATTTCACACATAAACATCTTTTTTTGTTTGGACATCACAGAAGAAAAAAACGTTTTGTCCAGAAAATGCATGGAGAAAACTCTGGAAGAACTCTGAATGAATCGCTGCTCGGAGTTTTTTAACCTCAGCGTCTTTCTAAAACTAAAGACCCAATAAGAAACATCCAGATCTTCAGGAAACTGAAACTGTTTTGTCAGCAGATCCATCATGTTTCTGTCTATCTCCTTGTTTACCAGGAAAAGGTTCTGGATGGTACCAGAGGCTGAGGTTCTGCTCCCTTCATCTGTTTCTTTGTTTTGGAAATTTTCCTGCACTGACTTTTAAAAGCGTGACTCTGAATATTTAACGCCCATTGTTGGTATTTTCTGCTGGACTCGGTCTGAAAGCAGAAAACATCCAGTTCAGCCCAGGCATGGTGCATTCAGGGACTGTCAGGAAACGATATAACCCACACCACACTGGTCATAAAGCAGACAAATCTTTGATTCTCATTTAATAACCTCATTTTAAATTTGCTATGAAAAAGTTCTAAGAGTAAAATTATCATAAAAAATGATTGAAAAGATCATTCTAACCTTTGATTAGGCCACTGAGACCTTTCTTACATCAGGCTGTGACTCCATGAATGAAATGTTCATCAGTAACTGGGACCAGATTTGATCTGTGGCTTCGTCTGTTTCTAAAACTGTCAGATTTCCTTTAGAAACTGAATTATTATCATTTCACACTCGCTGTTGTTCTGCATAAGGGGATGCAGGTACATCTTTAACCTCATTGCATCGTTCATCCTCTCTCTTCTTCATTTTGTGATTAGAAAGGTGTTGTTAAATGTGTGGCTCAGGGGCCGTTTGCGGCGCTTAAAAAACATTTGTGTGGCCTCCAACCAAACTTCAGCAGCGGTCCAAACGTGGCCGTCCAGAGAGTAAACTGATGCGGATGGAAACGTTTTACAGCATTCACTGCTCTGTTCATATCCCCAAATTCCATCCATCCATCCATTTTCTTGCACCCTTGTCCCTCAGTGGGGTCGGGAGGTGCTGGTGCCCATCTCCAGCTAACGTTCCGGGCGAGAGGCGGGGTCACCCTGGACAGGTCACCTGGACAGGTCACCCTGGACAGGTCACCTGGACAGGTCGCCAGTCTGTCACAGGGAAACACAGAGACACACAACCATGCACACACACACTCACACCTAGGGACAATTTAGACAGACCAATTAACCTGACAGTCATGTTTTTGGACTGTGGGAGGAAACCGGAGTACCTGGAGAAAACCCACCATGCACAGGGAGAACATGGAGACTCCATGCAGAAACACCGGGAATCGAACCCAGAACCTTCTTGCTGCAAGGCAGCAGCTCTACCAACTGCGCCACTGTGCAGCCCATATCCCCAAATTATTTCAAATAATTTCAGGCTCACACAGTAAAACAGGAGGGATCAGTTTGCTTTGGAGGCAGCTTCTCTTTGAAACTTCTGGTGATTTCTGAAGTTTCCAGTTTGGCTGATAAAAACATGTTTAATGCAGGAATGCTGTGGATGATATCTGCTCGTTCTATAAGGTCTGTCAGCGAAGGGAATGCACCGCGTCCTGATCCTATCAGTTCACACAAGATAAGAAACCGTCTGGGTGTTTTCAGGTTTGGACCGGCGAGTTCAGACTGTTTGTCACGAACAGCAGGGAAGTCTCTGCAGGACTCACCTGTCGGGTTTTAGCACTGATCAGGTCCAATCCGAGTTCTCCCACAGGTCCAACAGTCTGGCTGCGCTGTGGACTCACCTGGGCGGAGGCCGGTCCAGGTGTTGGTGGGAGGAGCTTCACTGACACCAGAACCGCAGTGGAGCTCAAAGCTTTCAGAAGCTGAGAAAACTCAGCAGAGACACGCAGCTTCACCAGGTAATGAAACAAACTGATAGAAACTTTTTACCAATCATTGAGTAAACATGGCTGCTCTGCTGATGATGAAGTTTATAGAATGACTGAAACTGAACTGATTATATTTTCTATGATCTGTTTTTTACACAACATCGAACGAAAACCTCTGTTGTGAGTCTGAGCTGTAAAAATGAACTGAAATGACCTAAACTGATGTAATTATGCTGAGTTTATGTATTTTCTGTGTTTAAGGTTTAGAGATGAATCTTTTGTTAAAGTCCAGACGGTTTGGTTGATTTGCTCTGGATAGATTTACCTTCTGGTTTGTCTTCTTCTCTGGACAAACAAATGATGTTCAGATTAGATGGTGCTTAAGACAAGACCAGGCAAGTTTGTTTGGTTAGTCCTAGTCAAAGTCAGGATCATTCAGAGTATTCTCCTGAAGAATAAAGACAAAAAGGTAAAGAATATCAGTACATTTTAGGAAGATTTGGTGATAATTACCTGGTCCGTTTGCTTCAGACCCTCATTCACACGGAAACATGCATTCACACTGCATCGTTTCCAGAAATGTTTCCATCCACATGGAGACACAGAGAATTACGTCTTCACACCTGCAAGAGGCGCTAAACATGCAGCCTGGGACCCGAAATGAAGGCTCCACAGGAGGTCAGAGCTAAACGAGAGAACCAGAAAGACAAACGGCAAACTGGAGACGAAGTCAAACATTTTCTCTGCATCACATCGGATTATAAAGCTACATGACAAGTGATTCACCTGTTCCTGTTGGTACACACTTGGTTATAGGTGAGGCTGGGAGAAAAACTTCAGTGTTTTCACAAAAAGGTGTTTTCATTGTCCACTTGAAAAGGCAACAGCAAAGTTTTTATCCTGTTTTGTTTCCCTAAAACGCTGCTTCCATGTGGAGGAGGTGCCACTTAAAAAGGTTAAAACTTTCAGAATAAAAGCTGTGATGTGCGGACAGAACGTTAGACCAACAACAACATGTTGATCTGCGTCACGTCCGTCATCAAGCTGCTGCTCTGAGCCGCTCAGTTAGAGACTCGGTTTGGCTGCTGCTCCCTGGTGTCACTCAGGAAAGAACGACAATCATTCAACATGTTTCGGCTTGTTGGAGGAGGAGGAGGAGGAACCAGCGGTTCAGGTTTTGATTAAACCTCCGTTTGACTGTCTGCAGCAGCGGTTCATGACGAGTTTGTTCTGGTGGCACCGCTCAGTCCGGCCGAACCGGCGCCTCGGCCCAGTAGCAACGGCTACGTGGTACCAGCCTGGTGCCATGGGGTACCAAGCATGTTGAGCTGAAATGTGACATCACAACCCCTGGTTCCTGATTGGCTAGAAGACGCCGTCACTCAGTTTGACTCCATCAGACTTGTTTGTAAAATCAGCGACCGGCTGATTTCATCCGGAGCTTTAAGCAAAGCGTCCAGTCAGGCTGAGTTTACACCAGTCAGGCTGAGTTTACACCAGTCAGGCTGAGTTTACACCAGTCAGGATGAGTTTACACCAGTCAGGCTGAGTTTACACCAGTCAGGCTGAGTTTACACCAGTCAGGCTGAGTTTACACCAGTCAGGCTGAGTTTACACCAGTCAGGATGAGTTTACACCAGTCAGGCTGAGTTTACACCAGTCAGGCTGAGTTTACACCAGTCAGGCTGAGTTTACACCAGTCAGGCTGAGTTTACACCAGTCAGGCTGAGTTTACACCAGTCAGGCTGAGTTTACACCAGTCAGGATGAGTTTACACCAGTCAGGCTGAGTTTACACCAGTCAGGCTGAGTTTACACCAGTCAGGCTGAGTTTACACCAGTCAGGCTGAGTTTACACCAGTCAGGCTGAGTTTACACCAGTCAGGCTGAGTTTACACCAGTCAGGCTGAGTTTACACCAGTCAGGCTGAGTTTACACCAGTCAGGATGAGTTTACACCAGTCAGGCTGAGTTTACAGGGCCTTTAGCTCCGACAGGAATGTTCACCATGTTGGCTGCCTGTCAGTTCTGAGTCATCAGTGATGTTGTCTCATCTACGCATCCAGCCTTAACTTTGTTTATTAATACATTTTAAAGCCTGTAGATCAGGGGTCCCCAAACTTTTTCCTGTTCCACAAAAGTTCCACATAACTTTTCCCTTCTCTGGTGTGGGGGAGTCAGTTTGTAACAGGAAAAGTGTTGCATGTTTATCAGCTGCGCTGCCGAAAATTGTTGAAAGGGGGGGGGGGGGAAGGCCTGGGGGGGGGGCGAGATCACGGACGCGTTTCTCGATTGATTTTTACCCAGAAAGCAAATGGGCAAAAACCGTTAGTGAAACGGTCACTGGGACTGACTAGTATATATTTCATTGAGGGAAAAGAGCCCTCTGGTGGTTGAAGAAAAATCCATATATAAACCGGAAAATACAATATATGGAAAAAAAATCTGAACGCTCTCTGGTATCGTTCAGGAGGCCAGACCAAATGTGGAGGCGGCCCGCGGGCCGTGGCTTGGGGACCACCACTGTAGATGCTGAACTCATGAATCTGTCCCTTCAGGTTGGAGACATGGCCTCGGATCACATGTGTGTGGCCGCCCTGGGTCGGCCGGTCGCTCTGGGAATGCTGTACGACGCTCGACAAGATGAGCTCATCACAGGTGAGAGGAGAAGATTAGATATTCATGATCAACACCCTGAATGTGAGGAGGAACCTTAAAAATGTAACGTCTGTCTGGTTTGACTAAAGTAAAACATTATAGCTGATATTTTTCATGCATGTCCAACCTATGTCCCATGATGCTTTGCCTGGATTATGAGAATGATTCCCAGTGGTTATAGTAGAACTGCATTCATACAGATGAACCTCCAGCTCCTGCAGCTTTTAAATGTCTCTCTGCTTCAACACACCTGGATCCATGTGTAGCTCCTTAGCAGAGCATGAGAAACATTCACCATTTCATCTAAGCACTGCAGGACTCTGGCCCTGTAGGAATGCAGTTAGAGACGACTGATGTTTATCTGACTGTATGCTGCATGTAGCAGCTGCTGGACTGTTACGGCCAGAAAAGATGTAAAAATGTTAAAATCCTGGGTTGACAGAGCTTGATCACATTGATTACATCTGCGTGAAAACAAGCCAGAGTTTACAGGAGTAGACGATGTAGACGGACATTTGATCAGGGAAACCTGATTCTGTCATATGTGGAAAAAGACAGAAATGAATATATTATTGGTCATTTATATGGTTCTAACAAGATGAGCATCTGAGGGATTTCATTCTGGAATCATCTCTGTGCTGCTTGTTGCTTTTTCTTTATTTTATGGTTAATTTCAATCCCACTTTTTCAAATCAGGAAGTCGTTGATCCTCTTGTTTCAATGTTCAGGAACCTTTGAGTGAAACAAACTTCAATAATACATAAACATGAACTCCTGGTGAAAACCGACATTTATTTTTTTTACAGATTTCACTTTGTGGGACAGAGAAACGATTAAGAAAGTGTCCATAAGAACGCTCCAGCGCAGCAGTAGTTATGAGACGTCGGCCTCAGACTCCATTGAAGCCAAAGCGTCTCTGCTGAGCGCCGACACGTCGCTCATTCTCAGCGTTCTGAGCGGTTTGGTTGAAGCTGGAGGATCTGCCAACTATCTGAACGACCACAAGGAGTTCAAGAACCAGAGCAGAGTCGTCCTTCGGTACAAAGCAACGACGGCTTATGAGCGACTGGAACTGAATCATGCAGAAGCCAAAAAACTGCAAGTCAGAGACGTTATTAAGAACAGCCCAGCAACGCATGTAGTCACAGGCGTCCTTCACGGGGCCAACGCTTTCTTTGTGTTTGACAGCGAGACGTTGGACAGCAGCAGTCTGCACAGCATGGAGAAAGGCATGCACAGCTTAATCAAGAAGATCCCAAAACTGGATCCTGAAGGAAACGCAGTCAGAAATCTGAGAGAAGAAGAAAAAAACATCATTGAAAAATTCACCTGTAAATTTTATGGAGATTTCATTCTGCACAGGAACCCTGCAACCTTTGAGGAGGCAGCAGATGCCTGCAGAAAACTCCCAGGGCTTCTGGGAGACGACGGAGAGAAATCAGTTCCAGTTAAAGTTTGGCTGAGCCCCCTGAAGAGCCTGGATCCATCTGCAGCTCAGCTGAAGGGAGACCTTTCTGATGGCCTGATCAGAAAGGCTGAAAATGTTCTGAAAGGAGTCAGAGAAATACAGATGAGATGCAACGAGGCCATGGAAAAAGAAGTGGTGAAAACCTTCCCACAGATCCACAAAAAGCTGAAGAGTTTCCAACATCTCTGTGAAGATTACCTGAAAACAGTCCAGCAGACCCTGCAGGAGAAAATCCCTCTGATCCGGGAAGGTGAAGAAGAAGAAGAAGAATCGTTAGAAAACTTCCTTGATGAGCAGGAGAAGACTCCGTTCAGCCGGAAAAACTTGGACATGTGGCTGGATAATTCAGACAGAGAAACCAACGTCATCACATCCTGCTTAGAGATCATGAAGGGAATCAGGATCATCCCAGACGAGTCAGACCTGGACAGGCAGGTTCTGGGTGTGGAAGACGCCCTCTGCTTCGTCTTCACCTCCATTGAAACTCGTGACCCCTTCATGGACCAGATGGACGGTTACTTTAATGAAACTCCAGCCAAAGTGGCTCCACCAGCTAAGGACCAGTGGTTCTTCTCAGATGAGGTCTTAGGAAACATCAAGCAGAAAGCCGACATGGTCTCAGAAACCGCTAAAGGCCTGAAGAGCAGCAGCAGGTTTAGTTTCCTCATAGCAGCTCTGCCAAGCGAGCAGTTCAGAGGAGCAACCGTCCACCGTTACAGGAAAGGGGTGAAGAAAACCGAAGACTTCTCCAAACCTCCCATTTATCAAGTGAGAAATGTAACGGATAAGCAAGACTTAATGTGGTGTAAGTACTAACTATTTTATCTCCACTTCTAATAAACACCTTTAAGCCAACAGTTAAATTAAGAAAGTTCTTGCTCAAAAGTGTTTCACCAGATAAAATTAGTTCACCAAGAAGAATAATGACTTGGTGAAGAGACACGTCTACCAAGGAATCTCCATTACATAAAACTGAAAAAATCTGTTCATACAAGTATGTAAACTTCTGGTTTCAACTGTAAACAAAAATACAAGAAAACCTTTTTTATATAACAACAATTTAAAATATATTCTCTGAGGGTCAAACTGCCTGTTCCTGCTCACAGATTTACCAAAAAACGTCATTAGTCAGTGAGGGGTTAAATAAGGCTTCAATCCCAGAGATCTTTTAAAGATGACTCTAAGAAACCAACAGTGACTGGTTTGTTTTATCCAACAGATTCCTGTGATCTGACCTTGGACCCAGAGACTGTGAATGGGAACCTCATTCTGTCTGACGGAGACAAAAAGGCGACATGTGGAGCAAATCAGAAATATCCTGAAACCGAGAAGAGGTTTAATCCGTACCCCCAGGTTCTCTGCAGCCAAGGCCTGACGGGCCGTCACTACTTTGAGGTTGTGTGGAGCAGTGAAGTGTCTAAGCAGCTCGGTATCGGTCTTGCATATGAAAGCATTCCACGAAAAGGAAGCGGCAGGAACACTGGGTTTGGATATAACGGCGTCTCCTGGTATTTTGGTGTTAATGACAGTGACCTGCGTGCGTGGCACAGTCGCAGTAAGACGTGGTCCTCTGCTCTCCCTGCTGGATGCAACAGAGTCGGGGTCTATTTGGACTGGCCCGGTGGGACGCTGTCCTTCTACCAGGTGTCCTCCAACACTCTGACCCATCTCTACACCTTTGAGAACCGATTCTCTGCACCTCTTTACCCGGGTTTCTACATCTGGAACAAAAACAACTCTGCTGCATTCAGCCCAGTGTAAAGGGCTGAATCTACTTTTTAGCCCTTAAACTCATTTTGTTTTGCTCTTGGAGCCTCTAAGAGTTCAGAAACATTTAATTTAGCCTCTGCCTGTTATGCCTTTATTTTCTGTTTGGGTCGTATTTTCCAGTCACTTCAGTTTTCTTCATTCTCTGTTTTGTTTTTTGAACAATAACATCCCAGTATTTGCTGTGGAGCCGCTAAACAATGTCATGGATGTCCAGCTTAACAATTTCACAAATCCACCATTTTTATTACTCATGATGATTTAATAGTCCAGATTCAAAGATGCCAAAGTGGAAAAGTCAACAGAGTTGAGCTGTTGGTGAAATAAACAACATAATTCATTACATCACCAGCATAAAATGTCTGGTTATATTTTGCTTTTTGTAAATGTTGTGTCCTCTTCGTTTGCTTGAAGCACGTCAGCAAAATCCTGCCAGTATCAAGAAGGATTTGATTTTAGACTTTATATGATTGAAGGTTCAGTTCCTTCTGTCTGTGGAAATAAACTTTATTTCAGAGATGAATTTATTGATATGGTAAAAACCCTGTACTTGTAAACCACAGTTCAGAGGACCCTCAGCCAAAGTGATGGTGCTAAGGAAGACCAGTCTGCCTGGACTGGCCGCACTGGGCCGTCTGACCAACGACACGGAGGCAGACAGGTTGGGACTTGAACCAGCGACGCCACCGTCACCTGATGACATCCTGGACGTTGTTTTGCTAGCAGTAGCATTGTGCCTTTGTTTATTCTTTGGGAGCAGATGATCCAAATCCATTCACCAACACCAGTGAAAGGATTTGGATCATGCATTTGATATTCTTCACATCTGAAGGATACACACCTGTATATTCATCAGTTCATTCGTATTGTGGTTGAATTTTCTGGCTTTAACATGTTGGGTTGGATGGACGAGTCTAAAAGATTGTTGGCATCTTTTAATCAGTTATAGGAATAAAACATTGCTGCTAAACTAAATATCTTAAAGAGGAAACGATCATTAATCAGTGAACTCTAAATAATTCAGACTAATGAAGACCGACACTGAGTCTGAAAACAGCAGATTAGTTAAAATAAAAACTCAGTTGTGCTCTTTTTTTCAGTCAAAATGTTTTATTAAAGTAATAAATCTGAGAGGAAAAAACTGGTTTCAGTTTTTGGAGACAGTCTGGGCCTTTCATGCAGGGAGTGGAGATGATTTGTTATCCTCCAAAGAGTTATTGTTACTTCATTTATTATTACAATTTAAATATAATCAACAGCTCAACAATGAAACAACATAAAATGTGATTCTGTGTGTCATATCTTTAAATTTACAGTAAACTTATAGAGAATAATTTTTACACAAATAATGTCTGATGCAAAATCACAACTTTAGGATACAGAAAATAACCAGATGATTTATGTAAGAGAAACGACTAAAATGCAAAATGTTTAAAAAGGTTTTCCAACGTTGTAGAGACTTTCTGCCTCCAACGCTGCAATAGAAACTGTGTTGTCAATATTAATAAATTCCCTTTTAAATATGGAAATGGGAGTTTTAACTGTGTTGGAATTATTTAGCTTATATTTTATCACTTATATGCTGATGTGGTGTGATTACCTAGTATTCTAGTCATCTCTCTGTGTGCAGCTCAGAGAGGTGCATAAGTGACACAGGTCAGGATGTTCTGCTGAGCTGCAGCTCGGCTTGTCGACTGGAACTTGATAAACGGGATCAGCTGAAGCGCGGCTCAATGCAGTGCTCTGATTGTCCTTGTGTTAACTTGTGCTAACTGATTGAAACTGCACGTTTCCCCATCCCTTAAGGCAGTTTCATTCTGTGTAATGTTAAGAAAAATATATTTAAGCTAGCTTTAAAATTTAACATGACTTGATTGAAATAGCCTAATTATAGTTTTAAAATTGATAACTTATTCTGACCTATTGATCTTTATTTTACCTATAGTTAAGGCAGGTTGTTTGCCAAGATCTCTGATCGGCCCTCAGTAACAATCAGTAGGAGGTTCCAGCTTTTCACACTGATCTGTGAAATCCATGAAACAGCAGGACTTCAGGAGAGTTTCTGCTTCCACCTTATTTAGACAATGGAGAAACTGGTGTTTGATCTATTGAACAAATTGCAGTGAGTTTCTAACTTTAAAAAGGTCAGAGACAGGTTCTGGTTGGATGAGCAAAGATACGCCTTATTTGAATAAATTAAATACAAGAATATAAAACTTTCTACACAAAGTAACAAATCAGATTTTGCTCTTTGCAATTTCTCCAAAGACGTCTTTGCTTTTTGTCTGTCGTTTCCATCTTTGGTCTTTTTCTCTCTCAGGTAAAATCATGTGTTTGTGCTCTGAGGTTTCTGATGTTATGTGATGTGCTTTTCTGGTGCATCTGTCTTGAATAAATGCTGATTATTGTGACGCCGTCATCTCTGTGTGGCTTTTGTTTCCATGCATGGACTCAATGAATCCGGGAGCACAAGAGAATATAACGAGCCAGAAGATGATTTTATTCTCTCAATAGTGACCAGGGCACCCTAATCTCTAATAAAAGAGGTAAAGCGCAGGAAGAGACTCAGAGAGGTAGGAAACTGATTGTAACTCAGATCTCCTCTCCTGTTGCTCTCCTCATGAGTAAAACCTAATTCACGTCTCTCTCATTTGTGTCTGTTTCATGAGGGCTCCAGGTTTCCAGACCTGACAAACTGTAAATACCGATTTTATGTTAGCTTTGCGTTTTAAAAAAAAAATCCCTGTAATAACTGTAAACCTTCATTTTTAGCAACGCCGCTGGTTGTTGGGCAAATATAGTTTGCTTCACTTTTAATGTACAAAGTTCACATCATCTTTCTTTACAATTCATTTAATCCACAGATTTTATATCACACTTTGCTGCCCACTTATTTAAATATTTACAGATAAACTCAGTCGTCTAAGCAGGAATAGGACCAGGATGTGGTTTGCTGATGAAACTGTGACGCAGCAAAAAGAGATCGGCGCTTTAAAACACGTTAAACTGACGGAGAGAAAACAGAATTTCTTCTTTCTGTTCCTGATCTGAGCTTCAAATCTCAGCGGCTGAAATAAAACAAAGTCCAGCAGGAAACAAGCTAAATGTGGCAACACTAAGGTATGAATCTGGTACTCTGCTCCTCACAGCAGGTAACCAGAAGTCAACGCCACCTTGGGAAATGCACCAAGGAAATACGCTGCCAGTAGGCTCGAGGTTCATGACCAGAGAGAACAAGAGTTTTCCAAAAAAGGGATTACATTTATTATTGTTTCATGGTAAAAAATAGACAATCACAACATACGGAACACAATAGGAAGGGATTGTACATTACTGAGGCCTACCAGCAGGGGGAGGGCGGTCCAAAAATAAATGTATAAATTCAAAATAAATCATCCCAAACACTTGAACAGGCATTCAATCGTGAATGAATGCCTGTTGAACACCGGCCACTCGCACAACACAGGTCCAGTCTCCCAGGAGGCCCCTCCCACTGCCGTCAGCTCTCAGCCTGGAGACTAAAGGGTTAAACAAGCAAATACAAAACAAATACTACAATTTAAACTTGGCCAAAGACTAAAATGAGGTTACCTCCAACATAACCAATTAAAAACATCAATACTTTAATAGTCTAAAAGGACCCCAGGCTGCTGCCTGCAGCGAGGCTGGAGGCCACACAGAACAGCAGAAAGTAACACATTTAAACCAAAAAACCCCAAAACCAAGAAACCAAACAAGACAAAATGGATTAAACAAAGTCAACCGATGGAACAAGACAAACTAAACAAAATGAAACCCAGCAGTGAAACAAAACAGCAGGGTCTCAGTGAGCTGCAGCAGCAGAGCTGGAATTAAATCAAAAGGTTAGAAGGTGATTTACAGACGATGGGAGGCAGAGGAAACCATCGTCACCTACCAGAGCTGGACGACTTCAGCCCAAACCACAGGATCCTTTCCGGCCCACAGCGGGAGGATCAGCTTTCCAACATGTTCTGTTGTTTTATTGTTTTATTGGGTGCAATAAAACAATAAATACCCGTTTTATGTTAAACTGCACTGGGGAGGGCGACTTGCAGCCACACCCAGTACCAAGCAGGAGCTTCCAGTGGTTTTCTAGATGTAAACAATTCAAGTCAAATACTGCATTTGTAGGTCTTATGCCAAAGGAGAAACATTACTTACTGATGTTAGAGCTTTAAAACCTGCACGCTGCCCAAGTGACCTTCCCAGCAACGTGTGACCAAATGCCAGCATCAGCAACCAGGTGAGAGAGTCTGCCTTCATACTGTCCACCCCTCATGGGGTGATAGAGGCCAGGTGTTTTGAATATTGGGGCAGGCTTCTTCCTGCTACATAAAGGTACGTCTGTCTAAACCTTTTATCGTTTAATATGAATCTAAACATGTTTACAACATTATCTGATTAAGAAAATAATCTATATTTATCTCAGATTATTTCTCATTTAAAAGAAACATTCAAGACTTTCACTGTTTCCACCATTAGAAATATTTACACACTGTAAAACAGATTCATTATAGAAACTGACACAGTTTGAATTCAGGACTTTGTCATATTAAAATTAAACTTCATTTTAATGTTTTTCTGTTATATTTAAAGCTTTTACATGTTTAGAAAGTTTGAGGTAAAAAGAATCAAACTTTGTGTTTGAAATACTGAAAATGTTAAAAATGGATTTATTAGTATTTTCCTCCAGGTTTGAATCTGAGAAAACAAAAGATGATGAAACTACAGTTTTCTGTCAATCAGCTGATTTGCTTGCTGAATTTCCTGCTTCCTCTTCATCCGACTGCTTCTCCTTTTAGATCAGGCTAAAGTTTAATTATGTAGTCACATAGAGTCACATTTATCAAATTTTTTATTTTAGCACATTTCACTGAGGAGTTAATCTACTTTATGTATTTATACTGTAAATTTAACTGTAAATTTAATTCTGCACCACGGTCACAACTAGGCCGGTCACGATAACAAATTTTGCTGGACGATTAATTGTCTAAAAATTATTGCAATAAATGATAATATTGTTTCAAGACCTTTTGACACTGATTTAATGGAAATGACTAATAATGCAGGTGATTTCCTGATAGATACACTTTATTTTCAAAAGAACACGTAACACTGGAACTGATTAACTAAACAAACAAAACAACCAAAAATAAAAATAAAATGGATTCTCAGTCTCCATTAACAAAAACGTACTTGAATAAAAAGTAAACAACATAAAACCAAAGTAGAAATAAATACTGCATTCAACCAAAAGAGTGCAGATTATGAAGTCTGTATATTATATTGCCCTTCAGTAATCACTAGATTTAGATAGAGTAGATGGGCACATCCCACTACCTGATGCAATAATTCACACTACACCATTTTTTGCCCCTATTTTCCCCTCATGACGATCTTAGATCGTTGGTCGATCTAACCGATCATCCTGCGGTGTGTGGTGGGTTACGGTAGATCGTCAGTCGCTCCGATCTAAATCAGGGGTTTTTCCCCGACTGGGAACTTAAAGCTGAATGTGACAGGCAGCCAATCAGAAAGCGCGGATTCTCCTCCTGCTTTCTGAGGGGAAATTACGGAGCTGAAATTTATTTATCCAAAGAGCTGAAACAGCGCAACCCGAAGTCCAGCGGACATCGGAGATGATATGTGGAAACAACATTAATATTTATTCAACATTTCGCAAAGAATATAGAAATGACAAGGAGAGGAGTTGGAGCCAAATTGGTACCGCAGTTGATAAACCCGGTAAGTTTTCAGCTGTTCATCGTTAACGTGTCATAAATAGGTTATAATGATTTTATTCAGTCAGGACTTTATGCTGAGCCACATCATCACAGGTAGATTCTAGTAAAGCATTGATTAATGCCTGGTTTAAAATTAGTTAACTGGACTTCTAGCCATTATTTTGTGTCCATGTGGCTGGAGACCACACGGCACGACGAACCCGATCGAACCTGATCGAACCGTTATACCTGGGATTTCTGTCGGCTAATGTGTCTCAGGTTGGAAAATGGGCGATAACTCGTGTCGTGTGAGCTGCTGGACATTAGACTAAGGAAATGAAGAAGGGAGGGTCAGTGGAGAGACCGGAGCTGAGCCTTTTTTCATTCAATGTCATCAACAGAAAGAAAAAAGGCCGGAAGAGACGATAAATGAGATCGATAGGTTTAATTTATCGTCCGATTAATTGATTTATCGTTTATCGCGACAGGCCTACATTATGTCTGAAGGTAATGACACTGAGGGGTTCTGGTCGGGTCCCAAAGCTGGTAAACGGACCTGAGTGGTTCACAGAGGGGGACATGGTGAACTTCAACTCTTAGACATGAACTGCAGCTGCTTCGTCTCTGAAAATCACCAAGTTAACAGAAATGTTTGTCATCTGAAGATCAGTGGATTCAGTCACTTGATGGAAACAGGAAGGAAATCGGTTTTCACACCTTGCTGTCATGGTGATGCAGAAACAGGGAGGTTTCCTGCAGGTGTGTGGAGCTGCAGTCAGATGTGGTTCCCTCTCTGCTCCTCCATCTCTGATGTTTCTGCTCCTCTGCTGACCCGACGATGTGTTTTCCAGCAGCTCTGACTGTCCTCCTCTCTGTGGCAGGTACTGGATGAATACGTCTATATTTTACTGTTTGACTCTTATTCATATTTTAGGGGCTGGTTAACTCAACTTGTGCCTTTGCTAAGTTGCTGCTCTAAATCATTCTGAGGGCCTCAAACAGCCCCCGAGCCGCAGCTTGGACCCCCTGCTGTAAAGCCTTCTTGATGTTTAGATTTTTTTTTTTTCTGGACGTTTTTTACACCAAACGTCTGAAATTGTTTTCTGATTATAACTGTTTAACCTCTCAGCTACTGAGCTACTCTATGGCGTCTGCTGTTAATACATTTTATGATTTTAATTATTAAGTTATGATTTAAAAAGCTGAAGAGGAGATTTAAACTCTTCCACACTTCTGGATTCTTGCAGCCAAAATGCTCCAACTTATTTTTAGCTAGAAACACAATTCAGACTTTAAATGGCTGACAAGCTTTTTGGTCGCTCCAAGTGTTTCATTTCCTCAATATTTCCTTCTTAACTGTCATTTTTGGCTTTAAAAAATAAGATTGTTGACCTTTTCTGCCAAAGCTGCTCACATGACCCAACTTTAGCTGTGCCCTTGTTTCCATAAATCAAAAGAATTGGTAAAAAGTTCCTCTTACATTCTCACCTTTTCTTTCATATTAATATTTTGTACATAAGTCACCTCACCACAACCTCTGGGAACCTTTGTAATTGTTCGCTGCCTCTATATTTTAAATATTGTGTTTATAAATTATGTCCGTTCTAATGTCATAAAAACACTTCCCTCAAGCTGCGCTGATTTTTACGGTGGATCCTGTCTGCTGAGCAGAACGATGTCAAAGCTAACGTTGCTAACGCCGCTAACGCTGGTCTCAGGACAGGAAGCTGCCATGTTGAAACGGCCATGGACTAGACCGTCCCATGATGCTAGCTGGTTGATTCAGCAGAAGAACAGGAGGGATGCTATCAGCTATTGATCTAAAGTGATTATTAGAGGTGATTTTCTGCTAGTGATGCTCTAAGACCTGCAGGAAGACAGAAACACTGACAAGGAAAAGATTCCCAGCTCGGCTGATTCCCAGCCGAGCAACATCATTACAGGTTTCCTCAGCCTGGATCCTGATGATCCTGATGATCCTGATGTTCTGTATTTCAGCGGTTCAGAGTCAGAACAGCTGGGATGTGATTTACCATCAGACTCAGATCTGCGCTGTAACTGGATCAGCTGTGACCATCAGCTGCAGATTCTCTCCTCCAATCAGAGATCGGGATGCGGTTCTGGAAACTCTGTGGTTCCTTAACGGCCGTCCTGTGGGTCAGAGGTCAGAGCCGGACTCCGCAGGTCGGGTTCAGGCTCTCTGTGGTCCGACTGCCTGCACTCTGAGACTCACAGACCTGAGAGAGAGCGACTCGGGTCGGTACCGGTTCTGGTTCAGGACGGGCCGTGGGAGTCATTGTGGTTCTCCTGGAGTCAGTCTGACCGTCACAGGTAACATTTCACTGAAACATAAACATGAAGACAGAATTTTCTTTCTGTATAAATATGAATCATAACTTTTAATATTCAAACTAATCACATTCATTAGAAAGGTTTAGCATGCAGGGTCACTTCAAATTAAATAAATATATACTGTAGTTATTAATGAATTAATATGCCATGGAATAAGAGAATGTCCTCATGAAATAAAAATAAATTAATATATATTTTCAGAGAAAACCCAGTTCAACCGTTTGACTATAAGAACAGGAAATAAAACAGCCTGACAAGTTAAAAAATAAAAGTCCATGAAATATAAAAATAGCTTTTAAAAATAAAAGTATTACAAGTAAAAACACCGTTATGAAAAATAAATAAATGAGGAGCTTATTGACTAAAACTTAATTTTATACATTTTGTTTTTATGTCATTGAGTATTGTTTATATAATTTAGAGTGAAATGGCTCATTGTTTATATTATTTTCCTGCCTAAATCGATACTGACTAAAATTAACGGTTCAATAAGAAGGTATTATTTACCCTCTAATGTGTTTTATTATTTTACTCACATCATCCAATAAGTTATTTGTTTTAAATTATGTCTTCTTCTCCAGCTCTCCACGTCCAGGTGATGAAATCAGAGAATAAAGATGTTTACGTGTCAGCAGAGCTGAGCTGTGGCAGCAGCTGTTCTGCTGGTCTTCATTCCTTCATCTGGATCAGGAATGGAGAGAAAATCCAGAACGAAAATCAAACCGTTTCAGTCCCAGTTTATTCTGGAGACACATATTCCTGCGCTCTGGAAGGATTCGACGAGTTTCCGTCCCCATCAGTCTGTGAGTTTACTCAGCTGTTCTCCATCGTCATTAAAGATGTTATGATGTTAATGTGATCATGCCTCCTCCTCAGATCCTCCTCTTCCTCCCTCCGTCTCCGTCAGCCCCTCTGCTGAGGTCCAGGAGGGAAGTTCAGTGACTCTGACCTGCAGCAGCGATGCTAACCCAGCAGCTAGCTACTCCTGGTGGAACGACAGAAAGTGGGACTTTGTTAGCAAAGACCAACATCTGGTCTTCAGCTCCATCCGGTCCTCTGACCGTGGACGATTTTTCTGTAGAGCTGAAAACCAGCTGGGCCAGAAATGGTCTGAATTCAAACTGATTGATGTTAAATGTGAGTAAATCTGATCGGATTCCTCATCATGTTTCCTTCTTCTCTGTCTCTAACATCCCATCCTGCTGCTGTTGTTGACTGATCAGCTTCTAGAGGAGCAGATCAGTGCTGCTCTACAGTCAGGAGATTCAAACCATCAGTTTTGTTAAGGTTTGCTGTGTTGAGTCCTAAGCAGCAGCCTCAGGAGGCCCAGACTTCCCTCCCCAGCCTCTTCCAGCTCCTCCAGGAACCCCAAGGCGTTCCCAGACATTGTCCCTCCAGCGTGTCCTGGGTCTCCCCTCCTCCCGGTGGGACCTGAACTCCTCACCAGGGAGGCGTCCAGGAGGCGTCCTGACCAGATGCCCGAGCCTCAACTGGCTCCTCTCGACGTGGAGGAGCAGCGGCTCTACTCTGAGTCCCTCCCGGATGACCGAGCTTCTCTCTCTAAGGGAGAGCCCAGCCACCCTGCGGAGGAAACCCATTTCGGCCGCTTGTATCCGTGATCTCGTTCTTTCGGTCATGACCCAAAGCTCATGACCATAGATGAGGGTGGGAACGTAGATCGACCGGTAAAAATGAAGGTAATGAACAGAATCGGTGACAAAGGGCAGCCTTGGCGGAGTCCAACTCTCACCGGAAACGAGCCCGACTTACTGCCGGCAATGCGGACCAGACTCTGACACCAGTCATACAGGGACCTGACAGCCCGTATCAAAGGGCCCGGTACCCCATACTCCCGGAGTATCCCCCACAGGGCCCCCCGAGGGACACGGTCGAACGCCTTCTCCAACTCCACAAAACACATGTAGACTGGTTGGGCGAACTCCCAGAACCCTCCAGGACCTGCTGAGGGTGTAGAGCTGGTCCAGTGTTCCACGACCAGAACCAGAACCACTCTGCTCTTCCTGAATCCGAGGTTCAACTATCCGACGGACCCTCCTCTCCAGGACCCCTGAATAGACCTTACCAGGGAGGCTTAAGAGTGTGACCCCCCTGTAATTGGAGCACACCCTCCGGTCCCCCTTTTTGAACAGGGGGACCACCACCCCAGTCTGCCAATCCAGGGGAACTGCCCCCGATGTCCATGCGATATTGCAGAGTCGCGTTAGCCAACACAACCCTGCAACATCCAGAGCCTTAAGGAACTCCGGGCGGATCTCATCCACCCCCGGGGCCCTGCCACCGAGGGACCCTGCCACCCCGGGGCCCTGCCACCCTAGGAGCCTCATCCACCCCCGGGGCCCTGCCACCCTAGGAGCCTCATCCACCCCCGGGGCCCTGCCACCGAGGAGCTTTTTGACCACCTCGGCGACCTCGTCCCCAGAGATTGGAGAGCCCAACCCAGAGTCCCCAGGCTCAGCTTCCTCAACAGAAGGCATGTTAGTGGGATTGAGGAGGTCTTCGAAGTATTCCGCCCATCGGACCACAACGTCCCGAGTTGAGGTCAGCAGCACCATCCCCACTATAAACAGTGTTGGTGCTGCACTGCTTCCCCCTCCTGAGACACCAGAATCGCTTCAAAACTGTGCAGAAGTCTTTGTCCGTGCCCTCGCCGAACCCCCCCACTGCCCAGCAAACCCCTGAGCCGCGAGTTGCTTAGACTGCTGGTACCCATCACGGGGTGTAATTATTATTGTCTAACAAATAATTACATAGGTTTGTGGTTTCTTACCTTTCAGAATTTCCACAGGTCTTAAAACGATTATATAATATTTCACACATCCCTAAACATCTGATCATTATTGATGGTCTAAATGTTCTCCAGATCCTCCTCTTCCTCCCTCCGTCTCCGTCAGCCCCTCTGCTGAGGTCCAGGAGGGAAGTTCAGTGACTCTGACCTGCAGCAGCGATGCTAACCCAGCAGCTAGCTACTCCTGGTACAAGGAGGATGAAGAGGCTCCAAGAGCTTCAGGTCAGAACTTCATCATCACTGACGTCGGACCTGAACACAGTGGGAATTATTCCTGTAGAGCTGAAAACACCAGAGGAAGGCAGAGCTCCACCGTTCACCTGGAGGTCAAAGGTCAGCTAATCTCTACTAACATGTTCCAGTTCAGTAACAAAGATTAAAAACAGCAGCAGCAACAACAATCAGATAAACATTAGACATTAAAATCAGTTTTTAAAAGGTTGTAAGGATTTGAAAGTGAGGATGTCAGAAGATCCATCACTTGTTGACGGAGTGAGTCCAGAGTTGGGGTTTCTGTGTCAAACCAGGTTCGGACCTCGGTCCTGTAGTGGATAGTTTCTATTAAAACTGGTACCAGGTAAATTCTTCTTTTTAGAAATTTCAGTGCTTTTCTGTCCCTGATTGACTGGACCAGCTGCTAACATCAGTTCATTCAGTCTTGTTATGAATCCCAAGAGTGGAAAACAGCCAGCAGAGACTTGCCCAGTCGAGGTCAAGCCAGCAAAGGCGTCATGGATGGAGGATTTTCCTGTAACTTCGCTCAGAAGAGACTGAAGGAACTCCATATAAGGCTTGCAGCAGATCGGGCCTTCAACACATCCTACCCTCATTGTCTCATTATTCCCTCTAATCCCTCCTTATACACTCCTGATCAATATTTCAAGACCCGGCAGAGCTTCTTCAGCTTCCTGCAGCCATCTTCTTCTTGTTCTTTTTATTACTGGTTGCCCTCTAAATAACAAATTTACACTCTGAGCAGAGAAAATAAGACCAGCATCTGCTTTGCCTAGAGCAGGTCTTGCTTTGGAGATGTATTCATCCCTAACACCTGCATAAAACAAATGTAGCTCTGTTTTCTGTGGTGGAGCAGCTGACAAACTGTTGAAATGTTGGAAATGTATCAGAGCATCACTGGGGTTTTACATGAATCTTTTCACATGTCCTAACTCAGCATTGCACCACAAGAAGAAGCTGTTATTTACATGTGATAGAGATTTGTTTGCTTTGCTAAAAATGTTATCTGACGTCGGTGTGCATGACTGACGTTATCATCCTCCTACTATCTACTGCATGCTAACCTTGCAGCCAAAATCACCGTCTGGGAGATAAAATATGTTGTTTCTGTCAAACTATCTGATCTTTAGGATTTTTTAGAGATAAACCAAAAAGCCTCAATCAACTTCCCTATTGATGTTAGGCTAGTGATCGACACATCAACACTCAGCAGTGTCTCAGCTTCAGCCTCTGATAATATAATATTCCTGGACTTGTTTTCTTTCCACTGGTATCTGCAGCTTTTCTTTTGGGTAACCCGGTTTTAAGCTAGTTTTCCATCCATTTGAACATGATCCTTTGCTTGAGAAAGTTTGAGAAAGAGCAACATAAGTTACAGGGAACCTGGAAATATTTATGCGCTGATCAAGTTCAGAGTTTGTTCCTGTCTGTATGTTTAGTAGGACTGCTGTAAACGAATATTTTAGTAATCAAGTAATCTATCGATTATTCTTACGATTAATCGGGTAATCGGATAAAAAAACATGAAACATCTGTAAATCTAACATAACAGCAGTTTTACTGTCGCATATCAATATCAGTCCAATTTGAGCTTCCCTAACAATAACTTTTCTGTAGTTTAGAAAAGTAACTTGTAACAATAACAGCTCACTTTAAGTTAACCTGAAGAAAAGTTATTAAAAAAATCTGAAATTATATTCAATGTAATAATAAAGAGGCTCACCGGTAGCCTGTCTATTTGGCTATTATTAAAAAAGTCTATTCTCCAGCTTTTGGTTTATGTTTTCACCTTCTGTCGGGTTAACAGCTGAACTCTCACCTCGTATTGAAAGGTGGCTAAACTCTTAAATATATAATTAATATACATAAAGCACGGAGACGTAGTTCTGGCTGCCTGGCCGGAGACGAGCCGGAGATTTATTACACTGCCACGGATTCTTCACTACAGTTTCATCAGTTCAATAAAATCTTCCAAAGTCTCAACAGAAAATCTGCCCGTATTCTTAACATCACCTTTTTCACACTCTCATCTTCACTGATGTGAGTTTAGGTTTCAACCAATGGCGTCGCTGCCCTTGATTTGCATTCATCCATGCAGAGTTAAAGGTGACAACCAGGGACAGTTTTGGGTCAAATAGTTCTGACCCAGACATTTTTCATGTCGCTCTCAGTTCCAGGTTTATTGATGAAGGTGGCGAACGCCATCAAGCTGACGCTGGAGGTCCTGGGCTTCCTGCTGCTGCTGCTGGGCTGGTTGTGTCTGTGGAAGAGGTGAGTCAGTAACTATCCACCTGCTCCATCACTTTGACTGACTTCTGCTCAGACAGTGGCTCAGAGTTCCCATCCATCCATCCATCTAGCTGATATGCTAGAGAGTTCCCTCCTGCTAGCATATCAGCTTTTTATTACTTAACACAGAGACTCATCTAAAATCTTATTTTAAATATAACATGACATTAATCCTGAAAGAAACGTAGAAAACATAAACTAGCTTTCAGTCTTTATTCTACCAGTGAAATAAACTGAATTAAGTTCCTGTCTTGGCGCTTTGAGACATTTTCATGTTTGCAAAATTTGCTAGAAAGTTACAAAACGCTCCAAAGCACAATTTATTAACTATCTGAAAATAATAGACAGTCATCAATGATTGACCAAAACATTTAACTTATTGAGTAAAACCTTATTTACAAAGAAATGTGTGAATGTCCTCCTGAAGGACTAATTTGTTTTCTCCAGTTAGAACAAAAAAAGACCAAATTTCTGCATATATAAATAAATGTTTTAAATTAGTCACAGTTTCCTCTGGATGTGGGTGAAAAGGTTCCTCCAGTCAGTATTTCTGTTTCTAACTGTAAACTGACACCAGTGATTTTTTTTCATTAATTTGATCATAACTGGAATAAAAATGCATTTCGCCCATCCATGAGATTCATTATCAGTAGAAAAGGTTTTGAAATGATTTCTGATGGTCTCATGTCTCCAAAAGCTGCTGTTTTAACGGGAAATGTTCAAATTCAGGAGGAAGATGAGATCAAAAAGTGGACGGAAAGCTTCAGAGAGGCTGACCACGACACGCGGTCAACATACCTGAATTTCAAGATGTAAAAGAAGTTTAAAAAGGAAAACTGATGTCCTGCATCCTGTTTAAACTCCAGCATGATAAAACCCAGACAGAAGAAATGGAGGACATTCTGTGAAATCAGCTCAGATCCTCACAGGAAGTGGCAGGTTCCACTTCCTGTGACAGGAGGCGTTCAGACTTCAGACATTTTTCATATTTTAATCTGTTTTTTTATTAGGGTTCATGTTTTATTTTGTACAGTTTTTAACTGTAATTCACTGTAAAACTGAAGAAATGTCAGAATTTCGTTTAAACTTGTTTTTAACCGTGTTTTCAAACCAACATGGCGCCGATGAGACGTTTTCCCAGCCGGTTTTCTAATCCTGGCTGTTTGAAACAGGAAGGAGCTGAAGCTGCTTCTTCTAGGAGAGAGAAAGTTAGTCATAGCGCCACCTGGCGGCCAGCCGCCAGCTCTCCTCTTTCTTATGCAGCTTTATAACAAAGGGACATTTTTGTAGATGAATAGTTTGTATTTATGTAAAAATCTGTTAAAATGCTGCTGCTTTATGTTTTAAAGAGTGGATGGCATGAAACATGTATTGTTTTTGTACTTCATTTTCCTGCTGTTACATGAAAATATTAATATTTTTATTCATTTTTATTTTCTACACAAACAAGAAAATAAAAAAGTAATAAAAGAATCGTGTCTGTAGTTTATTTATTTTTTTTAAATCCGAGGTTTGGACCACACTTTGATGTTGAAAGATTAAAATAATCCTTATTAAAGACGTCAGTGGTGGAGAAAGTACTCAAAAAATTTACTTAAGTAAAAGTACAAATACACAGACAAAAATGTACTCAAGTAAAAGTAAAAGTACCACATTAACATTTTACTTAAGTAAAAGTAAAAAAGTCCTGGCTTTTAAAAATACTTAAGTATTAAAAGTAAAAGTACTTGCTGAATGCATTGCCTAATCACTAATATTATTAAGTGAACCAATCATATTTAATTTTAGTACATTAGAAATGTGCCATTTTAATAAACAATGCCACAGATAAAGCATGTTTTTATTGAATTTACTCTGTAACATAGTTTAGACTTAGATATATGATTCTATGCATCATAACTTCAGGGATGGAAACATCTCGTCTCCTGTCCTAACATAACATGAGCTTCACTTTTTTTGCCACACATTTATTTTGAAAGAAATCCAACTGGCAGAGGAGGACATGCAACCAAGGAGCCTCGTAGCAGAGTTGTAGTCTGGACCACTGAACCCAAGACCAAATCAAAACCAGCACCCCGTGCTACATGACAATAACATTAAGTGCACCTATCAAAACTGCTTCTCAAATTGATCTGAAAGATTCACTTTCCCATAAAACACCTAGATATTAAATACTTAGAGCTGAAATATATTTAACCAGTGACAATTCAAACTCTTCTTCATTCTGTTTTGCTTCCATCTCTGTGCCACAATACACAGAGGTCTCCTGCCATCCCTAAAAAAATAACACCCTGGGCGGTTGCCCATATTGCCAATGTCAGAAATAATTGTCTGCACCATTAAACATAGCAATTAACAACACTCAACTATGAACACTGTCCAATGCCCAATAAGCAAGAAGTAACCAAGCAGGAGGAGCATCGTGACTGTTCTCATCCTCCCTCCTGCTGCAACGTCTGCCACCATGACAGGTGATGAAAACAAAGAGCAATGAGCATGCTCTGTGTTGCTACGTTCTTGTTTTATTTATTCGCCAATTAAATATAAAATAAAATAGCTACTGCAGTGTACGCAGAGCATTACAAGAACAAAGAATGGCTCTCAGTGAGGCTTCAGCACTATAGGCCTTGGTCAAGATCCGTCCAGAAGAATCGGATCGTCCATGAATGTCATATTACTATATTGCACTTTGGTCACAGCGTTGTCCCATATATGCAACACCTCAGTCAAAACCTCCACACAGTAATTCAGCGCATGAGTGACTTTTTTTCATCGCAGATGCAACATGTGTCTCAGTACAGCTAGCTTTGCTAGCATCACGTCCACAGATCTTACCTTTCTTTAAGCTTTCCTTCCAAGTGACGCTAAAAGTTGGACGAAGTCCCACCGTCTGTGAAAGCGAAGCGCTGCTGATTTTACATGTCGCCATATTTTATGATTTATGCAGCGCTTCAGTACTATTATATTACTGACGCTCAGAGGAAACCACTGCGCATGTCTGGAGCTCCGCGTGCGAGTAAAGGTGGAGCCGATGGGTGACAACAGACACTAAGTCACGTTATTGCTGGGATTTTACGGCGCCACCTTAAATCCCTGAACTTCACATTTTAACGGAAAAAAAGAGCAACGAGACTTGGATGTAACGAGTAACGCGACTGTTTGTAGAAATGTAGTGAAGTAGAAAGTACAGATACTTACTGTAAAATGTAGTGGAGTAAAAGTAGAAAGTATCCATTATTAAATCTACTTAAGTAAAGTACAGATACACGAAAATTGTACTTAAGTACAGTAAGAAGTACTTGTACTTTGTTACTTCCCACCACTGGCTGTGGCTCCTTTCATTGTGACCTCATAGAGGCCATTTGCTTGTGGTATTCCCAGGTACTTGTAACTGTCCTCAATTTCTGCTATTGTTCTTTCTGGGACTGAGACCCCTTCTGTGTGGACGACCTTCCCTCTCTCTCTCTCTCTCTCTCTATATATATATATATATATATATATATATATATATATATAGAGAGAGAGAGAGAGAGGTATACGTTTATAGATTGACATCAATATAGATATACATATCTATATATAGATTTATATATATTTATAGAGAGAAGCAGAGACAAGTATATATATATATATATATATATATATATATATATATATATATATATATATATATATATATATATATAGAGAGAGAGAGAGAGAGAGAGAGAGAGGTATACGTTTATAGATTGACATCAATATATAGATATACATATCTATATATAGATTTATATATATTTATAGAGAAGCATATATATATATATATATATATATATATATATATATATATATATATATATATATATATATATATATATAGAGAGAGAGAGAGAGAGAGAGAGAGAGAGAGAGAGAAAGAGAGGTATACGTTTATAGATTGACATCAATATATAGATATACATATCTATATATAGATTTATATATATTTATAGAGAGAAGCAGAGACAAGTATATATATATATATATATATATATATATATATATATATATATATATATATATATATATATATATATATATATATATATATATATATATATATATATATATATATATATATATATATATATAAGCATGGAAGTACCATCATGGGAGGACAAGCCCCTACATGGGATGTACCACCGACAAATAACTGAAGTGGCTGATGTCAGGAAAACCTACCAATGGCTGGAGAAAGCTGGACTCAAGGACAGCACAGAGGCTCTCATCCTGGCCGCCCAGGAACAGGCCCTAAACACCAGAGAGGCTCAGATCTACCACACCAGAGAAGACCCAAGGTGTAGGTTGTGCAAGGAGGCCCCTGAGACAGTCCAGCACATAACAGCAGGGTGCAAGATGCTGGCAGGGAAAGCATACATGGAACGACATAACCAAGTGGCAGGCATAGTGTACAGGAACATCTGTGCATAATATGGACTGGAAGCCCCGAGATCAAAGTGGGAAACACCCCCAAAAGTGGTGGAGAATGACCGAGCTAAGATCCTGTGGGACTTCCAGATCCAGACAGACAAGATGGTAATGGCGAACCAACCGGACATTGTGGTGGTGGATAAAGAACAGAGGAAAGCCGTTGTGGTGGATGTAGCAATACCAAGTGACTACAACATCAGGAAAAAGGAGCATGAGAAATTGGAGAAATACCAGGGCCTCAGGGAGGAACTGGAAAAGACCTGGAAGGTGAAGACCACAGTGGTGCCTGTGGTCATCGGGGCCCTCGGGGCAGACAGTCACCCCCAAACTGGAGCAGTGGCTTAAACAGGAACAACATCAGACATCTCAGTCCAGAAATGTGCAGTTCTAGGCACAGCCAAGATACTGGAGGAACCATCAACCTCCCAGGCCTCTGGTAGAGGACCCGAGCTCAGAGGATGAAACAGACCACCCGCGGAGGGTGAGAAGGGAATTTTTTATATATATATATATATATATATATATATATATATATATATATATATATAGAGAGAGAGAGAGAGAGAGAGAGAGGTATACGTTTATAGATTGACATCAATATATAGATATACATATCTATATATAGATTTATATATATTTATAGAGAGAAGCAGAGACAAGTATATATATATATATATATATATATATATATATATATATATAGAGAGAGAGAGAGAGAGAGAGAGAGAGAGAGAGAGAGGTATACGTTTATAGATTGACATCAATATATAGATATACATATCTATATATAGATTTATATATATTTATAGAGAGAAGCAGATATATATACACATTTACATATATATATGTATTTATATACATATATATATGTTTTTTGTTGTTTTTGGTTGTTTATTCAATGCCACATGACTGTTTTTATTTTAATGATGTAAAACACTGAAATGTCTTGCTGCTGAAATGTGCTATACAAATAAAATTTGATTGATTGATTGATTGATTGATTGATTGATTGATTGATTGATTGATTGATTCCCCAGAAAGACAGTTTTCTAAATCTTTCCCAGTTTGTATCGGTTCAGACTCTAAAATTCTCTCTTTGTTCCACGTTGTTTACATTTTCTTTCTCTAAATCTCCCTCTAATTAATGTGGTTTTCTGTTTTGAATTAGAATGAAACATCTCACAATGGATGAAGATGACTACTGATGTGGTTGAACGTGGGGGAAGCCGGAGTCCCCGGAGTGAACCCACACCTGCACGGCGAGACATGTCCCACCGTGCAGTCCTGTCTTTTCAATATTAAAATGTCCAATTCAAAATCACAGTAGCTTTTATTCAAATTACCGCCAATCACCACAACACACGTGGCCCCGCCCCCTTTTAAATCTACTTTAACATCAGTTGATGTCTAAGCTGGATGGACTTTGCATCTGTTTCTGAACAGGCGTAGAGGAGGTGGAGTCAGAGCCTTTTTGATTCGCTTCCACAGCGATTTCTTTTTCTTGGGGTTCTCTTCTCCTTCAGAAATATTCTTCTCCTCAGTTGATTCACCAGCTGCTTGCGGCTCTAATTCCTGAGGTGGTGTTTGGACTTTATCTTTGTTCAATGTTACATTTGTTTGTGGAAGCGATGTTGTCTGATCTTCCAATGGACCACACTCCTCCTCTGTGGAAACTGCCTCAACTTCACATGCTACGTCTTCTGACACTGTCCCAACTGTTGTCTCAGCTGGTTCAGGAGCATTCTGGGGGATGTCAGGTCGTTCTTCTGGATCAGGATTTGTTGGATCACTGATTGGGACCAAGTGTTGATCTGAATCAATCGGGTTTACAGAAGTTTCCAGTTCAGTATTTTCTTCAACGACCTGCTGTCCTTTAGAGATTTCTGTTTCTATTGTAGGAATCTCAGTTTCAACCAAGGCTGTTTGATCCTCAGTTGTTTCTACAGTAGAAACTTCTTTCTCTATGTTCGCTCCAGAAATGTTTTCCATATATATATATATATATAGATGCCTCTCTCGTTTCTCAGATGCCTTTCTCGTTGCTGCCTTTCTCTCGATCGCACGATTAGATTCCTCTGAACAGCTTTTCTCGTCCTGATGGTCTCCATTCTGTTGTGCCATGGTGACCGTTTCTTCATCTATCACCTGCAGAATTTCACCGATGGCTGTTTCACTTGTGAGAATCCCGTTTTCGATGATCTCTCTTTGGTCTCCAACCATTTCCGGTACTGAAATGTCTCTTTCAGTGTCACCAGAAATGTTATCATTGACAGCTTTCAGCTCAGATGCTTCTCTCCTTGCTGCCTTTCTGATCCTGCGTTTAGATTTCTTTGAAAGTTTTTTCTCATCCTGTTTTTCTCCATTTTGCTGTGTCATGGAGACCGTTTCTTCATCTATCACCTGCTGTACTTCACCGATGGCAGTTTCATTTGTGAGAATCTCGTTTTCTATACTCTCTGCCTGCTCTCCAACTATTTCCAGCACTGAAACTTCTTTTTCAGTGTCACCAGAAAGGTTTTCCTTACAGAGGCTCTCTAGTTCAGATGCCTCTCTAGTTGCTGCCTTTTTCTTCATCTTACGATTCGATTTCTTTGAACGTTTTTTCTCAACCTGATGGTCTCCATTCTGCTGTGCTATGACCGTTTCTTCTTCTAACACCTGCTTTACTTCAATGATGGCTGTTTTATTGCTGTGAATTTTGTTGTCGATGCTCTCTGTCTGCTCTCCAACTATTTCCGGTACTGAAATTTCTTTTTCAATTTTGTCACCAGAAATGTTTTCCTCACAGAGGCTCTCCAGTTCTCCCGTCACCGGCTCTGATGTAAAACTAACATGTTCCTCTTTGCAAATCTCCGTTTTAAGGGAATCCTCCTGATCACCTTCTTCAGGGGGAGAAGAGTCCTGATCGATAACGTTTTCAGTGCTGGACTTAGAGGACTCTTCAGTCTCTGGTGTCTCGTTCAGTACGGAGATCGATTCCTGTTCGGTAACTGTAGAGGAATCGTCTTCTGTTTCAATACTTTCACCTGAAGTTCTTAGTTCAGTGGCGGCCTGTTTCTCCAACCAAATGTGAAAGGGAATCATTTTCGTCTTGTTGCGCTTAGTCTTTGAACGTTTTTCCCCTTTCTGGTCGACTTTCTTTGGTGTTTCTGTGACGAATGTCTCTTCAGTCACCGACTCTGATGTAAAACTAACGTGTTCCTCTTTGCAAATCTCCGTCTTAAGGGAATCCTCCTGATCACCTTCTTCAGGGAGAGAAGAGTCCTGATCGATAACGTTTTTAGTGCTGGACTTAGAGAACTCTTCCTTGTCTGGAGTCTCGTTCAGTACGGAGATCGATTCCTGTTCTGTAACTGTAGAGGAATCGTCTTCTGTTTCAATACTTTCACCTGAAGTTCTTAGTTCAGTGGCGGCCTGTTTCTCCAACCAAATGTGAAAGGGAATCATTTTCGTCTTGTTGCGCCTAGTCTTTGAACGTTTTTCCCCTTTCTGGTCGACTTTCTTTGGTGTTTCTGTGACTGATTTCTCTTCGGTCACCGACTCTGATGTAAAACTAAGAATTTCCTCTTTGCAAATCTCCGTTTTAAGGGAATCCTCCTGATCACCTTCTTCAGGGAGAGAAGAGTCCTGATTGATAACTTTTTCAGTGCTGGACTTAGAGGACTCTTCCTTCTCTGGTGTCTCGGAGATCGATTCCTGTTCGGTAACTGTAGAGGAATCGTCTTCTGTTCCAATACTTTCACCTGAAGTTCTTAGTTCAGTGGCGGCCTGTTTCTCCAACCAAATGTGAAAGGGAATCATTTTCGTCTTGTTACGCTTAGTCTTTGACCGTTTTTCCCCTTTCTGGTCGACTTTCTTTGGTGTTTCTGTGACGGATTTCTCTTCGGTCACCGACTCTGATGTAAAACTAACAAGTTCCTCTTTGCTGACCGGCTCTGTTGCAGGAATCACAGTGTGGGTCTCAATAGTCTGAGCAAAAAAACTGACATCTATGCTAGGTTCAGACTTTGGGAGCATTTTCCACAATGACTTTTTGTCGCTTCTGGGCAAACCTTCCTGGTGACTTAGATTTTCAGACAGTGAACCGTTGATGTCACTGTTTTCACAAAAAAATGCAAGATCTATGCAGGCATCAGTCTCAGGGAAAGTTTTCCACAATAGCGGTGTCATCTTATTGCGCCTAGTCTTTGATCGTTTTTCCGCTTTTTGGTCGACTTTCTTTGGTGTTTCTGTGACGGATTTCTCTTCGGTCACCGACTCTGATGTAAAACTAACAAGTTCCTCTTTGCTGACCGGCTCTGTTGCAGGAATCACAATGTGGGTCTCAATAGTCTGAGCAAAAAAACTGACATCTATGCTAGGTTCAGACTTTGGGAGCATTTTCCACAATGACTTTTTGTCGCTTCTGGGCAAACCTTCCTGGTGACTTAGATTTTCAGACAGAGAACCGTTGATGTCACTGTTTTCACAAAAAAATGCAAGATCTATGCAGGCATCAGTCTCAGGGAAAGTTTTCCACAATAGCGGTGTCTTCTTATTGCGAATAGTCTTTGATCGTTTTTCCGCTTTTTGGTCGACTTTCTTTGGTGTTTCTGTGATGGATTTCTCTTCGGTCACCGACTCTGATGTAAAACTAACAAGTTCCTCTTTGCTGACCGGCTCTGTTGCAGGAATCACAGTGTGGGTCTCAATAGTCTGAGCAAAAAAACTGACATCTATGCAAGGTTCAGACTTTGGGAGCATTTTCCACAATGACTTTTTGTCGCTTCTGGGCAAACCTTCCTGGTGACTTAGATTTTCAGACAGTGAACCGTTGATGTCACTGTTTTCACAAAAAAATGCAAGATCTATGCAGGCATCAGTCTCAGGGAAAGTTTTCCACAATAGCGGTGTCTTCTTATTGCGCCTAGTCTTTGATCGTTTTTCCGCTTTCTGGTCGACTTTCTTTGGTGTTTCTGTGACGGATTTCTCTTCGGTCACCGACTCTGATGTAAAACTAACAAGTTCCTCTTTGCAAATCTCCGTCTTAAGGGAATCCTCCTGATCACCTTCTTCAGGGAGAGAAGAGTCCTGATCGATAACGTTTCCAGTGCTGGACTTAGAGGACTCTTCCTTCTCTGGTGTCTCTGGTGTCTCGGAGATCAATTCCTGTTTGGTAACTGTAGAGGAATCGTCTTCCGTTCCAGTACTTTCACCTGAAGTTCTTAGTTCAGCGACGGCCTGTTCTTTCTCTGTGGTGTCGACTTTCTCCTGCACTCCAGCGATGGACTCGTCTACACTGGCCAGTGAATCCTGGCCAGTGTTCGCATTTACCGTGTTGCTCTCGTTGGACTCTCTCTGAGGTGGTTGTCCATCCCCTTTTTGATCCACCTTTTGCAGTGCGTTGGCGCTCGATCCATTATCAGTCACCAATGAGGAGTCCTGATGTCCCATGTTTTCAGTTGACATCTTCAGCTCCTCAGATCCATGCAGTGCCCACCAGACTGCAAATGGCATCTTCTTCTTCTTGCGCTTGGGTGGCTTGGGTGGCTGTACTTTTCTCTCGATGATGTTATCGGATGCAACTTCTTCAATTGTACGCTGGTTGGACTCCATTTTAACTTTTGCTTGTGGTTCTAAGATAGATGACTTGTCTAGAAACTCAGTAGATTTCAAAGTTGAAAATCCTACTATGTACTGCTAAGTAACTTCTCACGAAAAACTATCGACAACGGCTGCTAAGAGGTCGCGATGAAGGTAGATGGATGTGACGAGCTTATATAAACCCTGGTGATGTCAGAATTCTGCCTTTGGAGTTATATTGTGATGTCACATTGTGACGTCACAGTTGTGTTTGATATTCAGAGTGGGCTTATCTGGCAGAGTTTTTTTATTAACACGACGGATGCGTGCGCCACCTGACTGCAGAAAGAGTAGGCGGGCTATTAAACTGTCACTGGTTGCCATAGTTACCCACCGTTTTTATTTTCTTTTGAAATCTGGGATATAGCTTCATCTTTAAGGAGTTTCACTCTCAGCATGTATTTGAACTTCTGTCTTATTTACTTCAACACACAGTTTTTAACAAGTTCCATAGCGTTCTGTGTACTTCTAAATCTGCTCCTTAGATGCACCTTTTTGGGCCTGCTACTGCCTCTAGTGGCGTAGGAGTGGTAGCACAACTACTTTAATTCACTAAATGAGAATGCCACAAAGTCCTTATTATTTTATTATTAATTCTGGCAATACCTCTTGTTCAGGGCCCTTATGCATTGAATACAGTGCATACCCACTTTTTGTGCCACTTTTTACTCGAGTGGCTGTCAGTTTTATAGGTCAGATTCTGGCGCACAATAAAGATGTTATATGACACGTTCACTCCTTAGTGGTGTTTATGAAAACCCCTTTTGATTTCACTTTCAATATAAAGAGTCTGCTGTTGCCTCAGAGAAAAAATGACTTGATCTTTCTTGAGAACGTTCAACAGATCCAGCAGCAGTGGTGGAGAAAGTACTCAAAAAATGTACTTAAGTAAAAGTACAAATACACACTCAAAAATGTACTCAAGTAAAAGTCAAAGTACCACATTAACATTTTACTTAAGTAAAAGTAAAAAAGTGCTGGCTTTTAAAAATACTTAAGTATTAAAAGTAAAAGTACTTGCTGAATGCATTACCTAATCGCTAATATCATTAAGTGTGCCGATTGTATTTAATTTTAATAGAAATTAATACATCAGAAATGGCACTTGTACTTCGTTACTTCCCACCACTGAAAGACGTAATGTCAGCATCTGTGACCAGAGCTGCTCTGATCGTCTGATGCTTAACAGCAACAACAACAAAGTTTGGAGGGAAAAACTCAGAGTGTTAAAACACTAATGAAATATGAAAAGTGATAAAAACTCAAGATGTGATGTGATGACTGTATTTTTTTATTATCTGTTACTTTGAAGTCAGATTTTCTCTTAAAATACTTTTTTCCAATAAAGAAAAGTGACTTTTCTGCTCAGATTGATTTTAGTTATTAAATAATCAGATTATTTAATCTGATTGATTAAATAATCAGATTATTTAATCTGATTGATTAAATAATCAGATTATTTAATCAACAGTCCAGATTGCTGGACTGTTGGCGCCCTCCTCTGGCTGATATGAGGTATTGCACCTCATTTTAAATCATATTTCTGGCCCTGATGAGGTGAAAACATGTCAGCCAGTGAACCCTGAGGTCCGCCTCCAGAACCGGGCTTGTTTGACCCGGTTTCACCAACGAGCTGGATCAGAGAAACAGACGGAGGACCTGATGAGCTTTGGGCTGAATCATGTTGGATGAAATCTGTTTTTCTTCTTTTAAATAGTTTCATTTGCTTCATATGAGCCTGAATCGTTTCCTGCAGAGCAACCAGTTCATGAAGCTCCACTTTCTGGACCTGCTGACGTCATCAAAGCGTCAGACTCTGAAGCTCTCAAAGGGACAGTTCGCAGATCAACCAGTAGGTGGCGCTAGTATCCTCAGAGTTCAGACTGTGGTTCTGTTTCACTCCTTCCTTCATAAAATTGTAAATTAAATATATTGAGTTTATTAAGCCAATTATACCAGCAGAACCAACGAAGGCTCCAACAGGTGATCGTTACCATAAAAACAATTTACGTTGTTGGGAACCCGGGTTGTTTCACCTCTGGAACATTTTTTGCAGTTTCTTTGTGATACCAGAACTATTTCACTTAAACATTTAATTTCCTGAGATATTGTCAGTTTATTTTCAAGCAAAACTCTCAAAAAGAGCCGAGGATTTATTAGTTTTGATACGTTGTGCAGCTAAATATGGACACTTAGTTTTTTTTCTTTTAAATTTTTCAGGTTTGCATTGTAACACCTTGTGATGTTTCTGATGATCGTTGTGCTGATTACCTTTCCACTGGATCCAAGCACCTGGACCAGCTGACAGCGTCCATCAGTCCACGGTCTGCCGGATCATCACAACGTGGACTAACTTTTTATTTACTTGGTTAAACTATGATCTTGAAACCGGAGCACCAGATATGCAAAAATCTACCTGCAGACTTTGTTGACTACCCTGACACTGCAGTCATCCTGGACGGGGCTGAGCCGGACTTCCTCTCCTCCAGAGTGATGAGTTTTCATCACCAGTAAAGGCAAAACAAGTCTGATGTCTGATTAGCTGCTAGGAAGTATTTTATATATTCACTGTTCATTTTGCTATCCTGTTTGTACCTACAATAAAATTTAATCTCTACATTTCACAAACCTTGTTTTCCCATTTCTGTGTTTACGTTATATCAAGTATTTGCATGTAGATCAGGAATTCAAGTGAGATGTTAAAATGCAACACTTTTAGGTTATACTAGCAAAGAAATGTATTAAGTAATATGTTGTTAGTCATATTATTTAATATGCTGAATAAGGCTGGATGATACAAGATTTTCTTTCATACCAGATTTGATTTTAATCGATTCTTCCTGTCCTCAATTTCTATAATAAAATCACAGACACACAAACAAAAAGCAAGAGTTTGTCATTTTCTTGAACGATTGTTCATTAATCAGCGGATTATTTTAACCACAACCTAAATTAAGAGCAAGACAAACTAAATATGGAGAAAAGGGTCGCACTTAAGGGTTAGTCGAGGAAACGGGGTTCAGCCCCAGAGTGGTGCCACATCTACAGTCTGCACACATAAAAAGCACTAGGGCAGTGTTTTCTGCACAAAAAATAAATGACCCATTCCAAATATATTATTTTGAGTTTAAGAAGAAATAACATTTTTAGATAACAGTCAACACTGAGAGTCAATCCCAAACCCACAAGCTCAAACCTCTCAATAGAACAAAGAATAGGTCAAACTTAACATGATTTAAACTGCATATCTTTCAGTTCATGTGGAATAGAAAAGTAACATGTCCAAACGGAGAATACTTCCTGTCAGCCCCACCTTGTACATTTGTTTATTCAAATAGTCGCCCTTTCATAGACTTTTGCAGAGAATTTGACTTGCTCAGTCGGCTTCAGTTGGTCTGAAACATCCTGATCCAGGAGCAATCAAGTATTTTCAAAATCTGTCAAGTCTTAGAAAGGCATTTTGCTTGACTATAGGTTTTTTTTTTGTCAATCTGAACTGGATGACAGGTAGGATTGACGTGGACAATGTGCTATTGGTTCTTAATCACCATATGATGGATAATAATAAAACGGATTAAATTTTAACTGGACTTTAATTTGGTTATTATTTGGATCCCTTTGTTTTACAAATCGTCTTGAGATTTTTGAGAAGTGACATTGTTAGGCAAAAAGATTTACAAAGACAGAAATCCCAAGAATTAGTCTCTTTAGATTTATTACTTGCTTGACAGCAAGTAGGGGAATATACTGAGTGCATAGTCCACGGGTCAAACACATTCTAGGACAAAGAAAATAACTAATTTCATCATAAACAGTTCCTAACGTGTGTTAGGGTGGTTTCCCACGCCAGCAGAGCCACCATAGACAGAACAATAGTGTTTCTTATTCTTTCAACGGTCCTGTTGCAGTTCGTTTCTGCTACAGGACATGAACTTATACACATACCACGAAGAGTCATGTGTCAGTTTCCACTTCAGCCATCCACATTCTGAAACCTGATTCTAAATAAATGACATAAAATGATGAAAATAAACATTTTTCCAACAGGCTCTATACAAATAAACTCAGCCGAATTAAATTTAAAATAAAATAAGCTTGGAACAAAGATACACTCAAAAAATAACTTGTTCAATTTACTTAATATAGTTATGTTAATAATGTCCATGAAACTAAGATATGCTCAGAATATAAATGGAACTTAACTGCATTTAGTAAAACTAATCAAAAATATTTTGCAGCTCCAACCTGACTTTAGTTAGTGAGGCAATCACTGAATGTTGGTTTACTTAACTAGTTTTAATTGATATAGCAGTAGTGGTCTCAGACTAACTTACTAAACAAAGATATGTCAACAACTGCCAGACAGTGTAGTTAAGTAAAAATGAAATCACACTCCTCTTGTTTTGTGGAACAAACATTTATTACCAATAAAACACAGCAGCACAGGTAACAAACAAACTGCCAACATTTTATAACACCTTCCAGCTTTAGAGAGAGAATTTGTAGCCATTTTTGTTGTTCATGAAACAACCATCAAATGACATTTATGAGGCTAATTTTTGAAACCCTCAACGACAGGAATGCCACATGTCTTTATGATAACTACCTCTCTCACTCATTGTTACTCTGCTGGATGATTTAACACAAACTAACACTTAATGAATACATAAACTAGAGTAACAGAAACAGACTAATTACTAGAACAATGCTAAACAATTCACAGAAATGATTAAAAGTGAACATGAATCCTACTCACAATCCCTCACTGAAGTATACATTGATGAGTAGGAAAGGGGTAGGACATTATAAGATATTATATCTTCTACCTGCTCCTTTTCGAACAGAATATAACATTTGCATGTCACATGGGCAGAAGAATTTGTTTTACATTTTCATTTCTTACGTTTGTTTCATGCCATTTTATTTTGTTTTCTTTTTTCTTGATTGTCTTTTCTGTCTGTTCGAAATAAATAAAATAAAAAATAAATAAAAAAGTATATGATGTCTGGTTTCAGTTACTAAATCAACGTTTTCCATTGTCTTCACAGTTTTCACTAAAGAGCAAATCAGTAGGAAAAGTTGGTCTATTCACACCCATTAATACTGCAGTTAGCTACCATAAGGATATGGCAGGAGACTTATAGTATTTGGAAAGAGCAAAACGTTATTTTTCTGTGTGCTGACTTGTTTTGCACTGCTTCACTGAGAACAAAAACAGACCTGAACAGAGTTTTATTATTATTTGCTTTAGATAATTTGGGGATAAACTGTAAGGATGAAATATTTTTAAAATGTCACTTACAGAATACAATTTGTGTCTCGTGCTTAAGAATTTGAAGAGGTGTAACTCTTTTTTGTGAAAGACTGAATTTTTTTAAATAAAGTTTTGTTACTTTGGGAATAATTATGCCCAAATAATAATAATCATGGAGAATGTTTCTGTTTATGACTTCAACTTCTCAGTTACAAGCCACAAATACTATTACACCAAAAGTATCTTCATAAAAACGACTGTACCACCTGACAGAAGAAGCTCGTCTTGTTAATGTGTTATGATACAGGACTTTGTAAAGGAGCAGTTTGGTTGTTGAATTCACTCACACCTGTAATGTTACATTAAAAAAGCTGTATTTGCAACTTCAACAAGTCAAAAAATTAAGCTAAACTTACAAAAATTTGCTATGCTTGAAATTCCAACAAAGATATATCAATCAATTTGTGCATAGATCCATTTATTAAGTTTGGTATTTCCCTGAGTTACATTTTTGAGTGCAATAAATGCATTTTTTCTATCATTTGTTAAATTAAAGTAACCTAATCTTTTTCCTATTTCCATGATAATTACTTTTATCACTGGAGACCATTTTCAATTAAATTTTTAAAAGAAATTTTCCAAATGGTTACAATGAAACTGTAAAATGCAAAAAGCTAACCTGACCTCCGTTTGTGTGTGTAACAAGGCGGCCTTTTGCGGCTGGATTTTATGGTGAGGAAGACTACTTGAGGCAGATTCAGGTGGAAACAGCAGTAGATTTATTCACAGCATCAACACACAGCACTCAATCTCAAGTCCCAACCCTTTCACAGGTGAAACTGCAGGCTTAAATAGTCTCAGCTGTGTTGGACTCAACCACCTCCAATTCACAGGGGGATCTCGCTTAGCAAATCTCCACTCTTTTAAATAAACTACATTTTATTAAATATAAACATTAAAATTGACTTTTTATAGTTATAGTTAGTTAGTTAGTTAGTTATAGCTACTTCCTATTTTATATTTTATCTTACACCAAATGAAACACCACAAAAAACCCATAAACAATTTCCTCCCCCCACTTTTCAATGGCCTCTCCCAGAACCTATAAATGGTGTCTGGACCCCAGGGTAGTATTCGTCCAAACACCCTGGAGAGGACACAGAAAAGACAGGTGAGTCACTCAATATCAGCACTCCACACTTTACAGATTATGCACACACATTTGCTCAGTTTAACCCACCAGTAGCTCATAGCTCTGAGTAACAATTATCCTCCCTTCACAGGAAACCACCTCACTTGTCAATGAGGAGCAGCTGTGCATGACTAAAATCCTCAATAAATACAATTAAAACTTCTCGTGTGCAAATTATTTATGTGCAAATCTCTGCTTAAAGTGCAGTGCTAAATAAAGTGCTTTTAAAGTGCAGACTTAAGTAAAACAATCCCAGTAATGAAGATCTCGTCATTACAATGTGCCTGTTTTCTAGAATTCTGTTGCTGTTTAGTTTTCTGACTTTTGTGTGCCAGACCAATCCTGCCTGAGAATCAGTTTTCTTCCTACCTGCTACTTCCTGGTTTGCCTCCAGAGAAACGTGATCAACATCACAGTTGGAAGAAAAGTGTTTTGTAATCCTCACAAGGAATGAACGCCTGGGGGAGCACTGAACTCCAATCGAAACTTCTTTCAGCCTCTTAACAATTTTATTACTTGTGCTTTTGTACTCTGCATGACAAACTAGTTATGCAACACTGCCACACCTTTTCCTCCTTTATATAGTTTGTCTCTGCTGTTCACCAGCCTCAGTCTGAAAGCCACATCAGACTATTGTATTTGTTCATCGAGTATTCACCTTATTTAAGGACAGGAATAATGACGATGAAGGAGATTGCTGTTCTTCTTCTTTTTTTAGGTAAGTTATAAACTATTTATCTTGTCTTCTGTTAGATACTTTAGAATCTATATGTCTCATCCAATCTGAGGCCTTTATGCTACGAGCTGTGGATCTAAAAGTAGAGATTCTAGGTTTTTCTTTGGGGGTGGCCTTTTGGCTTTGTCCATCCTAAGTTTTAACCCAATCCCTAAATTTTGGGCTTGCTTAGTCTGTAAATATATTCGGAATTGCTTATGATAACTTGGATTTATTATCAAAAATCATACTCATCTAAATCGGTCTTACAGAGTCTTCACTTGTATCCCAGAGTAGAATATTATTGGCAACCTCAAATGTATAAATGCCATACTGGTTTATTTAACAAGAACTTCCTGCTGTGTAATATTCTCTTTTCATTATGAAGAACTTTAGTAGACGTAATTTAAACTTGTGTCTAATATGATAGTAGAATCTGATCTCTTAACTCTTGCAATCTGTCAGTCAAACAAAGGGAGGTTAGTATATTTTGGCACATTATAGATGAAATGGCAACACTTAACAAACAGGCCATTTCCAGCTCTGGGAGAGCTCTATGTAAAACACACTATGCAAAAGGATTACTCATGTCGGACTCATTCTGGAACTTTCCAGGTGACACTCCAGTCCCTTCTGGAAATACTTGGACTAATTGCACAATACAAAAAGAATTGATCAACAGCATAATAAACATAAGTATATGCAAATCCTAATACATAGAGGAACATCTGCTTTTATCTTTGCACTGGTAAATAGCTGGGACAATAATCTATTGTCTTTTTTAAAATTTCTGTTCATCTGAAATGGTTGAGACAGTTCTTTGGGGTTCTGAGCTGTCATTGCCTGCTGCGGTAACAACAGAAACACATCAGATCCATATGCACTCTAAGCATTTTCAAGTCAAAAAACAAAAACAAGCATTCACTAGTCTGTTTTGATCTACATCTTTACTTCTTTCTGCACATTTTTTAGATAAAGCAATCATAATCTTTAAAATCTTTTCCCACAAATATCACTTTTATGCTGCAATATAGGAACTAGAAAAAAAAACTGATAACCCTGTTCAGTTAGTGTTCCAACTCAGCTTCTTGTGGCTTTTTTTGTTTTACAAAGAGTCCAAGCATATTTGCAAACCTTTAAAATTACTGCATGAGAGAAAATGTAATGTTTTGGAATGGGGATGTCTTCTCAAAATCTCAGAGTTTTGGGAACCTTTTTCAGGGCACAGTGGGACCACAATGTCAAAGCATTTCCAGGGCTTAATGCTTCAACTGACCAAGGTTTATATAGAAAAATATTCCGATTTTATTTTGTGGTTTTAAACCCTTTTTATTGAAGACATAAAAAAACAGAAAGTTATGCCTTTATTTCTCACTATCTGTTCTCAGCTCCCACTCTGAGCTGGTCCACTTGCTCAGCCCCTCCCTCCTGTTTCAAACTCTTCTAATTAACTAAAAGTTAGAGTTAAATATGAATGAGATGTTTGCTACCTTTGACAAAAACGCTCAAATCTATGAAAGCAGTGTAGTAGTTTTGCTAATGAGGCAGCTTATCATGATTCAGCCAAAGTAAGAAATTAACCAACTGCAGTCTGATTTTTATTATTAATGTGGTTCTTCTTAGTGAGCAGTGAAAGTAAATGTTTACATGTCTTTTGTTTTAAATATTTACTGACTGGAGGGTTTTATGTTAGTGCTGCAGAGCTACAGCTAACAGCTAGCTCCTCCCTTCAGCAGCTCTAATGGACCCTGTGCCATTCAGCAGAGCAGCTGTTGCTCCTCCTTCACTTTGGACTGAACCATTGTTCTAACAACGGGGGGGGGGGGCCTAAAAATTAATTATTATTTTTTTCTGAGATAAGTGGCAGATTTAGTTTGTTCTTTGTTTCTTTTGCCTTTTCATATTGATATTTAAATGCAAACGTTTCTTCAATGACTTTTTTTGGGGGGGACAATTCTAGACTTTTCCAATATTGGGGGGGTTAATTATTTTATTAGTAAGGCAATTTTGCAAGGGTGGGAGGGGGGCGATTTGGGCCGCGTTTCTCGTTTCATTTTTACCCAGTATGCACATTGGCTAAACCGTGAGTCAAACAGTCACTGGGACTGACTACTATATATTCCATTGAGGGACAGTAACTTTAACGTTACATACACCTTCCTGAACAGGAGAGGGCGTACTTTCTCTATAAGCAGACATTAAAGTGACTTGAAACCATTCCTCCCTCCCTGGCACCTCCAGACCCGGGCCCCCATTGGGGCACGGGCCGGGGGCAGCTCTGCTCTCCCACCTGTTCCTCCCTTCCCCCTGACCCTTCACCTCCCATCTACCTCCAACACAACATCAGTGACCTTTAATTACAGTTACACATTTTACACCATTTCCAGTTCAATGTCAAAATCACATTTATAACCTTTTAGTTTCTCTGATTCAGCATTCATTTATAATATTATAACCATTACTTATTAGTTACTCTTATTATAATCTTAATGTAAGTTATTACAGATGTTTTCTGAAAAGAAACCAAAAATAATCCATCATTATTTGATACCAAAGTTACAGTTGCTTGTTTTACTTGTATTTCCACAAGTGTTAAGTATCCGTATAAGTAAGCCAATATTAATTGAAGTATTTTACTCTAGGTCTTACTCAATTACTCAAAATGTTTAGATTTTGTTTGTTGTTAAGTTTTCTTCTTTTTTTTTTTACTTTTATACTTTGAAATAAGCAATAGTCTCAACTATTCTTATACATATGCAGGCTGGAAGCTTACTTCCTCTTTCTTCAGGAAACCTGCTCTTCCTCAGGCTCAATGGTCTCAACGGTTCATAACTCTCTCTGTGTCTGACTATTATTTTTTATGATTAAATAGAAAAAGAAATAGAATTAAAGCAAAGTTTACAGGAGACAAAAACAACACACACAACCAGATTGATTTGATTAAAGTCTGAGTCTACTATTGGGTCTAGATGTTACTTGTGTAATTAATTTTAAAGGTAACTATTTATTGTTACTATTTAAACTTTCTATCATAGGGAAGTGGATGATCTCGGGTTTTCTTGACAGGTGGATGAATCGGTTATCACTCCTGTCTTTATTGAATTTACCTGCAATGACTTTCTAAATCCAGCAGATGTCACTGTAAACGACAAAGAATCGCAGTCTCAGCACAGTATCGTCGATACAGGCTGGGAAATGTGCCACACACCCAGTGAGACCTCATCTGTCCATCACTAGTACACAGTATAGGGAGAACGACTGCACTTTGAATCAGAATAGGTCTGCCATTGATAAGCAGTCTAAAACACAAGTTAATCTATTTATAAATAGCTTTTTTCTCATTCCAAAATGTTTCTAGACTGTCCGTGCTGTGTGCTGGAGCCTCTGTGTTGATTGTACGTACTTACTGTTTCAAAAGCCCATTTGAGAATATTTCCAAATTTAAATATAATAATTATTCAACTTCTTTGCTTACTCAGGCATATGCAACATTAACTATTTTTATGAATACAATTCTTAAAAAGTGTTTAAAGAATAGGTTGACATGAATGTTAGTTTTAAACCCATGTAAGTGAACTGACTCTTGCATCTGTTTATGTTTTACAGAGATTAGATTATTTGCTGCTGAAGTACATAAGAATCTAACAGGAATTGTTGGAGAAAGAATCCCTTTTGATGAGCCTGTGTGGAAGCAGGCAAATTTATTACATGGGGTAACAGTTGTTGCAGAAATCAACAAGGGTGAACTTGAGATCTTCTCAAGTAACATTTCCTGGAACAATGAAACTAGACTCTTCATGATCACCTTGCAGAAGAATGACTCCGGAATTTATACTTTGCATACATCATCAAATAATGTGACGTACTATCTCAAAGTTTATAGTAAGTAACATTTTCTTATTACCATGTGTCATTAATTTATCACTTATTTAGCACTTGATGTTATAGTAGAGATGTTAAATCAATGTAAAAACTTTGATCCAACAACATGGTCAGTGATGTCTGAGTAGATTTTAGTACTGTTATGGGTCTTCAATAAGTCAGGATGATGATCTCAACTTAAAATTTAAGACAATAAATGGTGGCTCAGTCAAAACAAATACATTCTTGTGATTAGGGTCCCGCTTCAGAAATCAGGAAAAGTAAAAGTCTTGTGCAAGTTCTGGGGTAACTGAGGTTCCTGGGTTTTCAATTTCAGAAACCCAGATGGCCGTTATCCTGAGTCTCTCTCTTTCTACCTGTCGTGTGGTGTCCTGCTTGTTTCGCTGTGTTTATTGCCCCTTCCTTACAGTGAAGAACAGCTCTCAGCAAGGAGCTAGCTCAAGTTGTTCACTTAAAAAACAGATAGCAAAATGGGACTCAGCAGTTTTAATATAATAGCTTGGCCAACAAAAATAAGGTCTAAAAACAAAATAAAAATGAAATAAAAATACTTTTCACACCTAACAGATAGCTCCTCACTGATAGCTCAGTGTACAGTCTCACATTACAGCCCTGCATTCAATAACTTGCCAAACATGAGCCATGGGTCTCAAAAGGTTTAAAAACACAGACTGAAGCAAAAAAGCCAGAACTTTTAGCCACAAATATTTAATTAAAAATGTCTACTGCGTTTCTGTCTATGCCTCACTCTGACTCTGCATCATGATGTCTCTGCATAGGATTCATGTATTTACAACAGTCACTACACATAGTAAAATGCAGTATCAGAATGTGAACTAACTGAAGATGAAAAAGTATGTTTTTAACATACAGAATAGGAGTATTAATAACTGACTTGCAGCTGTACATTGGATGCATAAAGATAGCTTATATTAGAGCCAAACAGAACAAAATCCACTCACAGGCCACTATCTGGAGAAAGATTTCACCATATAAATGTGCAGAACATCAGTGGGGTATTACACTGCAGCTAATGATCATAACTGCAGTGACATGATGCTGTGTTGTGCCTTCAAAGTAAAAGCATGTGAGTTGAAGACTTCAAAATCAAATATCTATCTCAACTGCAGTGAAATTCTTGTCTGGGATTCTTGCCTGTCTCAAATATTGAGGGGGGCATATTCCCCCCACAGTCCTCTGGTTTCTACACCTCTGTATTCAGCTCTGAGTATATAGATGCACAAATAGTGGATATATGTTTATTAATATTTACAGAAGCAATTAATTGAATGTTTCTCAGTTTTACTGCTGAGCGGAATAAATTTCAAGAATGTAATGAGTCTGTCTTTACAGATTCACCACCTGTTCCTAAAGTGAACACACTGAATGTGAGCTCAGACAACTGCATCTTGCAGTGCTCTGCGGACAAAGAGGCGACTCTCCGATGGTATAAAAACGACAAAATGGTAAACGAGAGCGGATCTGCCTACTCTTTAGACACTACTGTGAAGAAAGAGGACCAAGATATCAATTATATCTGCATGGCATTCAACCCAGCAAGCAACAAGACTCATAACGTCAACGTGAAGGAGACATGTAGCTTCAACAATAGTAAAAACAGTTATTGTAAATGCTTAAGATTCCTTGAAAACATAATATTTGAAATAAATTTCAAATATTTATTTCAAATATTGTGTTATTTTTTCTGTTTAACAGGTTTAAAAGATTGGACTGTAATTTTAATCACCGTTGGGATCGTTGGGATCATTGGGATCATTGGGATTATTGCATTCGGTCTCTGGATTCAGCTAAGAAGAAATAAAGGTAAGTGTGTCTTTTGATACTGTTACTTTCAGTTTTCCCCCAGAGATTAGTTTTTTGTGTTGGTGTCTTAGATTCTACTGTATTGCAAATATTTTTTTAATTCAATGTTTATAGTAGAGGCAAATAGCTCCCCACCCCCACCCCCCAAAATACACCAGTTTTCATTGAGGGTCCAGCATTTTCCATCAAAAAGAACACATTTACTTTATTTTGTCGTTGTTTTGACATACCAACAGATCATGATATACTAAAGATTATGGGGATAAATATTACATTCCATATCAATGTCTGCTTATTAAAGAACAATACAGTGACGTAACCTTAAATTACTTAAATGAACCAGTAATTAAATTTTGGGCATGTGTTGGAAGAGTGGTCATCTTTCAATCAAAAAGATTCTGGTTCTCTTCCCAGCCTTTTGTCACTGTGGCTCAGTGGTTAGAGTAGTTGTCTTGTAATCAGAAGAATATAGTGCAAAGTACTTTGAATGGTTACAATTTTGGACTGGAAAAGTGCCACATAAGTTCAGTCCATTTACATGATTGTGAGTGTGTAAATGTTTTACACTACTTGAGTACTTGACTGGTTCAAATCTTTCCTAAAGAAAGGGATTTCTTTTTGTCAATGGGCTGCTTAAACATGAAGTGGGATGGGCAGACAGGTAACATGCAGAGAAGTTATCAAAGCAGAGCAGGACATTATTTGTTCTGTATTTTCATGTCTGTCACATCAACAGTACATGTCACAACACTGAGCAAAATAAAACACAGATAATGTTAAAGCCAGTAAAATAATCTTTCCCTTTCAGGGCCTACTGGTACAAGACAGATTTGGGAGGGAGCCTCTATACAAAAATTCACCTTAGGCCCCAACATGGCTAGGTCAGCTGGTTTTACTGCTGTGTGTGCTGTACAATAGATGCTGAAAAATCTACTAGAATGAGGAAGATGAAACAAGGGTGGACATTTCAGCAAAACGATGATCCCAAACATATAGAGAAGATAACTCTCAACTGGTTTCAGAGACAGAAAATAAAACTGCAAGAATGGCCCAGTCATTAAATTGGATTAAAATTTCAATTGAATTCAATTGGATTCAATTGGATTCAATTGGATTCAATTGAAAATTGAATTCAAGTAAAGTGAAGTTTCTTCAATACTTTCTTCTTATGTTTTACATTATTACACATTACTTAGTTTGAACTTATTTGTTTTGGTTCCCTTTTATATATGAATTACTTGCTGTTGCCAGTTGCCAACAACTGGTAAAATTTTTTATGCCAATGGCACCTTTAGAAATGTCTTCTATGCAAAATTGTGATGTGTTCAAAACTTATTTTATCTGCTGTATCACTTTCTCCGCTACCATTGCTAGAATGATCATTCGCAACCCCTCCTTCTGCTCACTGATTGGCCAGGATGAAATTAATCCTGAGAAATGGAGCTCAATGGGAGAAATCCCAGACGGAGCACTGAAGGGAGATGAGAATCGATTGGAAATGCGTAGAAGGCAATAGCCAGTCTAGAGTCACCCAAAAGCAATCACTGGTCATGCTGAATCTGGAAGCTTTTCTTCCTAAAGAAGTGAAAACAGAAAGTAAAGCTTGATTAACAAAAATGTCAGAGGTTAACGTTTGTGATTTGTTCTGGTTAGTGAAGCAGACTCTTGTTCTCTTGAGGTAAAAGTCAATTAATGTTTGACTTAGAATCAGCAAATAAAACTCAAACTGCTAACATTCTGCCCTGCACTTGTAATATGCTGAATATTCATAAGGTACCCTAGGATATAATGAACCCTGTTCCATAATCTTTGACCTGGGATGGTCTGAAGTCAAAGGATTGTAAAAATTTCTTTCAATAAGTCTCATAATGGGGGAGTTGTGGCTCACTGCTGCAGTCACTGAGAAGAAGCAGCAGCACCTCCCAACCCCACTAAGGGACAAGGGTGTAAAGAAAATGGATGGATAGTTCAATTGTGTTGATCAGATATCTGAGAAAATATCAAGATCTGCAAAATAGAAATAGGCTGTGAGGTGCACCTTGTGGAATGTCTCAGGTTAAATTATAAAGGGGATTTAACATTTTTTTAAAATAATACAATTAAATAGCTGCATATTTATGTGCCATAGATGAAAGCTACCTCTAAATATTGTATTTTTACAAAGTTGTAGAATTAGGTAGAATGCCCTGTAGTTTAGGTTGACACTAAAGAGAGAGCAATTCAAATCAACTGAACTAAAACCTGCCAGCCCTTTTATACACCAGCTTATCCTTGGAGGTACATGGAGTTCATAGTCAGCGGAAAACAGAAATGCACGTTTTTCTGGGAGTAAGATGGAGGTCCCAGAGTAAAGTGGTTAATAGTAAATAGCCTGTATTTGATTAGCGTGTTATCAAGTACAGAGGACTCCAAATTCCTTTACACTACAGTCATCCATTCACATGTTGATTGTGACATATTACTGAATAGTAGCAACAGCTGCCCTTGGTCACACTGACGGAGGCAAGTCTGTCATTTACTGACACCTCTTTATTTGACTGGCACCACCAGAAGTCAAGGTGGGTGAAGTGTCTTATCCCAAGACAAGACAAAGGCAGGCAAAGAGTGGGGTTGTCCCCTGATTGTGTGACAAACTCTTACCACCATTGTTCTCTATTTGGAGTTAACACATGCAAACTCCAAATGGAATATCCCTTTGATGGGATTTCAATTCAGCTGTTTCTCCCTACAAGGCACTGGAGTTAACAACTGTGGCACTGTGCTATTTAACATATATTTCTATAAATATATATAATAAATTGATAGAAATACATTTAATATTTTCAGAAAACAGAACATTTACTTGCCTCATATGTGTCCTTTTTTTGGCTTTGGTCAGATATCTGAGCCTGACCACTGCTGCAGTTAGTGCAATAAATACAACTAATTTGATGGCAATTGTAACTTTCCAATCTGTCAAAGACAACAAATGACAGTAAATGTTATTGCTATGCTGTTTCTGGGTATTACACTGAAAGAAAAACATTTTTTAAATAAATCTTACATTCTCCAAGTTGATTGTTGTCTCCAATTTCTGTCACATGAAGGCCACAGGAATCCCTTACATTTATATGAAGAGTCTTGTTCTCTGCAGGGCTGGCAGCTACACATGTGTATGAGGAGTTTCTGTCCTGTTTATGTACACTAATCGGTAAATGTAAAGTAGAACTGCTCTGGTTTACTATTTCCTGGTCTTTGATCCACAGCAGAGTCGTCAGTTTGTCCACAGAACAGATCAACCAGCAGCTGTCAGAGCTCAAAATCTGGGTCTTTACTATAGGTGTTGGAGCAGAGTCTGCAATAAAAATAAAAGATTAGTCTTATATTTTAATTTTTTCTATTTTTATGAGAAAATTGAAGAAAAGTATTCCATATTATATTATTCTTTGTAACAAAGAATAATATGCTTTCCTTTGCCATTTTTCTTGTAGCAGTATAACAATTTTGCATTATACTGTTACCATTGTTTAAAATTCTTTTAATGGGGAAACCATGAAAAGTGCCTTAGTGGAGTAATCAAGATTTATGGATAGAAATAGATGAATCAGCATTACAGTGTAAATTTATCCCATGTTATCTGATGATTTTTCCAATTGGAAGCATATAAGTAGTAAAGAGAATTGGTCCAAGCACAGAACCCTGAGGTACTCCACAAGTAACAATGAAGTGCAAAGATTTGTCGTTTATATGTTTACAATGTCAGACAGATACAATTCAAACCAGCCTACTGATTTTCCCTTGATACCTACATGTTCAAGCTGTTCTAAGAGAATATTGTGGTCAACTGGATCAGAACCAGAATTGAGAGTTGGCCAAACTAGAACAGACAAAGTCCATTATTTAGAAGGAATATCCTTTGTAACACAAGGGCATTTTCAGTGTTTTTATGAGCTCTGAAACCTTACTAAAACTCTTCAAACATCATTATTATTTAGTTGCTCACAAACTTAATTAGCAACCATTTTCTCCAGGATTTTACATCAGAAAGAAAAATTAAATATAGGTCTATAAATTATTAAGTAATTTTGATTGAGAGAAGGTTTATTAATCAATCAATCAAATTTTATTTGTATAGCACATTTAAGCAGCAAGGCATTTCAAGGTGCTTTACATGATTATAAAACAAAATAAAAACAGCATGTGACATTGAATAAACAGTAAGAAAGAGGAAGAGATTTTGGAAAAAAAAAAAGATAAAAGAAAAGATGAACACGTGTAACACAGGTATTATCCAGGCCCCGTCACCTGACAGGACAAGGTCTCCAACCTTGCAGCACCAGGCTCCGTCCACCTGTCACGCAAAGTTTTGTGCTAGGACTTCGCCATCCTACATGGATTTTTGTGCACTATTTTTACCTGTTAAGAGTCGAGAATTTACAGGGTTTTTCTGTGCGCGCAATGACCCTCAGTCACTCGCCACTTTTACATAAATAGATAAAAGCATTAAAAACATCAAAGATATCAAAATCTGCACTCTAACCTTAATTTAGCCATAAGCAACTCTAACCAGGTGGGTTTTAAGTTGATTTTTAAAGGCTCTCAGTGTTTCAACAGTTTTACAGTTTTCTGGAAGTTTGTTCCAGAACTGTGGTGCATACAAACTGAATGCTGCTTCTCCTCGTTTGGTTCTGGTTCTGGATGCAGAGCAGAACCAGAACCAGAAGATCTCAGGGGTCTAGACGGTTGGTACAGTAATAACAGATCTTTAATGTATAGTGGTGCTAAACCGTTCAGTGATTTATAAACTAACATCAGTATTTTAAAGTCTATTCTCTGAGCTACAGGCAGCCAGAGGAGGAACTTTAAAACTGGTGTTATGTCACTATCTTCCTGGTTTTAGTCAGAACAGCAGCAGCAGCTTCTGGATCAGCTGCAGCTGTTTGATTGATTTATTAGTCAGGCCTGTGAAGACGCTCTAATCCTGGAGATGTTCTTCAGGTGATAGAAGGCCGACTTTGTGACTGTCTTAATGTGGCTCTGAAGGTTCAGGTCAGAGGTCATCACTCTAGCACACAGCACCCTCTTAGTTTGCTTCACCAGTGCTCAAAAAGGCACCATATCTAATGCCTTCTCTACCTAGCTTCCACATTCTCCAGTCAGGCAGATTTCAGAACACGGCTACAGAGTAAACCTGTAATCACATTAAGAAGCACAACAGGACCGCCGACTGACAATGAAGAGCTGTGATTAAAAAACTCTTTCCATAAGACTCAGGCAATCAAAATGTGAGGGCCCCTACTCTGTGGTCCTATGTGTGCTATGTGGCTCATAGGCGTAAATCCCTTGGGGGCGGGAGGGGTCCGGATCCCCCCAATCTTGGAAAAGTCTAGAATTGTCTCCCCTCCTCCCGGTGGGACCTGAACTCCTCACCAGGGAGGCGTCCAGGAGGCATCCTGACCAGATGCCCGAGCCTCAACTGGCTCCTCTCGACGTGGAGGAGCAGCAGCTCTACTCTGAGTCCCTCCCGGATGACCGAGCTTCTCTCTCTAAGGGAGAGCCCAGCCACCCTGCGGAGGAGGAAACTCATTTCGGCCGCTTGTATCCGTGATCTCGTTCTTTAGGTCATGACCCAAAGCTCATGACCATAGATGAGGGTGGGAACGTAGATCGACCGGTAAATCGAGAGCTTCGCTTTTTGGCTCAGCTCTCTCTTCACCACGACGGACCGGTACAGCGCCCGCTTCACGGCAGACGCTGCCCCAATCCGCCTGTCGATCTCCCTTCTTCCCTCATTATGAACAAGATCCCCAGATACTTAAACTCCTCCACTTGAGGCAGGACGACCCCCCTGACCCGGAGAAGGCACTCTACCCTTTTCCGGCTCAAGACCATGGCCTCGGATTTGGAGGCACTGAGCCTCATCCTGGCCGCGAACCGCTCCAGTGAGAGCTGCAGATCACGATCCGATTATTATTGTTGTTGGGTCATACATTTTAACACGTTTTGTTGATTTTTTGTTGTTGTTCTTTAATAAAGTTATGAACGTTTTAACCCAGTCACAGGAGGACGTGCTGCTCTCAGCGTCCTGGCGGCGTTCAGTTTGTCACCTAATGCCGAGATCGACTCAAAACCTTCCGCAATCGACATATTGCACCTCTGCGTAAAGCATGAACAGTTCAGAAACAATATGAAATGGGAAAAAAGTTATTTATTAACTGATTAAGTCGTGTTTTAGATTATTCTTGAAAAACTAATCAGTCACGGCTGATTAGAGGGTGAACTCACGGCTCACAGTGAACTCGTTCATGTTTTACAGCAGACAGCCGCTCCCCTCTCTTGCAGGTACTGCATACCCCCTCTAAATCTTTTAGGGCAGTGGTTCTTAACCTTTTTTGAGGTACCGAACCCCCCAGTTTCATATGCGCATTCACCGAACCATTCTTATTCCTCCTCCGCCACTACGCCCGGTATTCTGATTTAGTAATGTAATTATTTTAGCTGTGTTACCACACCCACGCCACTAGAGGCAGTAGCAACCCCAAAAAGATGCGACTAAGGAGCAGATTTAGACTATAGAATTTGGTAAAAAGAGTGGAGCTCCTTCAATCAGTTTTCCTCCGCAGCTCTGATTGGCTAAGCAATGTAACGTGATTCTCTGCAGCAAGTGATGGCACGACTTTACACAAGTGTGTCTTTACCTCCGCGGTCGGCAGAGGCTCCACCGAACCCCTGGGGTTTGATCGAACCCAGGTTAAGAACCACTGATTTAGGGGTAGCAGTACCCTGCCTTACCCCCTTACTGTCACCCCTGGGTATGAGACTGACAGTGGTCCGTCCCGCCCCTTTCTGTTTGCTGCAGCTTAGTCCTTCTCCAACAGCCTTCAAGAAAAGACAACTACTCAATTACCCACTGAGCAAAAGTCACCACAAAATCATAACTGCTGACAGCTGAAAAAATCAATGAGCTATGACTCTATTAAAGTTGGTCAACTGGACTGAAAAGAAACCTAGGATTATTCTTATATAGTCAATGAAATATAATTATAAAAAATACAATGTTAGCTTGGCAAAGAGTATTTTTTTTCACATCAAATAGGACTTCTCTATATATGAAGGGCACCATTTTCTCTCTATTTTCCTGGTGTTCTGCTTTAGAGTGTGCAGTTCTGGATTAAACCAATGAGCCAACACCTTCTGGATAATTAGCTTCTTTTTGAAAGGGGCTACATTGTCAAATGCCACACACAATGAGAAAGTAACACCACCAAATAATCGATCTAATTGTGAGGAGTTATATATTTTGTTTCCATCTACGGTGTCATGGGTCATGTTTTTAAGATGCTCACTGTCTCAGAAGTGTATCATTCAGTCAAGCAAAATACACATAAAGCATACATCCCTGGGGGTTTACTGAAAACTTTTGATTAAAAAATGAATATCTATTGTTTCATACCAATGTTGAGGTCAGAAAATACTGTCCTCAACATTGATATAATCTCTTAGACAGGATAAAATTATTAGAGCAACATATGAACTGCTGAGGTTAATAGAATAACACAGACAAGTAGCTGATTTGTTACCTTCATGGTGAAATGTGACTCACCGTACACTGTGAGATTATAGGATGTAGTAAAAACGCGTTCTTTTTTAGAGTCAACAGAGTAGATTCCTGAGTTGGATCTCTGCAGGTCTGTGATACTAAAGAGTCCAGTGTCTTTGTCCCAATGAAGTTTGTCTTTGTAAATATGATCTCGAATAAGATTTTTTCTTTTAGTCACTGTAGAAATGATCTTTGTTCCATACAGAAGGAATCCTCTTTCTGTCACAGGATCAGGTAAAGTGATGTTTCCTCCAGCAACTCCTGCCAGGTTTATCTCTTCCACAGCAGCTGAAGAAACTATCACTGCAGAACACCAACAAAAACTGATAGAGTGATTGTGATTTTAACATTTCTTTTGGAATGAATTCAGGACAGAATTTCTTGTATTCCAGAATATGTCCAGAAACTTTACAGTTAAAGGGCAAATGCTATGAAAACTATGAACTGATGATCTTCAGACAAACACTACGCAGATACTATAGTATATAAAATTACAATAATGCCGAAGGCTGTAGCACTCCACACTGTTATAATATATTTTATTAGGAATGTAAAATTCTTCAAAATATTCAAAATGAAATTAGCAGCACAAAGTATTAACTAACCAGTGTTAAGTTGGGGTGCAGAAGTTACTTACCAAAGAAAAACAAGATAATTCTCATCTTCATCCCCTTCACAGAGGTGAAATGTCAAAGCTTCTGCTCCTTCGAAGTGATTACAAGTTGTCCGCAAAGATGCACTGAGGGCAAGAGGGACGATAAAATTCAAGATGAGGATGAATACAACGCCCATGAAGTTACGCCCCTTACAAACAGCAACACCCCCTGAGGCAAGTTACCTCTCCTCTCAGCAGCCCAATTATATTCAACAAGAAGTGTCCGAAGCAACGCGTACTATGCGATTATAAAAATATTGATGGCGAAACACGGCGTTGAATCCCAGCGACGCATCTGCGAAGAAAAAAGGCGCGGACGAGCCACGAGTGTGTCAGATTGGCTAAAGTTTTCATGTCCTCAATTATTGAGGTGGCTTGCATCATATGTGATGTGAATAAATTTTGATGCGTTATAACTTCCTGTAAGAATGTCTTTTTATTAAACATACTGTTTATTTAATCTAAAGAAAATGAAGAAAAAGCAAACTCACCTCTGTAAATCTATTCACATTTTTTTTACCTTCTGATGCGCCCTCTGTCTTTCTGTTTATCTATCTCTCCATCTCTCTCGCTACATTGTGTATGTGAGAGACTTTCTATCTAGCTCTAGAGTGTAGACAATCAAGCAATGAGGATACCATCTCCTGATATCCTTTTTGCAGAGCAAATCTGCCCTGGCACATGTAGGCAACCATCTTCTCCATATGGTTTGCCTGAAATGCAGGGACAGGACACAATAAAACAAGAAGTGTACATGATTAAACGAAATGTATGTCAATAGCTCTTCAAACCTTTTTCTGACACATATAAATGAAAGTAAAAAAAAAGAAAAGACAACCGCAGTTGAAAATACCAGAGAAACCAACCACAGGATGAAGCTCTCTTTAAACCTGCAGCATATAACCGTTTGGACGTAACTAACGGAAATAAAGTGCTGAGGTAAAGAAAATCTAAACAGTTAAGTTTCACTGCCGCATAAAAGTGGAAAAAGTTTTGACTGGCCATGACAAAAACCAGGAACAAGTCTCTCTGAGGATGTTTTGAGATATCTGAAAGTGTGGATTCTAAGCCCTCTAATGATGTCAAACAACATAGAAATCAAAAATAAAAAGAACATATGGCTATTTGAATGTTGGCACTTTGCAAATAAGATTAATGAGAAAACAGCTCAGAGTTGCAGAAGAATTGTCTTCTGCAAGAAGACACCCCCAGGTGATGAGTGACCTGGGGGTGTTAACAAAGACTGTTCATTTACATTAATTTGCATTAACCACCCCCGCCCCCAGCATTGACTGTTCACAGGTATGACAGGGAAAGTGAGGAGACAAAAGTAAGCTTGTTCCTGGTTTTCCTGAGGTGTCGTATTTGATTAGATTCAGTGCGACTTAACGTGTCTGCATACGGCCTCCAAATTAAACGTCATTCATTGCTGTCGGTAGGTTATCCAGAACTATCTCGGTAGTTATGACGCTATATGTTTGGGCTGCTAGAGGAAAATAATGACCACTTTTTCCAATTCTATTTACCTGCCAAATGTTCACAATTATTCCTGCCATTAACTGTTTTTTTTCTTTTTCCGAGGTATTCCTGGAGGACTTGTTTTTCTTTACACCCGAGTTTATGGCAACATATCCTGACTCCATTTCTGGCAGAAATTTGAATTGAGCTTTGCTTATCCTTTAAACGCTGCTCAACATATTCTAGGATTCAGTTACTGGAAATAAAACCCAGAAGATTCAAGGCCCAAGGACAAAATAATAAAAGGTGAGTACCCACATCAGGCTAAGTCTGTGTCTGGAATCATTAGCTGCTTGGCCAGCAGCTTGCAATGTGTTGTCAATTGGTACATGTTAGCTCAAAAGATGGGTTACTCAACTCTGGTCCTGAACAGGCTGTAGCACTTGGTCTTAGAGACTGGTGGGAAAAACAGCTGCACTCAGATCTTCAGTGTTGTTTGACTGGTAACTCCCCACTGGCGATGGATAGGCTGCTTCCTTGTCTCCCTCAGGGGCTAGCAACTAGCATCGGGTTGTCGATGGTAATCTCAGGGAACCTGGATAATTTTGAACACAGAGCTCTGGCAGTTTCAGGGGTGATGGTGAAAAGAGGAAGCCATTGTCCTGGTTTGGGGGTTTAAAGATTCCCATGACATCACATGTGTGTTTCCCTCTCTGGCCTGCTGTCCTCCCTTTCACCCAGTCTCACGTAAGGCCTTCTTGGCTTTCCATAGTCTGGGTTTACTCTGGTGATAAAACAGCTTCTGTATTTGTATCAGTATTCATCACATTACATCTAATCTAAAAGCAGGACTCACTTCAGTCCTATCACTAACTGGAAATCTCTTACAGACATGTCATGTCAGCCCCATCTTGAGATGAATATGGAGGGAATGCTGGCTACTCGTACCTCTTCAGCAGATCCAAGTAGGAGTCACCATCCAGGACTTCTGCACTCCATGTCAAGAGAAAATAAAGGTGGAGGTGGAGTGAAAGTAAATGGTACAGTTAACTGCATACATATAAAGATGCCTCCACCACTTCCAGCCCCCAACAAAGACTTTGACCAAACAGGAAGATGAATCAAAAGCACAAGTATTTTTCCGTCTACTTTAGTTTTCCTCTCTTTTGTGTTGCGTAGCCATTGCAGTGTCATTCATTGATATTTTTTGTAGTGGATTACTTTAACAGTTTTAGTGGGGATTGTAGTAGAGGCAACTTAAACACAGATGATTTACACTTATGACTGTTAATTCTCACTAAACCTTATGCCTAATGGAATATTAGTTTAGACTTAAATCCAGGTTGCTCTGAACAGAACATGCTCATTTTGTGCCAAACTGTTAACCATAACCTTAAACATGGAACCGTATCCGCTCCTGCGGGAGGAGGGATGTAGAGCGTCTTTTTCCTGTGAATGACAGCCACAGGTTTTTTCGGCTCTACACAAAGTGAGCACAGACCTGATGCAACAACAAATAGAAAGTATTATTAGTTGTTATTGGAAAGTGTTATATCAACTATCATCCTTGTCACACAGGCGGTGTTTGTTTTCACACCTGCTTTTAGATGTAGATTGTTGATCCACTTTTCTCCTCTTTTTTCAGTAAGTTTTTAAAAAATTATCTCTCTTGTGACCAGCTACGTTCGAAATCTTTCTCTCCATTAGAATGGTTGGAGCAACCTTACAGGACTCAGACTTTAGGCATTTTGATGCTGGATCAGAAGAAATAAATGGACTGCATTTACTTCCTGCCCTCCATGTGCATTGGGTGCTATGTCATCTGAAACCCAGCAGTACTTTTGAAGCATGTATTTATTTAATTTTGTATTTCTTTATTTATTTTTAAAAATCAGTGAGTGTTTCTTGAATTCTCTGTATGGACAACTGTCTAGTTGTCATTTTATTAAATCCCGCTGCTGTCATCTGTCAGTCTTTGTTAATGCTTTGTTTACTAAATTCAGCCTCTACATTAGTGCACTTTTATGTCTTAATTACTTGCAGTAATACCAAGGGTTTTAACAATAGCAGATTTTGGATTATTTTCTACATATTTGATAATATTTATCTGATCTAACCTTTCTTGTCACCCTGGACATCACATAAGACATTCAAAAACACACTTAGTCCTGGGGAGGTTTAGAGATTACAAATAAGTATCTGCATCAATCACCTGGGCTGGATGGGCCAATTTTTTTATCAGTCTTGGCTGCAGTTGGAGGCCCATATTTGATCCCCAGGCCACACTTTGGATACCTCTGTCTTTTACACTTGAATCAAATGGATAAACTACTTTCCTAGCATGCAGAGCTTTTAACTCATGTATGTAGAAATGGTGTCCAACTGACCCCACACACATAAAACTTGTATATTTGCCATAGTCCTCTAGGATTGCCTCAATCCTTGCACGCACAAGGGTTAACTGAGCTCCGTGGAGCTCTGCTAATAAGTTAATATTGGAGCCAGGTGTGCTGAAGCAGAGACCTCTTGGCTAGAGGATAATCTACAATACTCAAAAAGGAAAAGTGTAACAAGGCAGCCTTTTGTGGTTGGATTTTACAGTGAGGAAGACTACTGGAGGCAGAGTCAGGTGGAAACAGCAGTGTCTTTATTCTTCACAGCATCAACACAGCACTCAATCTCAAATCCCAACCCTTTCACAGGTGAAAAGTCTCAGCTGTGTTGGACTCAACCACCTCCAATTCACAGGGGGATCTCACTTAGCAAATCTCCACTTATTTAAATAAAATACATTTTACTAAATATAAACATTAAAATTTACTTTTTATAAATATTCTATATTTTATCTTACACCAAATGAAATGACACAAAAAACCCATAAACAATTTCCTCCCCCCACTTTTCAATGGCCTCTCCCAGAACCTATAAATGGTGTCTGGACCCCAGGGTAGTATTTGTCCAAACACCCTGGAGAGGACACAGGTGAGTCACTCAATATCAGCACTCCACACTTAACAGATATTGCACAAACATTTGCTCAGGTTAACCCACCAGTAGCTCATAGCTCTGAGTAACAATTATCCTCCCTTCACAGGAAACCAGCTCACTTGTCAATGAGGAGCAGCTGTGCAGAGCCCAGAACAAAAGGCTACATGCTAATTACTAAAATTGTTATTTATGTGCAAATTTCTGCTTAAAGTGCAGTGCTAACAAAGTGCTTGTTAATAAATAGCAAAGTACTTTTAAAGTGCTATACAGTGACTTAAGTAAAAACAGTCCCAGTAATGAAGCTCTCTTCATTACAAAAAGTAATGAGCTAATCACAAAGGAATTAATAAGCACATGGCCGAATCACAATAAACATCACAGAAAAATTTACCAGCGTGGAAAAACCCAGATAATTAAAAAATAACCGAATATGGTAAGACCTTAATGATAAAAATAAACCCAGAAATTATCAGAAAACTACCACAAAAAGTCATGACATTTATTTATGATAAACCCAGTCACTGTTCAGAATCTCAGCCTCTCATTTCTAATTGTTTCTGTAAGAAGTAGCAGTTCTGGGGATGTGGCCTGGATAACAACCTGATGTGAACCTGACACTGAACCACAAACATTAAATTTCTACAGGCTGTTCATGGCAGCATTCTGACTATAATGTGATTATTAGAGTCCAGCAGGACAAAGATATCAGGAGGTTAATCTGCTCCCATGCAGCATGGAACACAAAGTTCTGCAGAAACTTTGTGTTGGTTTAGCTTGAAGCAGATCACACTTTGGTTTTGGTGGTTGGAATAAATGGACATGTGTTTTTTTCTTCATCATATATTTCAATGGAACAGGAAGAGCTGTGTGGTTTTCCTTTTAACTGAAATTCAGAAGGTACCAGACCAGCTGCAGCAGTGAGACCAGGCATGTCTGCAGATGGTTGCAGTTTTAATACCGTAGAAATCGAAACTATTTTAGGCATTTTGAAGAATGAGGTAATAAAGTAATAACTAATATTTTTGGATTTGATTTTCTTCAACTTTATTATTCCCAGCTAAAAATTGATTTTTTAAATATCCGCTTTTGTTAAAACTTGTTTTGTGTATTTATTGTGTTTGTGAATTACCTTGTAATTCAATATATAAAGTTTTACTTGCTTACAACTATTGTCTCAAACATTTTAACATAACAGCCATATCCAGACCTCCTGAGTTTGAGCGTCAGTGGTGTCTTAATGCATAGGTTTCAATGGCCAGAGCAAATAAATATCGATGTAACAATAGCTCATTGTTATTCAATCATGTATGTTAGAAGTGTTGGACGTCATACAGTAATATGCTGTTTACTATTTACAAGAATGTTTGTGAAATATTGACCTGAAACATGATGGGAACTCTGTGACAGACAGGTGACCTGTCCAGGTGACCCCGCCTCTCGCCCGGAACGTTAGCTGGAGAGGCAGCAGCACCTTCTGACCCGCTGAGGGACCAGGTGTTAGAAAATGGATGGATGGTGGAAACTCCAGTTTAGTGCCATCTAGTGTTGAGATGGCAGAGAGCTACGCTGCCTGGAAAACAAAATGTGCCTGTAAAATGACCTGGACCGACCAAACAGGACTAGAACCAGTGCTTAACCTCACATTCTGCTCTGATGAGCCAAGTTCTGGACTACCTCACACACACACACACACACACACACACACACACACACCACATATATATATATATATATTCCCTTCTCACCCTTCGCAGGTGGTCTCTCTCTCTCTTTCCCATCTCCCAGAATTTATGGGATGGGTGAGGGTGAACATACATATTCGTTGTATGTTCCCAATGGGGGATAATTTGGGTTATGCCTTGTAGGATGATGACTGCAGCCATCATCTTCCTCGTTCATCAGGAGTCTGACTGAAGATGGCACCAGAAAACACAAGAAGATGAGCCGACACTGACTGGTAGTGACCTGTGTTATGGGATGGTTGGTGGTTCTTCAGTATGAGGATCTCAGGTCCGGTTTGTTCATGACGAGACGGAGACCAGAACTGTTCTGCTGATCGTCTCTGACGGAGACGTCAGTCTGTCCAGATCAACCAGAGACGGTTCTGCAAACGGACCTGGATCATCTGGACCCGGAACGTTTTAAATCAGCTGCAGGTTCATGTCTGAACTATAAACCTGCTGAGGTCAAATTACATAAATATACAGTTTGATACTTCAGTAGGACACAAGATGGAGCCAGTTAGTAACACTAAAAACAAAACCTTCACTCAGTTCCTGACAGAAACACTCATAAAGGAAAATATCCGAGATGAAAAGTGATTCAGATTAAACCGAGTTTATAAAAACCTGCTCAGCTTCAGCCAGATCCAGGAATCGTCTCTGCAGGTTCAGATCCACTGAAGTTTGTTCTGGTAAATTTTCACATCAAGTTTTTTTTATTTCATAAAACAGGAACCTGTCTGATCAGGGAAAACGATGTTTCCTGTCGGGTTGATCTTCTCTTCCTGAGCTGCTGACGACATCAGGAGGTTCATCTGGAGATGAGTTATGGATGTTTAACGTTGAGGTTTCAGCTTCTGCTGTTTCCTCTCATCGTTATAAGAGCAGGACGGAAAATGAAATGACTTCAGAACCTTTTCTAGAAACACGCAGAGATCCAGACGGGTTGTGATCTGAACCATCCGACCGTCAGTGAGGAGAAGCAGCAGAGACTTTCTGACGCCCGGCAGCCGGTTTGGGTTCTGCAGAACATCCTGTGTTGGAGCTGCAGGTCCGACTGACATCTGATAAACTTTATTTAAGCAGCTCCTGAACCTCAAACCGACCAGCGGTCAGAAAAACCTCAGCCTGAAGCTGTAAAATGAGACCAGAGGGTTGAAACCACTAACTGACCTCTGATGTTTGGCCTCATTTTTAAACTAACTTAATGTAAAAATGTGAAACATTTCTTGTTGGTTTTGAACATTAATTTCTCAGATTTCACTCGTGTGTTTGGATCAGTAACAGAACCAGAAGGAAAAACCATCTGATGGTGTTTATTACTTTATAGTGTTTAGTTCCCACATCAGGATGATGAAGATGATGAAGATGATGATGATGAACAGAGCAGAATCATGATGTTACAGAGGTCTGTGCTGTGGTTGGTTCTGCTGGTTCTGGTTCTGATGTTCAGGTCACAGTGTGGCTGAATGCTGAACAACAGGAAGAGCCGTGTGGTTTCCCCCCAGCAGCGGAACCAGCAGCTGCAGCAGCAGCAGCAGCAGCATCAGACTTTAGCTGCTGATTCTCTGACTCTGGAAAACCTTGAAGTTCACCTTCAGCTCCAACCAGAACCAAACTCCATCAGAACCAGTCGGACCGGAGGCTGCAGCCGGTTACCTGGAGCCCATGGGAGAGACGGACTGCAGAGGAGGAAGTGATGTCATCGTGGTGGTTTGTCTGGGGGTCATGTGACCTCCTGACGTCCAGATCAGAGCTGATCTCAGTCTGAGTCTCTGCTGCTGAAGACGAGATGAAGACGCTGCTCACAGCTCTGCTCCGTGAGTTACAGCCCGGTTCTGGTTCTGGTTTGGTTCTGGTCTGGTTTGGTTCTAGTTCTGGTTCTGGTTCTGGTTCTGGTTTGGTTCTGGCTTGGTTCTGGTTCTGGTTCTAGTTCTGGTTCTGGGTCTGGTTCTGGTTCTGGTTCTAGTTCTGGTTCTGGGTCTGGTTCTGGTTCTGGTTCTAGTTCTGGTTTGGTTCTGGTTCTTGTTTGGTTCTGGTTCTGGTTCTGTTTCTGGTTCTGGTTCTGGTTTGGTTCTGGTCTGGTCCTGGTCTGGTCCTGGTTCTGATTCTGGTCTGGTTTGGTTCTAGTTCTGGTTCTGGTTCTGGTTCTGGTTTGGTTCTGGTTTGGTTCTGGTTCTGTTCTTTTTCTGGTTCTGGTTCTGGTTTGGTTCTGGTTCTAGTTCTGGTTCTGGTGGGTCAGACATCTAGATCATGAATGTTTCCACAGGACCAGTTTTCAGTAGAATATATCGATAAACTTATTGTTTTATTAGTTTCTCTCTGCGTTCAGTTAAAATGTTAAAGTTTCTAACATTTTTTCATGAAGATGTAATTTGGTTTATACAAATTAAACTGAATTCATTTTACTGATAAAATGACATTTAAGTGCAACTGTTACCTTAAATGTTGTAAATGTTGATGAAAACATTAATCACTGAATGAATGAATGAATGAATGTAAACTATTTCACTAAATCTATTAATTCAGTCAAAAAGTCACATTTGTTTCTGTAGAACCTGAAGTTTTCATAAAAACATGAATAACTGAATATTCTGTCCTGAAAGGAAAATCATTTCTTCCTGTGTTCTTAAAATAAATTTTACTTCCTGACTTATCTCTTGAAATTGGGTCACTGTCTCTTTAAAAGCTCCTGTTGAAGCTCCGCCTCCAGGAAGTCGTCCATCATGGCTCCTCTATTAACCCTTTAATGTTTTTACCAGCTGCTTTGAGCAGCAGCTCCTATGAGGAGCTCAGCAGCTCCAGCAGCTGGTTGCTAATTGCTGCTGGCTAGTCTAGAGGAGCTGAGTGGGGAGGATCTGCCTCCTCCTCTCTCTCTCTCTCTCTCTCTCTTTCTCTCTCTCTCTCTTTCTCTCTCTCTCTCTCTCCATCTTCCCTCGATCCGTCAGACGTCTGAGAAATGAAACCAGCAGGTCCAGAACTGGACTGGATTTCTGCCGAGTCGACAGATTATCAGTCCTGTAGAAAACTGAGGAAATGATGGAGGTCAAATAAATATAACCCTGAATATTAAACATGAACTCAGATGGTTTCCTTTCTGTTGTCCAAATACTATACATGTTTTCTAAATATGATGTAATTTTTATCAAAATGAGTTAAAATTTAACTGTTCAAACCTGAATTTGTCATGACTTTAATCTTTTAGACAAAAACATTTAATGATATTTCATCTAAAGACATTCAGGTAAATATTTTCAATCTCTGTGTTTCTCCAGTGATTCTGGGATTTTCTGCTGGACAGGAAGTGAAGGAGAATCTGACAGGAACCGTTGGAGGAGCCGTCACTCTACCTGCTGCTGTCACAGAGACGGAGACGGAGATAGGATTTATTTTATATAAAGGAAAAATCATTGCTTCAGTGTCTAATGGTGAACTTAATATTATTGCTAAGAACATTTACCAGAACAAGCTTCAGTGGAGCCGAAGCTCTGGACTCTTTAAGATCACAAACCTGCAGAGGAACGACTCAGGAATCTATACAGTCCAAAGAGGCGAATTTTATTCTTCATATAACCTTCAGATTTATGGTAAGTATTTTTATTTAGGTATTTCTCTGATTGTCCTGATGGAATAAACACAGTCTGATGTTAGTAATTATCATAATCTGAGATTAAATCAGTTCTAAACGTTTTTCTTCTGCTAACAGATTTTAACTTTCCCCAGCAACAGATTAAATTTATGAAATCTTGTTTTCAGTTCACAGATATTATTAAACTATGTTTGACCAATAAAAATGAGAGGATGAGGTGATAAACTCAAACTCTCTCATTAAACATCAGGATAATAATCTAAGATCTTTGTTGGTGAAGTTAAATATTAAATATCTTCTCTGCAGATCCAGCACCGACTCCTGCAGTAACAGCTGTTCCTGTGACCTCTGACCTCTGCCTGCTGACCTGCTCTGTGGACAAACCAGCGACTCTGCTGTGGATCAGAGACGTAGAAATACAGAACCAGAGCCGCTCTGCTGTGTCTTTCACTGTTACTGTCCATAAGGAGGATAGAGCTTCATCATATAGATGCGCAGCAGCCAATCCTGCAGAGAACAAGACTGTTGATGTTAATGTGAAGATTCTCTGTTGGCTCAGCAAACCAGAACCTCCTGATACCCAAAGAAACTGTGAGATTTACCACAGACTGTTATAAATGTGATCATGTTCTGTAATAGTTTCTGTCAGATTTAGTTATTTGTCATGTTTTGTTCCTGGTGATGACAGATTGGATCCCAGCTCTTGTCTCAGTCGTGGTTCTAATGTTCGCTGCTGTTGGAGTCTGGATGGTCAAAGTGAAGTTTCTGGGCCGAAAGGAACCAGCTGGACAAACACAGAGCAGGTATTAATCATTATTGATTTGAATATTGGAGACTATCAAACAGTCTCTGAGGTGTAGAGCAGCTGAGGAAGTGAAACTAATGATGACATTTCTACTGTTCAAAACTCAAGTCCAAACTAATGATTCTTTATTTAATCTTTGAAATCCAGTCAGAGAATCAGTTCATCAACGTCCAGCAGCAGCAGGTCAAAGCAATAATCCATAAGAAAATATGCATTAAAGCAAAACATTCACAGCTTAGGAAGTCAGAAAAACATAGACTCACATCAAGCAGATCTGCAGCTCTGGGTTCACTCAGTGGGTTCCTGGTGGTTTGTTCCTGTTTCCTTAATCACTTTTAAAACCAGACAATGTTTAATTTATATCTGTATAAATGAAGGAAAAACTCAGTTAGTTAAATAATTCTTACAAAGAGTTTTTTATATTTTCATATTTAGGAGGAAAAACAGTTTATCCCAGAGTAATAAAACCTTTTGACCCCTAGTGGAGGCCTGCAGTGACCTCTAGTGGAGGCCTGCAGTGACCCCTAGTGGAGGCCTGCGATGACCCCTAGTGAGGCCTGCACTGACCCCTAGTGGAGGCCTGCGGTGACCCCTAGTGAGGCCTGCGGTGACCCCTAGTGGAGGCCTGCGGTGACCCCTAGTGAGGCCTGCAGTGACCCCTAGTGGAGGCCTGCAGTGACCCCTAGTGGAGGCCTGCAGTGACCCCTAGTGGAGGCCTGCGGTGACCCCTAGTGAGACCTGCAGTGACCCCTAGTGGAGGCCTGCAGTGACCCCTAGTGGAGGCCTGCGATGACCCCTAGTGAGGCCTGCACTGACCCCTAGTGGAGGCCTGCGGTGACCCCTAGTGAGGCCTGCGGTGACCCCTAGTGGAGGCCTGCGGTGACCCCTAGTGAGGCCTGCAGTGACCTCTAGTGGAGGCCTGCAGTGACCCCTAGTGGAGGCCTGCAGTGACCCCTAGTGGAGGCCTGCGATGACCCCTAGTGAGGCCTGCACTGACCCCTAGTGGAGGCCTGCGGTGACCCCTAGTGAGGCCTGCGGTGACCCCTAGTGGAGGCCTGCGGTGACCCCTAGTGAGGCCTGCACTGACCCCTAGTGGAGGCCTGCGGTGACCCCTAGTGGAGGCCTGCGGTGACCCCTAGTGAGGCCTGCGGTGACCCCTAGTGGAGGCCTGCGATGACCCCTAGTGAGGCCTGCACTGACCCCTAGTGGAGGCCTGCGGTGACCCCTAGTGAGGCCTGCGGTGACCCCTAGTGGAGGCCTGCGGTGACCCCTAGTGAGGCCTGCAGTGACCCCTAGTGGAGACCTGCACTGACCCCTAGTGGAGACCTGCACTGACCCCTAGTGGAGGCCTGCGGTGACCCCTAGTGAGGCCTGCGGTGACCCCTAGTGGAGACCTGCACTGACCCCTAGTGGAGACCTGCACTGACCCCTAGTGGAGACCTGCACTGGCCCTAGTGGAGGCCTGCGGTGACCCCTAGTGAGGCCTGCACTGACCCCTAGTGGAGACCTGCACTGGCCCTAGTGAGGCCCTAGTGGAGGCCTGCGGTGACCCCTAGTGAGGCCTGCACTGACCCCTAGTGGAGACCTGCACTGACCCCTAGTGGAGGCCTGCGGTGACCCCTAGTGGAGGCCTGCACTGACCCCTAGTGAGGCCTGCACTGACCCCTAGTGGAGGCCTGCAGTGACCCCTAGTGAGGCCTGCGGTGACCCCTAGTGGAGGCCTGCACTGACCCCTAGTGGAGGCCTGCACTGACCCCTAGTGGAGACCTGCACTGACCCCTAGTGGAGGCCTGCGGTGACCCCTAGTGGAGGCCTGCGGTGACCCCTAGTGGAGGCCTGCGGTGACCCCTAGTGGAGGCCTGCACTGACCCCTAGTGGAGGCCTGCGGTGACCCCTAGTGGAGGCCTGCGGTGACCCCTAGTGAGGCCTGCGGTGACCCCTAGTGGAGGCCTGCGGTGACCCCTAGTGAGGCCTGCGGTGACCCCTAGTGAGGCCTGTAGTAACTTAAAACCTAAGCGGGTGTTTTTAATATTTCCTCAGTAAAGGATAAACAAAAACTCCCATAAGTAAAACTTAATAATAATAATAATAATAATAATAATAATAATAATAATAATAATAATTCATACCGTCATCAACTGTTTACTTTTCTTGACCATAGAAAGTAAACCTAGATTTTTTCTTCTCTGGTTTTTGTGCAGAGTTTTTTTCTGTCTTCTCAAACCTCCAGTCAGATCAGATGGTTGTTACACACCCTGGTTCTGGTTCTGGTTCTGGTTCTGGAGGTTTTTCCCTGTTAAACGGGAGTTTTCCTCTCCACTGTCGCCACATACATGAGGTATGAGGTATTTCTGTACAGTCAGACTGCTGAGTTTCTTTACGTAGAAAACTTTTTCCTATTTGAATAATAAACTAAACTTTCTTGTTGTATTTCTAGGATAAAATTGGAAATAATTTGGTTGAAAGGACTGTAATATTTGTGAATATAATCTGGATATTTAATCTGGATATTTATTAAGACAATATGAAAAGTGTAGCTCTATAATAAAATAAAACAGATTTAATCCAGGAAATGTAACTCCTCAGTTCTTAAGAGAAACAAAATCAGTTTATTTCTGTTTAAAACCCAGTTTGTCCCACTAACGTTAAAAAGAAAACTGAACTCTGATCAAACATCACAGCCCACCGCACACACCTCCATATTGTCCCTGATAGACAATCTGTGCTAACAAGGAAATGATGCCACAAACTGAAACGACTTATTATTGTTCTCTGATCAAAATATCCTTTTGAATAAAAACTATTCAGAACTACAGCCAACATCAAAGGATTTGTAAATTTGAAGAATAAATTTGAGGTTACATTGTTAAACTGAATATAATATTTATTAACTTTGTTGTGTTTTTATGTTTTCAGATCAGGATTTTCGTCTCCTCCAGAAGTTTCTCCTCAGGAAAATGATCCAACATTTACAGCAGTTATTTACAGAACCTGAAACCAGGAAAAACCTTTAAAATGTTCCTGTTTTTAAATCTTTTATTTTCTCCAGTTTATCTTATTTTTATGCAGAAGTTTAAATTAACTGAAGTTTATGGAAAACAAACTTTGAGCTGAACTGTAGAGAAAACAGATGCAATAAAATCACATTTATTTCTATAGAGTATTTATGAACTTTGATCATGGGTGAAAGTAGTTTTAAATTCTTGGGGGTACTATGACAAAAAAAATTGTGTGCTTTGGAGTTTCTGTGCTGATTACATTTTTGTGAAGTGATTAAAGCTGGTAGCTCTTGAATTGCTACAAAATAAAGCTGTATTTCCTCCTTCAGCCCCACTGGCTGCAATGTCGACACCTTGAGATGCCATGAGACCTAAATCCTGAACATCATGGCATGGAGAGCATCCCAGTTTTCCATGTCTGGTTCTACTGGTCCTGTGTCCAGACAGAGGGATAATCAGTAGCCCAGCATCATGACCTGTTGGTTCTGAAGATCCTGCAGCTTCTCTTCCTAACATGGCGCCTCCTCACCCTGACTCTCAGACTGACAGGAGGAACCACAGAGCTCTGTTAGGTTAAAGCTCATCTTCTGAAGTTGGGATGTTTTTCCTCCAACGGGTTCCAGAGGAATCACCTCAAACCAGATGCTGGACTGGATTTTATTTCACTGTCATTTGTGAATGTTTCTCATTTTCAACAGTGGAGCTATAAAGGTTGAAAAACGTTATTATTTTGGAGAAAATCTCATCAACATCAATATTTCCACTAAATAAGAGGCAAAAAACAAAATTGTTTGATAAAGAAAAGCCTCTCAGAGTCTGAGCCCGACGGCACCAAGCTATTTTTTTTATATTAGACAATTAATTTAATTTCACATAATTATCGCGGTAGAAGCCATTTGTTTGTTAAATACTTAATGAGACATATTCACCGTGTTTGATGTTTGTTGTAAATGACACATAGTAACAAAGAACGAGGTAATTAGTCCAAGTTTGTTGTTTATTGAACGTTCAGAAACTACAGCGGCTGTGATGAGCCACAGCAAAGGTAAAACAACCTGAACAGGTGATCAACTCTAAACCACTCACACCTTTTTACTCTCCTTCTCTGCCATTTAAGCACAGCCGTTGCCATAGCAACCTGCGCTCCACAAGCCGACCAGAGATTACGTTAAAAACATAACATTCAGTCCGTTATGGTACCAGGTTTTCAGGGTGGATATTTATTTTGCGATCATTAATAAGCCTCATGATCACAGCGGTGGTTGATTTTAAACTCCTGCTCTGCTGGTTATTTTGGTAATGGAACCGAAACGCATAGAATTGCGCAACACCTGGTTGAAACAATAATTACTGAGATTATTATTGTTGGGTCATTAATTTTAACACGTTTGTAGATTTTTTTGTTGTTCTTTAATAAAGTTATGAACGTTTTAAGCCAATCAGAGGACGTGCTGCTCTCAGCCTCCTGGCTGCGTTCAGCTGAGATCGACTCAAAACCTTCAGCGATCGTCGTGTTGCTCCGCTGCTCTAGCAAAGCACGAACAGTTCAGAAACAATATGAAATTAGAAAAACGGTATTCATTAACTGATTAAGTCGTGTTTTAGATTGTTTTTGAAAAACTAATCAGTCACAGCAGTGGCGCAAAAAGTGGGTATGCAGGGTATGCAACGCATAGGGGCGCAGCACCAGAGGTGGCGCCAAAACCCCGTCTGGAGGGGGCGGCGCGCCGATGATTGTTTTCCCATACACTTCGGCGCGTGTAACGCTCCTTCACCTCGCGCACATAACGAGGTAAATGTAGCGAGTTTTACCCTTCACGTATCGTCGCCTCGGGGGGGGGGGGGGGGCGTCTCTCCTTCACCCTGACGATCCTTCCCTCGGGAGGTTGGGTGGTGGGGGGCGCCGATCTATGTTTTCGCATCCACCTGAATAATGTGTAGTTGCGCCACTGAGTCACAGTGAACCCACTCATGTTTTACAGCAGACAGCCGCTCCTCTCTCTTGCAGGTACTGCATACCCCCTCTAAATCTTTTAGGGGTAGCAGCACCCTGCCGTACCCCTTACTTTCACCCCTGACTTTGATGCTGCTGACTGCTGCTGGCCAAAGCAAAAGACTTAAAGCTTAAGGAGTCAGAAAAACATAGAATCACATCAAACAGATTCTGGGTTTACTCTATGGGTTTCTGATAATTTATTTCTGCTCTTTAAAACAAGACAGTGTGTCTCAGTTTAATTTATATCTAAAAATAAAATAAAAATTATTTTTTTCCTGCATTCAAACTTTAATATTTTCATATTTAGGGGGAACAGTTCATCCCAGTCTGGATCCGAACAGGAAGCCTTTTGTCCCTCACCTGCAGTGACTCCTAGTGGACAGGAGGAGAAACTTCATCACAGTTCAGTGACGCACAAACAGCAAATTACAACAATTCAAACATTAAGAACAAACAATGAGGAATTAATCAATAACAGAGGGGAGTAGAAAGATGATTTTGCTGTTTTTTAAAGAAAGTTTGTCATTAGGCAGACTTTTAGAAAAAAGTTCTATTTTTCTCTGGTTTTGAGAAAATTATGAACAAACTAAATATTAAATTTTACCAAACAATCAGATAAAACGTATCAGGCTGTGAGAAAATCAGGTTTTTACTCTGTGTGTTTTTCTCACTGCTGGTATATTTAAGTTTAGAGGAACTGCAGTTAATATTAATGTATCTGATTATATAATGTGCAGAAAAAATCCTGACTGGATAAAGGAGTTTTATAATTTGTAAAATAATATAATGTGATCAAACTTTTACATTTTGGAATAAGATTAATTTAATGTTTCTGCATTTTGTTTTCTATAGAAGGAAAATAAGAATTTCTTGATTTTTACTGTTTTTTGTACTTTGTGACGCCTCTTCACATTGTGTAACTCAAAATGCTTTAATGTGAGCTCAGCAGTTCCACCAGGTGTTTGCTAATTTCTGCTGGCTAGTTTGAAGGAGCTGACGGGTGATCTCCTCTGTGAGTCCTCTCCCTTTTCAGCAGTTAGTTGAGATTAAAATATTTCTCAAACATATGAAGGAATGAAGGCGAACATTCCAGATGTGTTTTTGATTAATATAAATGAAGAATAAGATTATAACATGAAGTAAAGCTGAACCCGGTTGGTTTAACCTGATACTGGCCCTTTAAATGAACGGATCCTCCTGTTTTAGCCTCTATGGAACCGTTTCAGCTTCAGAACCTCAGAACCAAATGTTTTCCTGAATTCCTCCCAGCGATGCTGCAGGGTGCGCTGTGGATCCACTCAGAAACATAAATCCTGGCGTCAGCAGAGAAAACATGAACTACTGATATGATCAAGAACAGGAAGAGAAGCAAACAATGATGGGAAACGCAGGAGGTGGAGAAACGATTAAACCGTACGTGATATAATTAAAGGAACATAATAATGTTCTGTTAGATGTTCTGCTCTCGTCCCGTTGGACCGGTTCCTCTACTGATCACTGGACTCTGAGAACCTGGAAGTAAAAACCTTTTATTCTATATCTACATCTATATCTACATCTATATCTATACCAGACTCCATATTTACAAGGATTCCTTGTGAAGATATTAATGTCGTCTGAAAAACTGAATGGAAATGACCTCACATGACCTTTAAATGACCTGAAACAGCCAGACATGTTTAGAAATGGTGTTTAATAATAAATATTAAAATATAAAATATGTGGTGGTTTTTCCTCAGTGTCTCCAGGCAAGATTTTAAACTCAAAGGAAATAATCAAAGGTTTTCTGATCTGTTTTGCAGAATGAAAAGAAATTTGGTGAAACAAAAACATTAATTAAATTTGAAATGTTATTAATATTACAGGAAAGAATCATTAATTCAGTAACGAGACAAAAAGCATCAGAGCCAAATAACGGAATAATAATTCTGGTCAGACTTTCAGTATTATTCAGTTATGAACAATAAAAATAAAAATTTCATAAAAATAAAAACAATAAAAAGGAGTTTATGATTGCTTAAAGTTAAAATGATGATGGTTCAATAATAACAATAAAGCAGCTTACCTGAAAATAAAGTCTAAAATAATCTAAGTTCATAAAGTCAGACACCAGTCAGTCAACCATCAACTCTGATAATGATGATTTTTCCTTTTTTTTTCATCATGAAGATAAATCTGGAGTCCAGCTGAGCCTGAACCCATCATGAGGTCATCCCATCACTATCAGGTTTCTGTCCTGAAACAAAGGGGCTCATTGTCCTGTTTCCTTTGGTCTAGTTAAAGGCCGCTCCAGCTGCATCCCTCCAGGAAGAAAGCTTCTTTACATGGTTCAGACTTTTTATTATTACATTCTAAGCTGCTTCCAGCAAACAGTGCATGAACAGATGAAATGCTGCAGCAACAGAAAATAAAAATACAAAAAATATTAAATGTTTGCAATAACAATAAGCTTCTGAATATGACTTTTACACTGAGCTGTTTACAGAGTGGAGTTCCTGCTGAAATGTTAGCTGTTAGCCGCTAGCTGTTAGCCGCTATCCGTTAGCGGATAGCTGTTAGCCGTTAGCTGCTAGCTGTTAGCCGCTTTCCGTTAGCCGTTAGCTGTTAGCCGTTAGCTGCTAGCTGTTAGCCGCTAGCTGTTAGCCGCTTTCCGTTAGCCGCTAGCTGTTAGCCGTTAGCTGCTAGCTGTTAGCAGGCTCTGGTCTTTTCCTGGATGTTCCAGTTTAGCATAAACTGTTGTCAGATTGTTGTCGCTGCTTCCTGATGGTTCTGGAATATTTTCTTCCTGAGGAAAGAAAAACAGGAAACGGGTCAGAGAAACTGCAGGAAGCTGGTTCTGCTGCATCAGAACCACAGAACCACAGACCCAGGCTGTTTGGATCAGAACCAGGCTAAAGTGAAGCTCAGTTAAACAGACTAGCATCATGTTTTTTCTCCGTTAGGAGTTGGAATCATCAGCCATCGCTCCGTCGTTCTGAGTTCTGGTTCCGGTCGTCTCCAGTTGGACCTGAGTTCAGTTTTTCTGACTTTTGGACCTTCAATCAAACCCAGCAGATCATCAGGTTCTGCTGTTTCATCTCCAGCCTCTCTGCATGTTTTCTGATCATGTTTCTAATGTAAACTGTCTCTTGAGTTATTGGTTTATTATTGATCTGTTTGAATATCACAGCTCCATCTGCTCCCTGATCCCAGCAGGTGGGTTTTATTCCCGTCTTTGTTTGGCTCCAGGTGTTCAGGTCTCATTAGAAACATGAGCCCTGCAGGCTGGAGTCATGTTGTCTCTGCCTTTGTGTTCAACCTGTTTCAGTTTCTCTGCACTTTATTGAATGATTCTGTTTTTTTCAGCTTCTGTTTGGCTGATTTCCCTCTGAACTCAGTGCTTTTCATTTACAACGGCTCTAATCTGCAATCTTTATTCCAGGTTTGGTCTCTAATTTAGAAGAACTATAATTATATGTTATTATAAACCATCTGAGCTGAAGCTCAGAGGAACATATGAACCCATCGGTCTACAGAGACTCGGGTTCCTGCAGCTACATTGAGCTCAGTTTGACTATTTAACCTGTTTTTACCTTTGAATTTAATACTTTATCTTCGTGAGGCCTGACATAAAGCAAACATCCTGCCCAACAGAACAGAACGGGATATTTGCTCAGTGATATCTGACGCCATCGACATGTTTAACCTTTAGGGAGGGAAGCTCAGGTTACGATGCCGTATCCTAGCAACAGAATCACCTCCAGCTGAGGGGATTTCCAACGCCACCAGGTTTATCTGGGCTTCAGATGGTAAAAACAAAACAACCAACAAACATGAAGAAGCAGAATGAAGAGAAGTGATAAAAAGTTATAATCCAGATGGGAATTAATCAGTCAATATGAATCAAAGCCACCAGGCTAAAGGGTTTTAGTCTGGTTTAAAGAAACTCAGGGTTTCAGCTGTTTTACAGTTTTCTTTAAGTTTGTTCCAGATTTGTGTTGCATAGAAGCTGAGTGCTGCTTCTCCATGTTTGGTTCTGGTTCTGATGCAGAACAGAACCAGAACCAGAACCAGAAGACCTGAGGGGTCCGAAGATACAACAGCAGCAGATCTTTAACGCTTCAGTGATTTATAAACTACCAGAACCTCTCTGAGTTTCTCTGATCCTGGAATGTTCTGCAGCTGGTAGAAGGCCGACTTTGGACCCGACTCTATGTGGCTCTGAAGGCTCAGGTCAGAGGTCATCCTGATCTCTGGTTCCCAGCTGTAATAACTAAAGCTGTTTGTTGACTCTAGATCTATAACCCTAGACCTATAACTCTAGATCTATAACCCTAGATCTACAGCGCTAGACCTATAACTAACTCTATAAATCTAGATCTATAACTATAGACCTATAGCTCTAGATCTATAACCCTAGATCTATAGTTCTAGATCTATAACCCTAGACCTATAGTTCTAGATCGTTCCTCTTCAGGTCCAAAGATAAAACCTCCAGTTTCGGTTCTTCTGTTTTCTCTGCCTGTTTCTGATCACGTACCTGATTTTGTCTTTTATCCTTAATACGAATTGGCGTATACTGGACTTCCTCTTCTCTTATAGAATCTGCTGAAATAAAAGTGAAATGTGTTGTTAAAAACCAACCAAATGAAGCTTCTGTGTTTCTCTGAAGAACTAAAACAGATCATTTCCCCAGAGAAGGAAGCAGCAGAGACGTGACGCCCAGAAACGGGTTAGAAAAACAAAAATAAGAAAATAAAGACGAACTGGATCTGATCTGATCTGGAGGAAAGAGGAGAGACTCAGCATTCAGCCTGGTGGATCTCCACTGATGAAAAGATTCAAATATGAGCCTGAGGAAAACGATTCAGAGAGTAAAACATCTGAACAGATCCAGAAATGATCTGTTACTGAAACGTGAAGGTTTTAATATTTAATTCAGGTTTTAACTGATTCATCCAGACGGTTCTTTATTTTAATCTGGTCTCCAGTTTATCCAGTTTAACATCAGAAATCCCCACCATGTTCTCTGTCATTTCCTGCCAGATTAAAAACAGGAAGCAGAGAATCGGAGGCAGCTGATTGGTCGGTTCCTTCCTGTCTCCAGTCAGGAAAACCGTTTCCTGCTCAGCTCCTGCTCCCATTACCACCAGTTTGTTACAGTCACTGGAGAGCTGCAGTTAGCTCAAATTAACTTTAACTAAAGCAACATGGGGAAAACATTCAACTTTGATTAAATATAACAGGATTTTAAATAATTTCATTAAAAGCTCTGTAAACCCCCATCTGCTCTTTTTTAGCCCCATAAGATGAAATTTAGTCAAATTTAGAATTTTTCCCTGAAAGTGAACAAAAAGCCAGAGATAACCATTTTTTAATCTTAACCATATTTATGAAATTCAACATTTGTTTTATTTTCAGCTCTAAAACTCAGTCAGAAAAGAAAATCCGGTTCAGAAAACTTGTTAAAAACAGTAAATAAAGTAACTTTGTTAGTTAAAAACTGAAAATGTTAAAAAGGAGAAAATCTTTTACCTCCCAGAAAAACCAAAGAAAACAGTTTAAATCTCCAGAGGATAATAAATAATAATATCTTCTTCCTGAGTCCCAAAGCAGCCATGTTAGTCTTTAAGGCTAATTAAAAATAAACTCTTTTACTTTACCAAAGTTTCCAACAAACAAATCAAATCCTGAGTTTTAAACGTTTTGTTCTTTCGGCTCGACATCAACAGCTTCAGGTTTCTCTTCTTCTTGTTGGATTTTAGATGAGAAAAAACAAAAACAGGATTTTAGTTAGAATTAGTTACTGCAGCATTTTCCTGTGTAAGAAACAATTTATTCTTGGTTCTTTTGGCACATTGGTGTTTAGTTTTTCAGTTTTCGTGCTTCAACACATCAGATTTCATGTTGCAACACGTTTCAGCAGGAAGACGGTTAAATTAAAAACAAGCTGCTGATGTAATTTCTGCCTCTGGAAGCAACAAGTTGGAGCAGGAATCAGCTAAAGTATGCAGCACAGAAGGAGTGAGACAAAAACATAATTAGGTACTTGAATCTGAAAAACAAATGTTTCAGTAAAAGAATAAACCAAAATCACTATTTAAAGATACGTAAATGTAAAGTTACAACAGTTTGAAACAATGAACTCTTTGAATGAAGCAGACACCAGGCTGCTGGGCTCCTGCAAAACTGATCCAAACCAAACTGGCCTGCAGGAGGATCCATACAGAGCCGGACAATGCTACATGCTACATGCTAAATGCTAAATGCTACATGACAACAAACCCAAACTGCTGCAATCTGACAGAAATGCTGTAAATTATATCCAGTTTGTTCCTTTGAATCAAACTGGGTCAAAGAACTGGTTCTGTTTCTGCACCAGTTCATTCTGTCCCACATCCCACTGGACTGACCATCACCTGATTGGACCAGAGGCTTCATCAGGAGCTGTAGTCATGGAAACCAACAACCAATCACAGCATGAGAACAAGCTAAAGCTAACCTGTATGCTGCCTTAAATAACCCAAGACAGTAAAAACTGAATATTTAACACAAAATCAGCTTGAAATGAAACTTTCTGCCTGATTCTGTGATGAATATTTATGTAAAGAGACGTTTATTTAGCTTTAAACCAGATTGTTCTTGACATTAAAACTGTTTTCTTCAGACTGTTTTGCTGTGCAGACACATAAATCACCAGGGAATCGTCCCTCCGGTCTAGTTACAGATCTGGTTACCTGGTGGAAGAACAATCAGCTCACATGAAGAGGATCAGGTAGTTAAAACCATCCAGAGGGAATTTACAGGTGAATCATTCAGTGTCTAACGTTTCCTGCTGCATTCAGTCCTGATGACTGAATGTGAGAAACATCAATCAGAGGAAACTCAGACAGAAACTCGGCCATCAGGTCCAAACCTGACATGAATCTGTAATCTGAGTTTGTTCAGACTGAGCATCAGGTCTTTACAGGAAACATGAGGAAAACAGGCTGCAGGTCCAAAGGTCCAGATTCAGACTGAACCATCAGAACCAGGAGGTTCAGGATCACCTGAACCTCCTGGTTCAGAACCAGGAGGTTCAGACATCAGAACCAGGAGGTTCAGGATCATCAGTCTGATGTTGTTCAGGTGAAGGGAAACATTTTAGTTTAAATATTTCACCAACCACAATAAACACAATATAAATATGTTTTTCATGCTAATGTCAAACAGTGACTGAAGAAGAAGCAAAGATTAGTTATGCACAATATTTCACAAACTGAGATTTATACATCTATAGACATTAAATTAATAGATGAATCTCAGAGTAAATGATCAAATACCTGCCTTGGGTTTGACTGCCTGATGACTTTTGGCCCAGAAACTTCTTCTTCATCACCAAGACTCCAAAAGCAACCAATACAATAAGCACAACTGAGACAACAATTGGGATCCAATCTGTCATTAGGAACAAAACAAAACAAACATTAGAATGAAACAGAAACCACCACAAAATAAGAGAATTTATAACAGTGTGTGATAAATCTCACATGTTCTTCTGTCATTCTGAGTTTTTGTCTCGTTGAATCCACAGAGAATCATCACATTAACATCAACAGTCTTGTTCTCTGCAGGATTGGCTGCTGCGCATCTATATAATGAAGCTCTATCTTCTCTATGGACAGTGATGTTGAAAGACACAGCAGAGCGGCTCTGGTTCTGTATTTCTTTGTCTCTGATCCACAGCAGAGTCGCAGATTTGTTCACAGAGCAGGTCAGCAGGCAGAGGTCAGAGGTCACATTAACGGCTGTGACTGCAGGAGTCGGTGCTGGATCTGCAGAGAATCATTTTAACTTTTAGTGAAAATTACTCGAGATATTCTGGATCATCAGATTTCAGTTCTTCAGTCTGAGTTTTGATCTTCTGGCCTCTCAGATCCCAGCTTGTGATCCATGAAGGTTTTAAGGTCCATCTTTGTTTCCATCACTCTGTTCAGCCCATAACTGTGACGGTCAGTTAATGCAACATTAAGGAATATCCTAAACTGATTTCTGTCAGCAGATGGTTCTGAACATTATGTCTCCTTTTGTCTCCTCTGGTTGGTTGTTAGTGTTCAGATCTAATCCAGTTTCTTTCCAGTTCCTCACATCAAACCTGATTCCTGGACGTATTTTCTCTCCTCACCAGCTTCATAAATAATAACTGACTGAGTCATTCCGATAATAATTCCTGACAATCAGGTGGAGCTGCTACTTGGCCATTTTTAATTTGACTTGATAATTATGTTACTTATAATAGTTATTTATATCCATACCAACCCTGCAATGCTCTGCATCCCCACTCAGCTCAGTGTGCTAATCTCAAACATCTTCCTGTTGTGTTTTTCAGAACAGGGAAACATTTTCACCCTCCAGCTAAAATGAAAATTATTTTTTTACATACTTATCTTTATCCAAGCTTAGAAAAACTTTAGGTATGACTGGTTTCTGTTCGATTACATTTGTTTAGTGGTGAAAACATTGGCTGCGGATATTTTAAAGATGTTGCCTCATGGTGATAAACTGTGTTATAGAAATTCACATCCATCCAGAGTTTGGCGGATCCACAGACGGTCAGCAGAAACTCTGTGGTGTTCGAAAGTCGATTTGATGGGATTTTCACAGGTGATTCAGTGGAACCACAATCTGAACTGTTTGTGATTTGACTGTAACCTGATCCCCTATGTGGGAAGGGAGGGACTCAGTGCCACGACATGGAATCTGTAATCCCATGTGGGGATCAGATCCACATGGGATTACAGATTCCATGTTCCACGACATGGAATCTGTAATTCCTGTAAAGAAAGGAGGAATCTTGCATCCTGGAGGCTCGTTGTGTTTGGTTTCTCCCTCTCAGACGTATTTTAAACTGTCAGGCAGCTAATCTGGGATTAGCTCAGATTCAGAGGTAATGTGGATCCACTCAGCCTGGATCCACAGGGATCTGGTTCAGGATCAGATTATTTTCTATTGTAACGTTACAGATCCTTCGGACCAGACCTCCATCAGTCAGTTCTGTTATTCATGCTACATTAGTGGTGAACAAGGATCCACTATAAGTGACGGGCAGCTACATAATCCAGACATGAACCAGGATGTCTGAACATCCAGTATGTTTAATAATATCAGATTAATTGCCTACCGAGCTGCGTGTCGGTATATAAATGTGTTTGAGTGCAAATGGGTGAATGTGACTCTAGTGTAAAGCGCTTTGAGTGGCCAAAATGATCGGATCAAGCGCTATATAAGTTCAGTCCAGTTGAGAAGAGACAGAAGGAGTTTATTGAAAAAAGCAAAATGGTGACATGGAAACTCGCCTGTTAAATATTGACTTCTTCTCTGTGTTTACAGTTCAGCTGTAGATTAATGTTTAGATGGTTTATTTAGCTGATTCTTCATGGTTTCCTCTAAAAGCTGGAGATGCTGAGATATTTTCACGTTCATAGGTTTCCACTGCATGATGACGTGACGATGTTCATAAGCAGCTAAAGATGCTGTTAGCTTCGTTTAGCCTCTGGCTAAAGTGACAACATGAAGCGTCGCTCCTGGCAGAAATCTGCAGATTCTGTAATTATCAACTGAACCAAAGATGATTTAAAATGACGCCTTATGGACTTATCCTCAGCTCTCCGTGGCTCCTGTCAGCTGGATGCAGATCAGCAGGTTCACGTTTTGTCACACTTGTTGACTTTAAGATTTAAATATAAAGTTACTAAAATGTGTTTTCAGTTATTTTTCTAATTCTGCTGCTGATCCATCAGATGAGCTGCTGTAATGAGGGAATAGTTTTATAGTTTGAATCAATAAGGTTCATGTAAAATTGGATTGAAGTAAATGTAATAGCCATTTAATCATTATTTAACCAGGTCAGTCAATAGGTAAACTGTTCACATTTACATCAACCTCTAAGCATAATTCATGCAGTCATCATAACTATTCACAGGGCCTCAGGATCGGGACCCATAAAGGCAGCTGGTGATTGGCTCCTTCATCCTCCATGAAAACATGCAGCGCTCCATTTGTCCTGTCTGGAGCCTTCATCCTGTCTGGTCTCTCTCTTTATTGGTCACATTATTTTCTCTCATCAGCCACAAACTGGTGGTTTTTATCCTCATCTCACTTTGAAGACCATATGAAACATCTGTGGAAGATCTGCTGTTTTCCTCTCAGAAATAATTAACTCTGCTGCCAACGAGAGTAGAGAAAATATAAAGGCTCAGAAATGGTTCTGGTTACTAAACCTATAGAGCAGGAAGCTGACCTCTGACCCCCAGAGGATCTCTGGGAACCTGGACTAATGCAAACAGCTCCTTCCTTCCTGAACTTCCTTCCACACCGAGAGCAGCTTCTGTCAGGAGGAAAGTCTCCGACCCGCTGAAGCTTCACACACCTTGAAACGGTTTTCTGTGACAGAATGTACTCTGAGATTTAAACTCTGGTTCTGGGGGCCTGTGGGTTTAGTTTGGGATTTAATCTGTGAACTGCATTATTATTTCTGTAATTTATACGACAAAATCTACCTGTTAACATCTCAGGTATAGTTACCAGTAATCAGAAAATCATGTTTATGAATATAACTCAGAGATATATTTCATATTTAACTCCACTAACTAATGTCTTGACAGTTAATTTAAAATTATTTTAATTAATTCAATTAAATTTATTGAAAAAGCACCAATTCATAATAAATGTTATATCAATAAACTTTACAAAAATAATTAATTTCACTCACTCATTGTTTCCAGTTGATCCCAGTTATCAATCAGGGCAGTTTGTTTAATTAATTATTCAAATTAGGTTAAAACATTTAAGGAAACCCAGCAGATTGAATAGAGTTACTGCTTCACTGCTGTCACTCCTGAATGCAGCAACAGCAGATAATCTAGCATTGAGTCGTTGACCTTACAGCAATTCCTCACACACCTCACCTTTACTGGTCTAATACAGTTTAATTACAATATTTTTTGACATTTTAATTAAAATTTTGTTATTTCTTGCTGGTGAGAGTTAAACTTTTACTGTATAGTAAAAAAAATATTTGGGACTGATTTAATTATGATTGAAAATTATGGAGATAATTACAAACATGGACTTCATTCTTTGTTTATTCCATCAGGACAATCAGAGAAAAACCTAAATAAAAATACTTACCATAAATCTGAAGATTATATGAAGAAGTAATTTGGCCTCTTTGGACTGTATAGATTCCTGAGTCGTTCCTCTGCAGGTTTGTGATCTTAAAGAGTCCAGAGCTTCGGCTCCACTGAAGCCTGTTCTTGTAATTATCCACATCAATATCGAGTTCACCTTTAGTCACTGAAGCAATGTTTTTTCTTCCATATAAAAGATATCCTTTCTCTGTGACAGCAGCAGGTAGAGTGACGGCTCCTCCAACGGTTCCTGTCAGATTCTCCTTCACTTCCTGTCCAGCAGAAAATCCCAGAATCACTGGAGAAACACAGAGATTGAAAATATCGACCTGAATGTCTTTATTAAAGATGAAATTGTCATGATTGGGGGGTGGAGATGGTGAGCGTGAATGCTGATCAGACCCAGATAGAAGTGAATGTTGATGTTTAATGAAGAATGCAGCTCAATACAGTCCAAAGCAGGCAGCACAGTGAGCGGAGGCTAACGCTAACACTGGTAGCTACTGACCACAGACTGAAAACACGAGAACTAAGTTGACTAAACCAGTTCAACTATGAAAACAAACAACTGATGTCTACAACGTTAGACAAACTACCAACGACAAGGATCCAACAGAGACAACAGGGGGCTTAAATACACAGATAGGTAATCAGGGAACTAGAAACAGCTGGGAACAAACAGGGAAGACAGGATAGACTCACAGGGAAACGGGGCTAAACACAGAAAACCTCAAAATAACTACACAGAAAAACATGGATCACAACAGAAATATCATTAAATATTTTCATCTAGAAGATTAAAGTCATGGCAAATTCAGGTTTGAACAATTACATTTTAACTCATTTTGATAAAAATTACATAATATTTAGAAAACATGTATAGTATTTGAACAACAGAAAGGAAACCATCTGAGTTCATGTTTAATATTCAGGGTTATATTTATTTGACCTTCATCATTTCCTCAGTTTTCTACAGGACTGATAATCTGTCGACTCGGCAGAAATCCAGTCCAGTTCTGGACCTGCTGGTTTCATTTCTCAGACGTCTGACGGATCGAGGGAAGATGGAGAGAGAGAGAGAGAGAGAGAGAGAGAGAAAGAGAGAGAGAGAGAGAGAGAGAGAGAGAGAGAGAAAGAGAGAGAGAGAGAGAGAGAGAGAGAGAGAGAGAGAGAGAGAGAGAGAGAGAAAGAGAGAGAGAGAGAGAGAGAGAGAGAGAGAGAGAGAGAGAGAGAGAGAGAGAGAGAGAGAGAAAGAGAGAGAGAGAGAGAGAGAGAGAGAGAGAGAGAGAGAGAAAGAGAGAGAGAGAGAGAGAGAGAGACAGAGAGAGAGAGAGAGAGAGAGGAGGTTTGGGTTTTACCTTGAAGCTAAACTGGTTCCTATGAAATTTAAACTCACTCAAAGTGAACAACACTTACAAAACCTGCAGATAAAATCTGCTCCATGTAATAATTGGTAGCAGAAAAATTATTTACAGAAACGTGTTTCAGATTCAAGATTTTCAGTTTGACACTATTTTTACGTTACATTATACCGATGTATTTAATGCAGTCTTTATAAAATGTATAAAATAACATTTCACTATAAATATTACATTTGTGGGTTTATTTAAACTTATAAATGCTTCAATAAACAAACCATCACTAATTTTTCTGCTGATCAGCTTCAATCACTGCATGCGGATGGATGTCAGCAGATCAGCCTAAATGACAGAAAACACTCATCTGACAGTGTTTCTATAGAAAGATGTCATTTATATTTAATTTGGTCAGTAAGGGAAGCAGGTCAATCAGAAGGAGGAAAATGTTCACCATAAATCCAAACTGCTGACAGAGAATGAGCTGCAGAAACCAGGATGGTGAATTCATGTCCAGTAAGGTATGCTAAGTTAATCTATGCTAAAATAATCTATGCTAAGATAATCTATGCTAAGATAATCTATGCTAAACTAATCTATGCTAAGATAATCTATGCTAAAATAATCTATGCTAAACTAATCTATGCTAAGATAATCTATGCTAAAATAATCTATGCTAAGATAATATATGCTAAAATAATCTATGCTAAGCTAATCTTAGCGCATCAGGATGCTGGTTACAAACTGAGGATGTGAAGTCTGAGCATGAAGTTCCTGAACGGTTGGATTTCTGCACAGACCAGGTGTTTGGATCTGTTGGTCCAAATGAATCATAAAGACACCTGATCAATAGATGATTACCTGATCAATAGATGATTACCTGATCAATAGATGACCAGAAAACGATCAAAGATTATGAAAACTGCAGGACTGTTCCTGATGAGCAGGACTTATTGTTGTAAAGAAGTTTATATACAGAGCAAAGCTGCACTGGGCTTTGAGTAGAAATGTGATTTAAAACCAGTAAAATAATTAACTTAATACTGTCAGAGTCTCAGCCTGGAAGAGAGATAGTCATGAATGGTTTACCTCTATTAATATGGGTCTATTACTAGTTTACCTCTATTAATATGGATCTATTACTAGTTTACCTCTATTAATATGGGTCTATTACTAGTTTACCTCTATTAATATGGGTCTATTACTAGTTTACCTCTATTAATATGGATCTATTACTAGTTTACCTCTATTAATATGGATCTATTACTAGTTTACCTCTATTAATATGGGTCTATTACTAGTTTACCTCTATTAATATGGGTCTATTACTAGTTTACCTCTATTAATATGGATCTATTACTAGTTTACCTCTATTAATATGGATCTATTACTAGTTTACCTCTATTAATATGGATCTATTACTAGTTTACCTCTATTAATATGGATCTATTACTAGTTTACCTCTATTAATATGGGTCTATTACTAGTTTACCTCTATTAATATGGGTCTATTACTAGTTTACCTCTATTAATATGGGTCTATTACTAGTTTACCTCTATTAATATGGATCTATTACTAGTTTACCTCTATTAATATGGGTCTATTACTAGTTTACCTCTATTAATATGGGTCTATTACTAGTTTACCTCTATTAATATGGATCTATTACTAGTTTACCTCTATTAATATGGATCTATTACTAGTTTACCTCTATTAATATGGGTCTATTACTAGTTTACCTCTATTAATATGGGTCTATTACTAGTTTACCTCTATTAATATGGATCTATTACTAGTTTACCTCTATTAATATGGGTCTATTACTAGTTTACCTCTATTAATATGGATCTATTACTAGTTTACCTCTATTAATATGGGTCTATTACTAGTTTACCTCTATTAATATGGCTAAACTATTCATACCCTATTCATGCCAGGGTATGAATACTTTAGAGCCTATGAGTATTTATATGATTACTAAGCTGTAGATATTTTATACATAGATTTCCTGTCAGTCCAGTGGTTCTGCATTTGATTTGTTTTTGTTCAACACAAAGTTATAAATGTTTTTATTCCACTTCCTGAACTGAATCTATTTAAAACAAACTGATTTATCTTTTAGTTGGAATTAAACTCTGAAAACGTTTTGATTGCAGAATCTTCCTTCATTTCTGTAAAAACCTTCTTCATGCCTCGTGTTCTGAACAAACTGGTTGCTACGCAGTTAGAAATTAAAATACCAGTGAAGCACCAGGATGTAAATATTTGGTTTTTATTTAAACATCACATGACCGACCAGCTGCTGCTTCCATCAAACAGCAGAAAATCCTGGCTGAGCTTCACAAACATGATTCTGACGAGCTTTTAGTGACAATAAATCAAAAAACAAAACATATTTATAGAAGCTCAATGTTTATATTGTTTTCTTTCTGTTTTTCCAAACGATCAAAACTTTTACATTCATCCATCTGCAGTTAAAAACATGCAGATTAACAGGAAACTGTGTGTTTAATGTTTGTTAGAGGAACATCAACATGTTGAGGAAGATAAATATTCAGCAACACGAAGAATAAAACTGTATAAATGTTTCTGGTTGTTGGTGTTAAGGCTCAGTGCGGTGGTGGAGGTATGGTGATACGGGAAAACTTCAACCAATAGGAGCCGGACGTTTGGTTGGTCAGTTTAAAGTATGAAATGTATAATTTAATAATTCATATTCCCTTCAGTTACTGTTTAAGGTTTAAAGTTATGTTTTATTTCACTAAATGCATATTTATTTGTCTCAGCAGGAAGAAAACAGGAACATATTTTTATTACTTCCATGTTGAATTATTGAGTTTATGATGATAAAAATGTATCTTCTGTTTTTTACAGTGTTATATACTGTATGCATATTTAGTATCTTACAGACAATAACAAGAGAATCTCATAAAATCCTCATGATAGATTTATTATGGGGAAGTAAAATAAACTTTATGGTTATTAATCATCATAAAAACGTCCTAAATCGTCTCGTTTGTCCCAGAAACAGCATAAAGTTCATCCTCCAGTCTAACGTTTGGTTTCTGTTTACAGTCAGAGATGAAAATCAGATCATTGTGAACATTTATGAAGGAATCGTGGATATTTAATAATATTTCTCCATCTGAGCTGCAGTTTCTCTAGAAGATGATCAGTAAAACCTGAACTTCTGTTTGAAAACTTTTATTAGAAATAATTTACATTAAACCTGTAATTTACTGACATGTCAGGGAATATTTTGGATTAACAGCAGATTTTAATCCCATCAGATCCTACAGATTATCCACAGCGTTCCAGCCTTCAGTCAGATTAACATTCAGGATGCAGGTTGGTGGTTCAATACCAGCTTATAATCCATCAGAAAACACACAGAAACCCAGTGAGTCCAGTTCAAAGTGTTTCTGGTCCAAATGGAGTCATAAAAAATCACAGAAAAAGTCTCTGATATGATGATGAACTATTTATTCTGGAATAAGGAGAAGAAGTCAAACTTGTTCAGTTCTGAGTCTTTTTGCTCATTCAGGATGTTTGAAACGTTTTTTCTCATCTGCTGAGCAAAACTAAGAGTTTTAACTGTGTCATCATTTTCATGACTCAAAGGATTTTTCTGTCTGGTTTCCAAACCTCTCCACTGGTGTTGCCTCATGGTCTGAATAATACATGATGTTCATATTTCTGTATTTCCAGTCATGACTTTGTGCTTCACTGAACTCCAGCAGAGTCACTAACCAGCAACCAGTTCATCTGAAGAACATATCACAATGTATCAGTTGATAGATAATTATTGATTAGTTTTTGTTTTAAATATCTAACATGCCACCAACCGTTCCTGTTTTATCCAGTTTTCTCTCCAAGTTTCTGTTTTTCATTTTTAAGCAGTTATGAAGCACAATGGAGAAACACGGAACTGCTGCTGCAAGCTAATCAACAGGTTGTTGCTAGGCAACCAAAGAGTGAGTTAGTTTGTTGCTAGGCAACCAAAGAGTGAGTTAGTTGCTAGGCAACCAAAGAGTGAGTTAGTTGCTAGGTAACCAAAGAGTTAGTTTGTTGCTAGGCAACCAAAGAGTGAGTTAGTTGCTAGGTAACCAAAGAGTTAGTTTGTTGCTAGGCAACCAAAGAGCGTGTTAGTTGCTAGGTAACCAAAGAGTTAGTTTGTTGCTAGGCAACCAAAGAGCGAGTTAGATGATGCCACCTTGCTTAGCTAGCTGTGAGAGGTTGAGAAGCTGAACCCTTTCCTCTGCCTACATCCCCCAGAATGCATTGCGGTTCTGAGCCAGAGTTCAGTGAAATACTGAATATTCTTTCAGACGTATCATCTATAGATATTGATCATGACTCTGTCATAATATAAATTATTGTTGGTCATTTTTCCAGGCCTCAGTCTCTCTGTGTTCAGGATGGGAGCAACAGAGACATTTATGTAATATTTGGACTTGTGATGTCATCGATCACGCCCTGTCGACTGGTGAGTTTCTGACTTAAACCGAACCGGTTCAGTTCTGATAATGAACCGAACCGATTCAGTTCTGATAGTGAACCGAATCGGTTCAGTTCTGCTAATGAACCGAACCGGTTCAGTTCTGATAGTGAACCGAACCGGTTCAGTTCTGATAGTGAACCGAACCGGTTCAGTTCTGATAATGAACCGAACCGGTTCAGTTCTGATAATGAACCGAACCGGTTCAGTTCTGATAATGAACCGAACCGGTTCAGTTCTGATAGTGAACCGAATCGGTTCAGTTCTGATAGTGAACCGAATCGGTTCAGTTCTGCTAATGAACCGAACCGGTTCAGTTCTGATAGTGAACCGAACCGGTTCAGTTCTGATAGTGAACCGAACCGGTTCAGTTCTGATAGTGAACCGAATCGGTTCAGTTCTGCTAATGAACCGAACCGGTTCAGTTCTGATAGTGAACCGAACCGGTTCAGTTCTGATAGTGAACCGAACCTGTTCAGTTCTGCTAATGAACCGAACCGGTTCAGTTCTGCTAATGAACCGAACCGGTTCAGTTCTGCTAATGAACCGAACCGGTTCAGTTCTGATAGTGAACCGAACCGGTTCAGTTCTGATAGTGTTTGGTGAAACAGCTGCTTCTTGTTTCTCATTTCAGCTCAAAGGGAAATAACAAAAACTAAAATTATCATTTTGTCACTTTCTTTGTGATTTTTGGTCAAAACCTGTTCAAGACGAATGAAAGAATCTAAACACGGTTTATTCCTGAACCTGATGGTCCAGCACCAAAACACAGACTCTCCAGAACCAGAACCAGAACCAGAACCAAACATGGAAAAGCATAATTCAGTTTTATGCTCCAATAATCTGGGACAAATTTATAGAAAACTTCAGAACTGCTGAAACACTGAGTTCCTTTAATTGAAGACTGAAACCATTTCTTTAGAGTTACTTTTGATAGTAATAATAACTGGAACATCGTTAATTTTAGTACATTTTCTTTACCTTCCTTTGTAAAACGCCTTCATGTTCTACTTGTTTATGTTTTCCTCAGTTCAAACTGCCTCATCCTGAAATGTGAAACTTGTCTGGGCTTGAAGCTGATCTTTTCAACAGGGTGTGGACTGGAGCACATGTGTCTCTACTCAGAGGTTAAAGTGAAAACACAGTTATAATACTGGGATTTTTCCATCCAGTAACTGGTCAGTTAAACTGGGCTGGTGGTCTGATAATGGATCTGGAAGCTCATCAGTAAAACATTAATCTGTGAACTTAATGGCTTCCTGAGAGAGGAAATGGAACAAGAAGACACTTTATATCCAAACCAATCGATGTCGAAGCTCTAAAATGTTCTGTAACGTCTGAATAAACCAGCTGACTGTCAGGACGTAACGCCTGCAGCTGGTTGTGTTCATGTACACAGAGATATCTGTACTGAAAACACCTGGTCGTCACATCCAGTCATTTTATTTACTAGAAACAAACCAAACAACAAACAGACTAAATAAAAAACCTTTTGGAGATAAAATTCCCTGAGGATTCACTGGAAAAGCCCCGTCGTTTCAAACTAAACGTTTGGTTTCAGTTTCTCTATTATCCTTTTCTAAAGGAAAGTTTCCCTCCTGCTACAGTGATCTGGGTTCTCATTTGATTAAAATTAGCATTTTATTAACCACCATGCATGCATGTTGGGACATTTTCATGTTTTAGAGGAACATTGTCAGGGACGTCTGACTGGAAACAGGAAAACGATCAGAACCTGCGACTTCCTGCTGCGAGTTTTCAGACGCTGCAGCTGGGATGAGGGAAGCAAAGCGGCGTGGACTACAACTCCCAGCATGCAGCTGACTTCAACACATCAGATCCTGCAGGGAGTCTGAATTTATTCAGAGGTTTAAATCCAAACAGCAGTTCTGCTGCGTCCAGCAGGATCAGAACAAACGACCTCGACTCACAGAGAGATGAACAGCGAAGGATTTCAGGGTGAAGAAAACGCAGCAGCAGCGAATGACGATTATCAGCTTCCTTGTGCCGCGTTGCTAACCTGCATCTACATGTCTGAGCTCAAAATTATACGTGCAAAAATCTCATCGGTCTGTTGGCTGGAGGACGAAAAGTTATTGTCAGTTTATCACTGAAGTTAAACTGGAAATGAACAGAGAAGAACCGACATCAGAACAATCTCAGGATGGAGGGGATCTAATGTCCAAGTTGTTCTGGGTCATTCTGGGGTCTTTTCTCAGACAGATTCACCTGGAAACGTCCAGAGGAAACGTCCAGAAGAAATGTCCAAACGTCCAGAGGAAACGTCCAGAGGAAACGTCCAGAGGAAACGTCCAAACGTCCAGAAGAAATGTCCAAACGTCCAGAGGAAACGTCCAGAGGAAACGTCCAAACGTCCAGAAGAAACGTCCAAACGTCCAGCACTGAGAGAAGATGCTTGAATCTATTCAGTCCAGAGAATCAGCAGATCTTCTCTGAACTTGGCACTGATGGAGCTCTTTACCTGATCTCTGAGAGGAAACTCATTTCAGCAGCTTCTACCTGAGAACTAGTTCCTTCTGTCTGATCTAAGGTCAACATGACGGTCAGAACAAACCAGAGCAGAGCCTGAATTAATGAAGCTCCAATCCGTCCATCGGTCTCCTGCTGCCATTAATCATGAACAAAACATCAAGACGCTTGAACTCTGACCCCAACAGTTCCTCTGGATTTAAACTGCAGAAGCCGACAGAACCACAGAACCTGCAGAAGAAGAGATATTTTGCCAAGAAGAGACTCTAACGCCACATCCGCACTGCAAGGAACGGAACGGGTTCAAAGTGGGCCGACCGTGTTTGCATTAGAACTTCCGGTTCCACCCGGAACCACAAGAGCTGTGGTTCCAATCGGGCCGGCCAAGCGGTTCTGCATAGAACCAGCAGCTGATTGGCCGCTGGTTGCTATGGAGTCAGACGTTGATTTTCCGTTGACAGCTGGCTCTCACTCACTAAACTGTATTTTATTTTGTAAAGAGCGCTGTTTTCAATAATTTTATTATTTTATTATTAATTCCCCTCAATATTCTGCTGTTACCTGGTTCCATGATGAGGGTTTTTCCCTCCGCTACTCGCTGATGAACGAGTACAGACTGAACTGATCGGCCAACGAGGAAAGAGAAACTTTTCCGCCGCATCTCTGAGAAAAGGCTTCGGCCGCTGCATGGAAACCATGTTTAGTTTCAAACATAATGACGTCATGAACAGCGTCATGAACAGCTTCGATGGCCCTCAGTGTAATGCAAACACAACAGGGCTGCAGTTCGGGTGGAACCGGACCGAACCTACTGGTTTGGATTAAACTTCCCAAACCAGAATCTCTCCTCTCCATAAAATGAAACACTTTGAGTTTAAATTGATGACGATCGCAGACAGGCTCGGTGAGGACGAGCCGCCTGATGGAGTCCAACAGAGACAGGAGACATTTTACATGTCGAGTCTTTGAGGACCAGATGGCTAAACTGACCATCTACAGCTCCTCCTCTTTGTCCATCAACAAAACCCAGATAAGAAACTAAAATCATACAAATCTCATTTCCACCAGGACAAAGTTTTGGGTCAAGAAGAAGAAAATCTGAGGATCTAAAATAATCTGATATCAGCTGATTGACACCAGGCTGGTGTCCCAGTACAAGAGTTCATGTTTCAGACCAACTGGTCACCATGGCAACTGGGAGGTCAAATGAAATGACATCACACTTTTATAACACTTTTCAACAGTCCAAGAGTTTCTCAAAGACACTTTAGAAGAAATGAGTCACAATCACACACTGATGATGAGCCTATAAAGCCCTGAGGCAGCCGGACCGACGCCTGGCTACCACCTGGTGCGTCTGACCAACAGGAGGACACAACGGGTCAAACTGGCAACCCACTGATTACAGGGAAAACTTCTACCGCCACCATCGATCAGAATCGTTTATGTTTTTCTTCCTTTTCTTTTTTATTGGCCTCTTTGAACCTTTCTTATTGACAGATTCTAAAAATGTTAAAAACACGAAATGTTCAGGTCTGGTCGCCTGTTTATTTTAAGTGAATTTTCATAAATTAAATGAAACTGTTCTGGTCTCCTGGGTTTATCTGGTTCAAAACCAACAAAATGAACTGAGAGTTTTCAGTGTAGCTAATATCTAACTGATAATTGGTTCAGTCTTTTTCTCAATCATTCTTTATTAATTATACTATTCCATCAAAGTTTTTATTTTTGTAAGGATTTAGGTTTCTGTGTCCCTCCACCCCTGGATTGTCCCTTGTTTTCCCTGTTTCCCTGATTACCTGTTTACCTGTGAGTTTAATCCACCTGTGTCTGTTTCCTCATCGGTCCTTGTTATTTATCTGATGTGTGTTAATCACCAGTTTTTAACAGTGTCTCTGCTGACCTGAGCTACCGGACTTTGTGTGAGAATCATCATTAAAATCATTTTCATCTCAGCCTGAGCCGAACCGCGTCCATCCTCACCACAAACCCAAAACTCATGACAGTTTTTATGGAATAACGCCAAAAAATGAACATCTTAACCACACCCTCAACTGAACAAAACTAGATTTAAAATAGAAAACAATAAAAACCAATTCAGTCTCTTCAACCTCTTGATTAAAAATTAAGTTAATTAGCAATTTAAAAATACTTCCTGGTAAAATTCACAACTCTATATTTTCGCATTTCACACAGAAACTTCAAGGCTTTAAACTCTGAAATTCACATAAAAATATGAACTCAGAGACAAACTGTAAACATATGGCGCCATAAATACATAATTCATCCGATCTGTATCGCAGTAAAACCTCTTTAGGTTATATTTTAATACGCAGCTCAGGGCATTACGGTCTTTAATCAGCTCAGACCCACAAACATAAAGAGGAAAGTTGCACAACTTACCTAGAAATAAGCAAATAAAGGTGATCTGGGTCTCCATTTCATCGTTACATCGAGACAAAAAGACTTTCAGGTTCTTTCTCTCCGCTCCGCGAGGAGGAGCGGAGAGAAAGAGAAAGGGCGTGGTCTGTACTATATATATATATATATATATATATATATTGTGTGTTCCCCCAACCAACAGCTTCCAACCGCAAAAGAAATAAAGATAGATAAATAGAAAATAGATAGAATAATGATGAAAATCAAAATGATCTAAATGGAGTATAAAGAATAAATTTCTACTAGAAAAAAACAAAAACAAACAAAAAATCAGTCAGAAATCCTTTGCTGTGTAACAATAATAAATGTGTGACAGGGACATTACTTTGACATTTGATCCAGGTACCAGGTGACCCGTATCCATAGCAACAAGAGCCTGCGAAACACAGAAAAAGCCTGAGGAATCATGAGGTGCTGCGACAGACCGGCGACCTGTCCAGGTGACCCCGCCTCTCACCTGGAACGTCATCTGGAGAGGCAGCAGCTCCTGACCCCACTGAGGGACAAGGGTGTAAAGAAAATGGATGGATGAATCATGAGGTGAAAGAAAAACAGATAATTCAAACAAAAACGTAAATGGCTAAAAAGTCTAATTTTACAAAAAGTCTGAATTGAGCCTGAAGCTCAATGAAAGTTTCTGATCCATGAATCCAGAGTCGATCTCAGCAGCTTTAACCATGTTGGTCGTTTTTAGTCTTTATCACCTTGATGTGTTTTCAGAAATGGAGACTTTTTAATGTTGGTTTAACGTCCTGCTCGCTGCTTATGGAGATAAATTAAAGTCGGATGTTTGACCTGATACTTTTGGTTTTAAATATTTTAATCAAACAGATCTTTATCTAAGCTCAGTTCAGGAAGGATCTGCTTTCTGGTAGCTGCTCAATGATTTTATTAAAGTGTCTTTATGTCACTTGGTTCCATTTTGAAGACTAATGGGTGATTATATCAGCTTTGCATTATAAAACCTCATGAACCATTTTTACTTTATAGAAACTAACATGTGAAACTGCAACATGTGAAACTGCAACATGTGAAACTGCAACATGTGAAACTGTAACATGTAAAACTGCAACATGTGAAACTGCAACATGTGAAACTGCAACATGTGAAACTGCAACATGTGAAACTGTAACATGTGAAACTGCAACATGTGAAACTGCAACATGTGAAACTGCAACATGTGAAACTGTAACATGTGAAACTGCAACATGTGAAACTGCAACATGTGAAACTGCAACATGTGAAACTGCAACATGTGAAACTGTAACATGTGAAACTGCAACATGTGAAACTGCAACATGTGAAACTGCAACATGTGAAACTGCAACATGTGAAACTGCAACATGTGAAACTGCAACATGTGAAACTGTAACATGTGAAACTGCAACATGTGAAACTGCAACATGTGAAACTGCAACATGTGAAACTGCAACATGTGAAACTGCAACATGTGAAACTGTAACATGTGAAACTGCAACATGTGAAACTGCAACATGTGAAACTGCAACATGTGAAACTGCAACATGTGAAACTGCAACATGTGAAACTGTAACATGTGAAACTGCAACATGTGAAACTGTAACATGTGCCAATAATCAACCTTCAGGAATTTGGTCAAAATATATTGTTTAGTTTGTGACAGTGCAAAAGAGCCACCCATATTAAACCAGAACCAGAACCAGAACCAGGCCCGGTATGAGAGGCCTTCTGCATTCAGGAGACAGAAAAGAGAAACGTTTTGTTGCTTTGACTAGGCCAAAAGGCTGCAGAACAGACCTCTGTTCCCCTTTCAATGGGGTTTTAACAGAAGTATTTTTACCTCTATTTTACCTCCGTATTTAACCTGAGCATGTCAACATCTATTCAGATCTCTGAAGCATTTAAATGTTTATTTAGAGGTTTACATTTTTCAGACCCTGTTCTGGTCGTTCTGTCGAACACTGAGTCCTCTGACTGAAACAACCAAACCACTTCCTGTCATGTGATCAGATGAAAGCAGATCTGTGTCCATCCATTAAAGCCGTCCTGTTAACCAGACGGATGAGAAGCTCGGCGCAGCAGAGGCGTCACGCGACCACCACATCCCCTCAGCCAGCGCTGCAGGAACCACAGCAGAAACTTTCTCACCCTGGCTGACTGCAGACGCCCACGAATGATCGGAAACTCAGAACTTCATCAATGTCTGCAGCAGCATCAGCAGGAGAACCACTTTACTGCTGATCTAACATGTCTGCTGATGATCGTGAAACTCTCAGGTGTTTGTTGGATCCTGCTGCAGCTCCACTGAGCTTCACGGATCAGAACCAACAGAAATGAGCTCAGAGTTTGTTCTGTCTTGTTCAGCCTGAAGGTGAAGCAGCGAAATCAGGCCAACTTTCCATCACTGCTGTTTCCACTGTGGATTGATGAAGCATTTTTATCCTGGGTGCAGCTCAGGACAGAATCCATTAAACTGTGTAAACACTCTCCAGTCAGTCTGAAGCCCGTTAATTACTCTGTAAAGGATGATAACATCGATACGTTTAAGGTTTTATCTGGATGGCATAAAATAAATAACGGTTAAGGAGAAAAACATGAGTTTCCTGTTCCTGTTGGAGGCGCGGCCAGCAGTAGATCGATGGTCTGATACAGGAACCAGTTTGTCACATCGTTGTGTTATTTTGTGTTGGAGTTGGTTGGTTAACATCTGAACCGTTAAAAACTAAATCTGGACCCGAAGAGGTGGAGAGGGAGGTGGAGGATGGTCAACATGGAGGTTTAATGGTTTAAAAAGTCAGGACGTGATGTCAGCAACAAACATCCAAACTGGCCTGGATGATAATCAGCTGACCGCAGGGCCGTGCAGAGACCACTAAAGGGGCAGGTGCTCAAGCCCCCCCCAGGCCCCCACTCTGCACCTGCCTGGCTGACCTGATTCCTTCCTGCTGCTGTGGACATTTTCTTTGGTTCTTAAACCAAAAATGACCAAGAGGCCATGGGAGGAAACGGGTGGGTTTATTCCTGCACACACTTTGGACTTCACTGTTTGAAAATATATATATATACTTACAACAATGTAGACAAAACAATAACTAAAAGTCTCTTACAACAGTTGAAAACAAAAGTTAATTTAATCTGAAACGTCAAGTTCAAAAAGTGGTCAAAGGAATTATTTTATGAAATCCTCCTTTTATCTCCCAGAATGTTCTTAAACATTTAAATTAATCCAGGTTTAAAAGTAATATAAACAATTACAAATATAATAATCATTTCCAGATTTTGGTTCTAAACTAAGTTAAAGAGAAACGGCAGTGATAGATCTCATGATTTATAAAACATGTCTCCATCACAGCCAGTTCCTGCTGGTTCAAACATTAACTGATGCAAATATTCAAATACGACATGCAAATATCTGCTTTGCCTTGTAAATTTGATCTGATATGAAAACAGAACAACTGAAAGTTTCACTTCCAGATTCTCCTTAAAGCTGCAGCATGTGACATTTAAACAGATTATGTTTCATACGTGTTTTATAAACCATGTTCCAGATAATCTGAGAACAGATTCTCCTCCGTTCAGCCGTCTGACAGGAATGCTAATGCTAGTTAGCATGGCCACAGATTACGGTGGATAAATGGTTTCATTGTGATGATAACTGATTTCTCATGTATTAGGACATCTATCAGCGTGAACATAAGGATGACTGACAGCGTTAAGCCCCTCCTCCTGACTCTGATTGGTCGTTTTTCACTGAGCATTGGGACCAGTCCGATCTGGACCGTATGTTCAGTCAGTAAGATTCGCTTCCCTCATTCTGAGGTAATGAGGAAACCAGTCAGTGCTCTGTTGTGGTGATGCTGCCTTGGAGCAACCTGGTTGCTAACATCATGCTAACCTGGTTGCTAACATCATGCTAACCTTGTTACTATGGAGATAAACCAGTGGAGCATCCATGAAGCAACACCAGCTGTTACTGGACCGGGTCGGGTTAAAGGTCTGCAGAATCTAAAAGATCCGACCAAACATATATATAAACGATTAACCATGTCCTGCATGCTGGCAGTAAATCAGCAGATAGGTGGTCATAATGTTATGAGGTCAGTGATTTAATGTTGGGTCCAGCAGAAGGACAGCAGGCTGGTTGCTAACCAACCAAAGGTCCTAAACAGCCGGCAGACGTTCAGTGGTGAACGGACCGACTCGATTCTCATGTCCAGCATTTTCAGATCAGACTGAAGTTTTTCATCATGAATCTTTTCTACCTGGTAACCTGAAGAAGTTCAGAACCATGAAAAACCTCAGATGTTTGCAAAACCAACGAAAACCAACCAACCTTAATGCGACCCGCATTAAGCCATCAGGTTCCCCACGTGATCCTGTCCCTCCACCTTTTTTTAAAGATATTTTATCTAGCATACTTTAGCCTGTTCTTGCAATTATAAATAGCAGTCTGTCCTCAGGTGTGGTCCCTGCTAGATTTAAACATGCAGTAGTGCAGCCATTGCTTAAAAACCTGGCCTTGATCCGACTGTTCTGGCTAATTATCGGCCGATTTCGAAGCTGCCTTTTCTTTCTAAGGTTTTAGAAAAAAATGTGTTCTGTCAGCTGACACAGTTTTTAGATGACAATGGCATTCTGGAGGTTTTTCAGCCAGGTTTTAAAACTCTTCATAGCACAGAATCTGCTTTAATAAGAGTTTTTAATGACATCCTTCTTGCATGTGATTCTGGTCACCATGTTGTTCTGATTTTACTTGACCAAACTGCTGCCTTTGATACAGTAGATCACGATATTTTAATATCGAGATTACACCACGTTGTCTGCGACAGACTGGCAACCTGTCCAGGTGACCCCGCCTCTCGCCCGGTACGCTAGCTGGAGATGGGCACCAGCAACCCTCCCGACCCCACCAAGGGACAAGGGTGCAAGAAAATGGATGGATGGATGGATGGATGGATGGATGGATGGATGGATGGATGGATGGATGGATGGGTGGGTGGATGGATGGATGGATGGATGGATGGATGGATGGATGGATGGATGGATGGATGGATGGATGGATGGATGGATGGATGGATGGATGGATGGATGGATGGATGGATGGATGGATGGATGGATGGACATCACGTTGTAGGTATTGGTGGCACTGTTCTTAAATGGTTCTGGTCCTACCTGGAGGACAGAACATTTTCAGTGAATATTAGTGACTCTGAATCATCTGCTGCTTTAATGCCTTATGGTGTCCCGCAGGGCTCAATTCTGGGCCCACTGCTTTTCTCTCAGGAAATATGGGATTTCATTTCATTGCTATGCTGATGACTGTCAGATTTATTTGCCCCTGAAGCAGAAGGATGTATATTCCATTAAACATCTCCTGGCATGTCTTGGTGATATTAAAGCTTGGTTGGCCTTGAACCTTTTAAGTTTTAATGAAAAGAAAACAGAGGTGATGGTGTTTGGACCCAGTGGCTCCTGAGTCCTCCTCTGTTGACCTTTGACCTTTCGAGGTTTATTTTAAACCCGTTATTACAGATCTTGGTTTTAAGGTGATTTTAAACTGGACAGCCAAATCAGAGCCGTGGTTAAGTCCAGCTTTTATCATTTAAGGCGACTGGCGTCAGTGAAATCTTTTCTTTCCATTTTGAAACAGTGATCCAGGCTTTTATTTCCACTCGGTTGGATTACTGTAACTGCCTTCATCTGGGAGTCAGTCAGTCGCTGCAGCTGGTTCAGATGCTGCTGCACCACTTTTAACAGGAACTGGAAAGAGGGAGCATGTGACCTCTGACCCCTGACCTGGCCTCACTTCACTGGCTGCCTGTATATTTCAGGATTCATTTAAAAATTCTCATGTTTGTATTTAAATCACTGCATAATCTCGCCCCGGCTGACCTCTGAGCTTCTTCACCCCTACGTACCCCATCGGTCTCTCAGGTCCAGCTGCTCCTGGAGGTCCAGAGGTCCAGGAGGCTCAGAGGGTCAGAGCTTCTCTGTCATGGGCCCAAAGTTATGGACCGACTTGCCTTTGCAGGTCAGAGACGTCCCTTCACTGTCCACTTTTAAAGCTCGTCTTAAAACCATCTATTTTATTTAGCTTTCAACTCCAGCAGGATCTAGTTTTAAAGTGTATGTTTTGTTTTTAAACTGTAAGTTTTTATTTTTTTATTGTTGTGTTTTAATGTGCAGCACTTTGTATCAGCTGTGGTTGTTTTAAAGTGCTTTATAAATAAAGTTGGTATGTATGGAATGATAAAACCAACCACACCCACAATGCAACAGGAGCTTTGTTGAGCCACATAATGTCATGCTGCACGTCTGAAATCATCCACTGGAGCTGCAGCCACATGTCTGAGAGGAGCTGAAAGGCATGAAGACACAAACATGACCCAACCTGCAGTCAGGCCATCTGGTTCTCCAGGGTTTTGGTTCAAGACGATTCATTGAAAGAGGAGTGAAGTAAAACTGAGTTTTAAAACCATCAGGTTCCTCCTGGAGCTGCTCCTGGTCCAGCCTCTGTTTCTATGCATCCATCCGTTTCCCACCTGACAGGCAGGTAAACTCAGGTCGACTGTTGTTTTTCTCTTTATCGTCACACTGAGTCTCTTCAGTCTGACTCTTCCTGAGTCTGAACTCACATCACAAACATGTAATCATGTCGTAGAACAGCTGGTTTTATTGCTTTGCATCAGAGCATCAGGCTGACAGACATGTTGAGCTGGAGTCCAGTGGAAACAGTCAGTCAGATTGAATCTGTTTGATGTTTGTGGCTCAGCTGTACTTCCTGTTCTAACAAAGCAGAAACAAAACCCTCCACTCTGCACCTGCAACAACAATGACTTCATGAAGACTCTCTGTCTGCAGGGGAATAATCCATAACTAAAGCTTTTACTGCACCAACAACAGGCTGAGAGAAACTCTGCATTAAATAACCATGTGACCTGCTTTAATATGATGTTATATGTGGGATATGATCCAACAGATCAGATCAACTCCAGAAGAACGTTCTGCAGAATATGAGTCAAGAACAAACTGCAAGAGCTGAACCAGCTAAACAAGAGCAGGAACCAGACAGACAGGCAGGTTCTGCACATGATTTTCTTTAGTTCTGTTTTATAACATCACTGAAGAAAGGAGCCTCTGGTGTTTCTCATGTTTCCATTTTCCATTTCTCTCAGTCATCATGATTCTGTTTTCAGGGTCAACAACCGTCTCTGAGTTCAGGGTGACCCGTCCTCCTTAAAGTGAAACTGGAGAAGTCGGTTCATTTATGTGACAGAAGCAGAAAACAGGTGATTATTGTTGAACCTGCTGAATAAGAAAAACATGAAAGAAAAACCATGGAAATAATTTAAAGGAGAAAAAAGGTCAAAATATTTTATCACAAAATAATGAAAGCAGTGAAATAACATGTATTCATTAAAATGACTGATATTAGAAAATAAATCATTATTTACATCCAGAGACTGAATCCTTTCCTGTCGGTCGTCATGGCAACGACGTTACCTGAAGGCCGCCTCCATCCGCCTGACGATCCGAGGCAGATGGACGGAGCAGCAGGTCTGAGTTTGGATTTGATGTTTCAGATCTGTGAGGTTTGATGATGTGGACAGACAGACGGGACCAACGGCGGGTCGGCGGGTCGGCGGGTCGGCCGGAACCAGGAGGCGATCCAGACTTTCATTACTGATGACCGAAACGTTCTGGTCACATTTTGTCTCTGTGGACGTTGAATCCTGATATTAACACTCAGGTGTCGGTTTTGTACCTTTGGTTCAACATTTTATTTTGTATTTTTAATCTTTGAGGTATTTCTTAGCGTTATAATCTTAGTTTCACTTTTTAAATCTTTTTCCTGTTTTATTTTGATAATCTCTGTCAGGATCTTGGTTTTTCTCTGATTTATATTTTGTTCATATCTTTGGCTGGTTATTCTTCCTCTAGTTATCCTTGTTGGTGTTTCAGTTCATTTCTCTTCCTCTCACAGCTGCGTCTTGTTTTCTAATCAGGTCCATTGTTCAGCAGGGCGTCCTCTGTCCTCTGTCCTGTCCTCTGTCTTGTCCTCTGTCCTGTCCTCTGTCCTGTCCTCTGTCCTGTCCTGTCCTCTGTTCTGTCCTCTGTCCTCTGTTCTGTCCTCTGTCCTGTCCTCTGTCCTGTCCTCTGCTCTCTGCTCTCTGTTCTCTGTTCTGCAGAATCTACAGATCCGACCGTCATTTATTCCTCTTGCTGTTATCTTCATGCCACTCGGTTCCTGTTTTAGTTTTTCCCAGAGCTCTCTGTGTTTGAATCTGCTCTCCGCCTCTGACCCATCATCACTTTATGACAGTAAATCTTCTCTACTTCCTGTTTTCCAGTTTATTGCTGAAAAGGCAGATCGTGGCTTCGACTCATGAATGTTTTTGAATTCGCTGATTTGACTGGATCAGAGATGAAGTTGCTTTGTCAGCTATTTGGATATGTATGAAAAAATAGTTCCTAATGATTTCAATATTTCAGAATATATTGGGGCAGCGTCTGCCGTGAAGCGGGCGCTGTACCGGTCCGTCGTGGTGAAGAGAGAGCTGAGCCAAAAAGCGAAGCTCTCAATTTACCGGTCGATCTACGTTCCCACCCTCATCTATGGTCATGAGCTTTGGGTCATGACCGAAAGAACGAGATCACGGGTACAAGCGGCCGAAATGGGTTTCCTCCTCCGCAGGGTGGCTGGGCTCTCCCTTAGAGAGAGAAGCTCGGTCATCCGGGAGGGACTCAGAGTAGAGCCGCTGCTCCTCCACGTCGAGAGGAGCCAGTTGAGGCTCGGGCATCTGGTCAGGATGCCTCCTGGACGCCTCCCTGGTGAGGAGTTCTGGGCACGTCCCACCGGGAGGAGGCCTCGGGGAAGACCCAGGACACGCTGGAGGGATTACGTCTCTCGGCTGGCCTGGGAACGCCTTGGGATTCCTGGAGGAGCTGGAAGAGGCTGGGGAGGGAAGTCTGGGCCTCCCTTCTGAAGCTGCTGCCCCCGCGACCCGACCCCGGATAAGGGGAAGAAAATGGATGGATGGATGGAGAATATATTTAATGTCAAAGACGAAAATATGTTAGTTTTTTATATGTTGTTGCAGAACAAAAGGCTTCCTGTGTGTCGGTTGGTTAAAGGCTTCATTGTTCTTTAACTGATGGTTGGTTAAAGGCGAGTTCCTCATTTATAACGATGTCGGTTGGAGGCGATGAGACAAGCAGCTCTGTGTTTACTGAGCAGCAGAGCTGGAGACAGGCTGGAGACAGACTGGAGACAGACTGGAGACAGGCTGGAGACAGGCTGGAGACAGGCTGGAGACAGGCTGGAGACAGGCTGGAGACAGGCTGGAGACAGGCTGGAGACAGGCTGGAGACAGACTGGAGACAGACTGGAGACAGGCTGGAGACAGACTGGAGACAGGCTGGAGACAGGCTGGAGACAGGCTGGAGACAGACTGGAGACAGGCTGGAGACAGGCTGGAGACAGGCTGGAGACAGGCTGGAGACAGACTGGAGACAGGCTGGAGACAGGCTGGAGACAGACTGGAGACAGGCTGGAGACAGACTGGAGACAGACTGGAGACAGGCTGGAGACAGACTGGAGACAGGCTGGAGACAGGCTGGAGACAGACTGGAGACAGGCTGGAGACAGGCTGGAGACAGGCTGGAGACAGGCTGGAGACAGACTGGAGACAGGCGGACGTTAAAAAAGATAAATAAACCATAAAACAGAGAAGTTAATAATAATCGTCATAGAGTCGCATGTTGAACTTTAACCTGTTAGCTCACAGCATGATTTGCTTAAATATATTTGCATAAAGGTGATCAGTGAGTTCAGACGCAGTTTGTCGGTTATTTATCTGTGGAAGCAGAAAAAGTCAGAACAGAGAAATAATCCGATCAGATCCCAGCAGCTGGTCAGGATGGAGCTGAAGGAGGAAACTTCAGAGTTAAATGAATAAATTCATTTTCTGCTGCTGAAATTTTACTTTCACAGTTTTAGTTTCAGTTTGTCACATTTCAAACGCAGCGGTTTTAACTTCAACCAGAGTGTCTGCAGCCTCCTGGCCTTCATGTTCACAGGTTCAGGTTTGTGTCTCTGATGTCTGACTTCATATGATGAAATTATATCATAATTATTTCACCAACATGCAGCCGGATGAAGCTGAAGGTGCAGAAAATGATCCTCAGACTAAAACACAGAAAAGATTCAGACGTTGAATCTGAAGCCTCTGAGTTCATGTTGGTCAGATGAGGAAGTTTCTGATATTTTCTGATATTTTATGGTTATATTTAATTTCTGCTTCCTGTTTCTTCTCAGATCCATTTCATTGGGCCAGGAGTCTGTTGAATAAAGTGATCATCCTCTCTGATAGTTTCCACCTTCGTGTCTCTGGTTGTTTTCTGATGTTTGGTGTTTAGGTGTGAAACCTGAAAGCAGCTCTTCGTCTCTCTCAGGGTCTGAATGACGTGAGGAAAACTTTGAGGTCAAACCTGAAACCGACTCGGCTCATCAGGTATTGTTTCCCCCGTGAAAAGAGACGTCGGCACGGCGACCACAACCACAGGCCCGGTTCTGTCAGAGAGCCGAGCCCAAGCTGCTCTGTGTTCAGCTGCGAGGAAGATGAAGGTTTTCAGAAACATCAAACAGTCTGGGGTTATTTAAAGGGGCAGCGTCACATAAAATCTACTTTTTTCAGCTTCATGTCATGTTTAGTGTTTTTCCCTCATCAAAACACCTGAAGTGTTGCTTTGATTCTTTCTCACATGTTTGAGAATCATGACGTCATGGAGGCGGAGCTTCAGAAAGAGCTGGAGGTTTTAGAGACAGAGGCCTAAATTACAAAGTCAAATTTCTTTCAAGTCATAATTGATATGTGACTTTTTTTTAAAACAGAGAGTAATATGCTTGATTGTGCTATAAAATGGCGCCATGTGCCTGGAAAACAGAGTACTGGCCCTTTAAATCAGGAAAAACCTAAATGAAATCAGTTTAGCGTGACTTCATTTACAATGTGTGTTTATGTATCTTGTATTTGCTCCTCCACCCCGATCTCCACTCATGAATCTGATTCCAGTTCCTCGTTCATCGTTCAGAATGTTTTACATTCATCCATAATGTGTTCATCAAATGAGAAATTTTAAACATAACAAAAACAGAAAATATGAACTAAAACACCAGAAGTTTCTACTTTAATCATATTTGACATAAGCTGACACAGGAATAGTTAAACTTCTGTTGTCTTTTAAACTCAAATATTTTAATACGTGTATTCCTCAGGCCGCTAGATTAGCCTCTACTTCCCTCTGGTGGATGCTAGGAGTACTGCAGGCAGCAGCAGCTGACGATGCCTGATCAGATTTGATCATTATGTCCAAAGTGGCTGCAATTAGTAGATTTAATGAAGGACAAATGTTTTTTTCTTTTTGAAGTTGCAGGAAATAAAATAAAAACTATTAAATGAAGTCATGCATTAATCACCTCCAGCCTGGATTTGATCACCAAACAGTTTCATGTTTTCATCTTTCCACCGTTAAAAATGGATCAGAACCAACTGTTAGAAAATAATCATCTGCTTTAAGAGCTGATCTGTTTCTGCCTGATATGACGGATCTGCAGCCAGAACTAATATTATTATAATATTGTGATATTCTCTGATATCTGCCTGTTTTCTTCTTTCCTCTTTGAGCTGAAAAGCAGAATAATCATCCTGACTCTACTGAACACGGAGCATAAAGCTGAATATGATCACAATGTTAAGGTGGAAAGACATCATTAATGATTTTAGAAAACAAACTGTGATACACTTTAATATGGGAAAGTTTTTAATGTCTTTTCATCACCTGATGTCCATCAATCTACTGAGATTAAGTGGAAAACAAGTCAGTCGTCTCAGGAGGGGACAATAATAATAATAAAGTCAGAATAATTTATATTAAAGTTTTAGCATTACTGAGAGAAACGGCTCCATCTGAGCCTCTTCAGACCAGATTAGCAGGTTAAGCTTCAACGTTCAGGACAGAAAAACGTTGAACAAGTTTGACTTGTTGGGAAGGATTGAAAGAGAAAACATCTTTTCAACTTAAACTGAAAGTTCATTACAGTCTATAAAAGACTTCAAGTTATTGATTGATCAGTTCAGCTGTTTTACCAAGCTGAAGCAAAAAAAAAAAACTTTAGTGCAAACTGAGCATCTGCACAGTGTAGCATGAGATTAATCTCTGTTAAAGCAACACTATGAAATCCATAGCAGAGCATCTGTCTAAAGCACGTGGCGTCTGAGTTTAGATTCTTACTTAACATCAGTTTGACAGAGAAAAACATCCATAAGAGTCTGATTTAACTAGACAGTAAATCTGCAGAAAACTGGAACATTTCCTAAAGATCAAGTCTTCATAAATCTGTTAATGAAACAAAATATTCAATCAGGTTTAATAATATCTGTATAGAATCAGACACTGCTGTACACATCGAAGTAAAAAGAAAGACACCAGACAGAGTAAACACAGAAGTTTACATCCAAACACAGAAGATCATAAACATGAGATACATTAATAAAATATTAACCTGGAATAATATTTTGGAACCAAGGTTCATGAAAATGTATTTATCGGAAAATGTGATGGTTGTCTTGAAGAAAAGCTTCGTCTCTTTACTGAAACCATCAAAAGGTACGACAGAAAAAAATACTTTTAAAAGTACATGAATCTTATTTTCAAAGTGCAAACTGTTTCACTTTGCATTTGTGAGCATCTACCAGTCTTTCTGTAAAATCAGATCATAGAGGATGTGGACTCGTAATTTCTAGGACTCTCCTGTCGATTTTCTCTCCTCACCTGGAAAACAGTAAGTCCAAAAGAGTTAACAAAAACAAAACATTTTAAGCAGCAGCTGAATAATTTTCTGTTGTAAGAGATTACAACTGTTTTCTGATGTTACAGATGGACTAGAAGAATAGGAAACAAAATATATTTACTTTTAAACAAGAATTAAGATCTGAGAGGTTTAGATCCCGTTTAGTTGACTGTTAAAATAAGCTGTGGGTGATATGAAATATTCCACTGTTTTTGTCTCTGAACATTTTCATTATCTTAGCATGTTTTTAGCACTGTTGACTGTTCTGATAAAAGCATTTTGTCTTCCTCTCATTTTCAGCTATGATGCACAGATGATGATGGAAAATGTAAATCTGCTGGTTCGAACAATGAAGAGACTTAAAAAGCATAGTAGTGATGAAGAGCGGACCTCCAGAACCTCCAGACAGTAACTGTGTAGTGAATTTGTCGATATAACTTGATTCCAGTTTGTTTTAATACAGGAAATCATTTGGTCAGTATGTTTTTCAAGGATGAGGTCCATTTTTTATAATCCAGGCAGTGATGGTCAATGTTTTGGATTAATTATTTAAACTGAATTTGGCCGCCATTTCTGCATCCAATCCCAGATGAGATATTTTTCATTTTCTTTTTGCATGATGTTCGTCTCACATCCTCCATGTTTTCTGATCTGCTCTGTGTCACACAGACTCGGAATCACAGAACAACTGAAGCTTCAGCATCTGGACTCTTTAGTTTTAATTGCTAAAATAAATTCAGATTTAACTAATAATACAAAGGCACATGAACCAACTGAGAGTCCTCCAAGCTCTGGTTGACAACATCTTCTAAAATCCGAGATAAAGCTACAGTGAAGTAATTTCCTCTATTGTAAAATCACAAATTTACAGCAAACAAATATATTTGTAAAGTGAACCACTGTTTTAACCAGTGTAGGCTGGTCAGCGATGGCCTCTATGGGACAGTTTTAAGACCAGAACCACTGCAGACCCAAAAGAACATGAAGAAATTCAGGCAAAAAACAAAAACAAACAAAACTCAGTGATCCTGAAGGCTTCTGGGAAAATATTCAGTGGACTGAAGAGACAAAGCTGGATGTTTTTGTAAAGTAAATGTGTAAAACATGTCAATTATAATGTCCAAATTAAATTAGTGCTTGAGGATAGTAATAAGAATATAATTTAAATGTCTTATTAATAGAACCATGAATTCTGCTCTGGAGTAGAAAGCCTTTAAGCCAAGTGTTTGCTCATCATTTCATCACTTTAAGCTGCAACAACCAGAAGCTGTGGCGTTAACCCTCCGGTGGTCCAGTCAAAGTCTGACCTTAAATCCAACTGAGATGCTGAATAGAATAAACTAGAGTAGAACACAATAGAGATAGAAGATATGATAAAGTATAAATTTAACTGCTTTCACTTACCATTACTGCACGTCTAAAGTTTCTTCTTCTGATATTTATGATGGCCAGTATCATCAAACCCAAACCCACACCCACAGCTGTCAGCCAAATCCATGTACGAGTTCCCTCTATAAAGGGATGAAAATGTTAATATTTTTATGTTTCAAGGAAGCAAAAATTGCTTTGCTAACACACTGAAATATTCATGACAGATAATTTAACTCACTTGCATCAAGAAAACACAGATATAAATGCAAATCAGTTTTAATTCACACTTTACAAACTAAATAATTCAGTTCTGAGTTTCAGCAGATGTTCAGAGCATTTATGGATCCAGCACAGCAAATTCAGAAGTGTCAGATTACCAGTGCAAGTGTGGAATGTTAAGAATACAGTGTTAATTCAACGAGTGTTGGTGAGTGTTAGATTCCTTAAAGTGTCCTAAAGAGTTAGTCCAGTCCAGTGTTGATTTAGGTAGCTTATATACAGTGGTGGGAAGTAACAAAGTACAAGTACTTCATTATTGTACTTAAGTACAGTTTTCGTGTATCTGTACTTTACTTAAGTAGATTTAATAATGGGTACTTTCTACTTTTACTCCACTACATTTTACAGTAAGTATCTGTACTTTCTACTTCACTACATTTCTACAAACTGTCACGTTACTCGTTACATCCAAGTCGCGTTGCTCTTTTTTTTCCGTTAAAATGTGAAGTTCAGGGATTTAAGGTGGCGCCGTAAAATCCCAGCAATAACGTGACTTAGTGTCTGTTGTCACCCATCGGCTCCACCTTTACTCGCACGCGGAGCTCCAGACATGCGCAGTGGTTTCCTCTGAGCGTCAGTAATATAACAGCTGCATAAATCATAGATATGGCGACATGTAAAATGAGCAGCGCTTCGCTTTCACAGACGGTGGGACTTTGTCCACACTTGGAAGGAAAGCTTAAAGAAAGGTAAGATCTGTGGACGTGATGCTAGCTAAGCTAGCTGTACAGAGACACATGTTGCATCTGCATGGAAAAAAGTTGTCACTCATGCGCTGAATTACTGTGTGGAGGTGTTGATTGAGGTGTTGCATATATGGGACAACGCTGTGACCAAAGTGCAGTATAGTAATATGACATTCATGGACGATCCGATTCTTCTGGACGGATCTTTACTAATTCCGATAGGACTGAAGCCTCACTGAGAGCCGTTCTTTGTTCTTGTGATGCTCTGCGTACACTGCAGTAGCTATTTTATTTCATTAAAATATCCTTATATTTCAATCAATCAATCAATCTTTATTCCAGACCAAAAAGGTCCATAAAAAAGATAAAAACAAAATAAGAGAAAAGAAATAATAAAATAAAAATAAAAAAATAAAAATAAAAAAAACATGACATTCACTGAGTCACAAATAAGTGATGACACCAATGTTTCCACAATCTTGAGAAAAATCTCACTGTACTAAAAACAGGATTTACTAAAATTGCAATTATATTATTGCATGACAGAAAATCTACACATACATCTATACATGAGATTCCTGAGCACAGCTGCGCATGTGGGAACATCATTATGTACAAACATATGGCTAGCACTGCTCCATCTAGGCACTCTGAGTAGGAGCCTCATGCCGTCATTGTAGGCCACATAAAGTTTCTGCAGGCTACTTTTGTTGTATCTTCGCCACAGATGGGCCGTGTAAAGTGAAGTGCAAAAAGCTTTAAAAAGAGCTATCTTCACAGAACATATACTAAACTTTCTGACCAAAGTATTAGCTTGTGCATACATCATACAATACTGCCTACGAATGTCACAATCATCACACAGGTCATCAGTTATGTAATGTCCCAAATATTTAATTTCATTGCATCTGTTGAGGACAATGCCAGATAAAGAGAAGTCAGGGGTTATCAGATGCTTATCTGCCCTACTTCTAACAATCATAACGTTGCTTTTCTTAGCATTATATTTGATGTCAAAGTCACAACCATATTGGGAACAGACCCTTAATAGTTGTTGAAGGCCAGCACTATATGGACTTAAGATTACCAAATCATCTGCATACATTATGTGATTGATTATGTGGTCACCAACTATACAACCTGTTTTACAACAATTCAGGCGCGTTGATAGTTCATCCATGTAGATGTTAAAAAGGTAAGGGGACAGTAAACTTCCCTGCCTTACTCCGTTACCAACTTTAAAGGAATCAGACATTGTGTTGGCCCATTTTACAAACATTGATTGATGACCATACCAGTAGACCAGAATTCTAATTAGATATTTGGGTCCACCTCTGCTTTCTAACTTGCCAAACAGTTTTTGGTGATTCACACGATCAAATGCTTTAGAGGCATCAATAAAACATATAAATACTGTAGTGTTGTGCAAATTATACAAGTCTAAAATCTCCTGTAGTGCAAAAATACACATGTCTGTGCCATGTTTGGGTTTAAAACCGAATTGATTATCGGAGGTCAAGAGAAACTCTTCCAGCCTATTTAAAAGGACTCTTTCTAAAACTTTCGACAAACTACTAGCTAAAGCTATGGGTCGGTAATTCTCCAAAGAGCTAATCTTACCTGCTTTATCTTTAATAATTGGTACCAGAATGACAGATAACATTGAATTAGGTAACAGACCATGTACTAGACAGCCAGTGAAACACATAGAAAGTAATGCGCAAAGTTTCTTACTTGCATTTTTCAAATGCTCAGAGGAAATGTTATCCATCCCACAGGCCTTGGTGTCTTTCAGTGTCACAATTGCATGATATATTTCTTGTGGGGATACATTCACACTCTCATTACTGTGAATATTTGTCATTTCAAAAGTGTCACTTTTGACACAATTAAACAGTGCACTGTAGTGCTCCTTCCATAACTGAGTGATTTCTTTTACACCACTAACACCGTCAATAGTAGCTGGAAGTGATGTTTTGCAGTTATTTACTTTCTTTATTTCTTTCCAAAAGTCCTTAACATTATTATTTCCTAACTTTCTAGCAAGAGAGTCAGACCTCATAGTATTTTCATTTCTCCTTATAAATCTTAAAACATATTTAAAATTTGCATTTGCTTGTTTTTTGTATTCAAACAAGGGGCCATGTCTCTGTTTACCTGAATCAACCCATGCTTTAAGAGCCCTCCTGGCCTCTGCATGATGTTCTCTTACATAGTCGTTCCAGCCTGGCTTGGTGCTATATGAGCTGGTTTTATGCAGTGGCTTGCTTGAGGTAAGGAGGGACTTCACAACATTCTCATACAAGGTACATAACTCAATACCATGTTGGGGGTCTTTACAATTCATATCACGGCACGAGATTGCTCCCTTTGGTAAGTATATATTGCTAAACATGTTGTTCGTTCGATAACAATAATCTGATAGATCTTTGTCAGTCAAGTTATCCCATGCTATTTTTCCTATGCTTGTATTATAGTCTGCAAGCAAAACAGAAGGTATGGAATTCATGGTTACACATAAGGAAAATGGTAAATGATCACTGGTGGCAAATTCATAATTAACACGAATGCCCTGGATGGAGTCATGAGCATCAGCTGTACAGATACAATGATCTAACCATGAAGTTGTATGCCATGCATCACTAATATAGGTATATTTAATTGGCGAATAAATAAAACAAGAACGTAGGAACGCAGAGCATGCTCATTGCTCTTTGTTTTCGTCTCCTGTCATGGTGGCAGACGTTGCAGCAGGAGGGAGGATGAGAACAGTCACGGTGCTCCTCCTGCTTGGTTACTTCTTGCTTATTGGGCCTTGGACAGTGTTCATAGTTGAGCGTTGTTAATTGCTACGTTTAATGGTGCAGACAATTATTATTTGTGACATTGGCAATATGGGCAACCGCACAGGGTGTTATTTTTTTAGGGATGGCAGGAGACCTCTGTGTATTGTGGCACAGAGATGGAAGCAAAACAGAATGAAGAAGAGTTTGAATTGTCACTGGTTAAATTTATTTCAGCTCTAAGTATTTAATATCTAGGTGTTTTTATGGGAAAGTGAATCTTTCAGATCAATTTGAGAAGCAGTTTTGATAGGTGCACTTAATGTTATTGTCATGTAGCACGGGGTGCTGGTTTTGATTTGGTCTTGGGTTCAGTGGTCCAGACTACAACTCTGCTACGAGGCTCCTTGGTTCCATGTCCTCCACTGCCAGTTGGATTTCTTTCAAAATAAATGTGTGGCAAAAAAAGTGAAGCTCATGTTATGTTAGGACAGGAGACAAAATGTTTCCATCCCTGAAATTATGATGCATAGAATCACATATCTAAGTCTAAACTATGTTACAGAGTAAACTCAATAAAAACATGCTTTATCTGTGGCATTGTTCATTAAAATACCACATTTCTAATGTATTAAAATTAAATACAATCGGTTCACTGAATAATATTGTATTGGGGATTAGGTAATGCATTCAGCGAGTACTTTTACTTTTAATACTTAAGTATTTTTAAAAGCCAGTACTTTTTTACTTTTACTTAAGTAAAATGTTAATGTGGTACTTTGACTTTTACTTAAGTACATTTTTGTCTGTGTATTTGTACTTTTACTTAAGTAAATTTTTTGAGTACTTTCTCCACCACTGCTTATATAGCAAGGTGCTCCATTGTTGACTCATGGTTGCTAAAACTTTACCAGACTGACTGATTTTAGTGACATAGTGGGTGTAAAATATTGAATAAAATGTTGTGCCACATGACTGGCTTTTTTCACTTATATTTGACTTTATGACACACAAAACTACAAATTAATCGTCCTTATTTTCTCCAGGTGCATTCTGGGTAAAGCTTGTCACCAACATCATCATCAGTCACTTGGCAACAAATAGCAAACTAGCTAGAGCTACGGACCATTAACATGTTTTGAATTTGTGTTGTTTCATCATTAGTGACCAGCAGCCTGGTGTTTCTGTTCTTCTCTTGGTTTGTTGTTCTTCATGTCAGATGGATTCAAAATGACAGAGTCGCTCTCTGTGGTGGTGAAACTTGTTAGCTCCGCTGTTGTGGGCATGTCTATGTTGTAAAGTTAAATTATCATGGGCTTTATTATTTGGGCCCGGCCATTAGCCCCGACGCCGTCTTGTTCCGCTACTACGTCACATGTATGCCTGAGGAGCGGAGGCAGCAGTATGGCGTCTTGTCTGGAGCTTATTGTAACAAGGTAAGTTCCATGTTAAAATGATCATGTTTTTGACCATTTCTTATGGAGGCATTATTTTTCCTTTTACACGAGTATTTATTCATATACACAGTTTGCTTAACGTAGGTTTATTTGTTTGGACTGTTTATTATCTTAACCTAACATTAAAACTGTCAGGAAAATCTGGAGGCCATTTGAATTAGCATTATTTAGCTGCATGTCGTTTTCTTTAAGTTTTTGGCTGTAGACTGTAAAATGGGGGAGTGGCTGTGCTGGATGGTTGGCTTGATCTAAGCCACAGGTGTCAAACTCCAGTCCTGGAGGGAAACTGTCCTGCAACATTTAGATGTGCTGCTGCTGCACCACCTGAATACAATAATTAGGTCATCAGCAGGATTCTGGAGAACATATCTACACAGTGAGGAGGCAATTGAGCCATTTGACTCTGCTGTTTTGTACCTGTGGCACATCTAAAAACTGCCAAAATGTTTTTTCTTTGTCAGTGTGTCATGGTGGTGACTGAAGCCTGTTATGACTTCAACACATTTCTTCAGGTTGGCACGACTTTTAATGCTATCAAAATTTTTTTCTATAAGCCGACTAATTTCTTTAGTAATTATTTCTGACTTTTTTATACTTTGTCCTGTAAACCAGGTGGGCAGAGTAATTTGAATGACTATGACGGTGACATACACAGGTGAGTCTGATTAGTTTTGCTCACTCTACTTTTTAAAATATTTATTTATTATCCTAATGTTTCTGCTATATTTCCTGTTTTTCCTTCCAGGCTGGAAGTCTTCCTCCTTCATATTGGTGAAAACAAGAGCAGCACCAAAGACGCTTCACCATCAGTGTTCACAAGACCATCCATGGCCGCTTCCAATTAATTTTCAAAGCTTCACCTTCAGTGCAAAGTACCATGAATGTATGACCTTTGTTGCATATTGCTGTCAGTGCTGTTTGATGTTTTGAAATAAAAGTAAATTATATTCTGTGAATGGTGATGGTGTTTTTGTAGCATCTAATGTCTTAAAATGAATTTGGAGATTATTAATTTGTAGTTTCTGGGGGGAGAAAAGGTTTTAATTGCTCTAGTGGCTTTTATTTGGTAGTAAATTGACCAAAATAAAGTGGGTAATGAGAGAAGGGGAAGACCGGGAAGCGAACCCACGACAGCCGCATTGAAAACTAGAGCCTTCATATGTGGGCTGTGCTTAACCCGTGCACCACCACAGCAAGACATTTTGCATTAGATAGAACAAAGTGTACCTGGTTGATGAGATGGACACCACATTGTAGAGCTGAGAGTTTTTCTCTCCACTGTTACCGGGTTTCTGGCCTCACAGGTGAAATTTTCTTTATTCTCTGGTTGGATCTTTAAAGGTAAACTGAGATTCATGGAGACGTTCATGGAGTCATATACACTGCTGATCATTGTTGGACCGTTAAACCAGGTCAGATTCACATCTGGTCCGTTCTTCACAGAACAAGCTACATAACAGCCCTTATCTGATGGTGAAGGTCCGATATCAAATATTTCTGTGATGTTGGTTGTGAAATATGGAAGAGAAACGGGCTCTGCAAGGAGAAAAAGACAAGAATTCAGTTATGTATCAATAAAATAATAAACCTCCAAACAATAAAGTGGCATCAACAGCACATGTAGCTGGTACAAATAAGAAATTAATAAAAGCAGCTTGTTTCAAGTTGACAATACAGCTTTGCTATAAGCTGCAATTTAAAAAGAAGAGTCCTCTCTGATCTGCTTTTGGTTGTTCAAAATACACAAAATGATCCAGTGAGTTTTAAAGTCAAACAAATGAAGCAGAACTAATGAAGATGTGGAGTTGTACCGTCGAGTAAAACTCTGCAGTAAAAACCAGTTTGACAAAACCGATAAAACACTTTACCAGTTTAATTTAAAATTTAGTGTTTTAATATTGTGTTTGAAAATTGATTTTACAATTAAAAGAAAGTGAATTGAGAATGCAGTGAAATACTGCATTGAGGTAAAAGAGAATTGTTTTATTGCAAATCTGAGTAATTCAATAACAAACTGATGTCAGAGAAACATGATTTAAGGATTAAAGCTGGAACAGCTCAATAATAATTCTATATTTCTGCTGGTCCTGTCTGTTGACAGGTCAGGGTTTTTTTATGCTGGATTGTTCCTGAGGTGGATTCCTCCTGTGACTCCACACACAGTTGGTTATGAGTGAGACCACTGACTGACATTTTTTACTCTTAGTGTTTCATCCTGGAATTTTGGACCTTACCTTTTGGACCAGTTTTTATTTGGGACATTATAACAAACTGCTGTGTAGGAAATTCTCCTCATGTGAACGGTGTTGAGTTGAACTTGAATTGGAACTGAAATTTATTAATCTGTTGTCTGTTACCATTTAGAATTCAAATTAGCAGGGTGCACCCAAAAGATTCAAAACTGAGAACTAGCACTTAGCCAAGCATTATTATTATTATTTTATTGTGTGTAATTTTATTTTCATAATTGTGAGTCTTGTGACATGTAAATTTTATGGTTTACTTCAGTAAGTAAACTGTCCTGCAACAATTCTTAAAAATTCTTTTCTGCTCTTCATTTTTTCATAAAATGAAGAGCAGAACTTCATTTTATGAAAAAATGAAACTCTGCATCTGTACCTCATGACTTGGGCCCAACTACATAACACGCAGAATGATAAATCAAATTGAAAAACCCTGCAGAAACTGATAATTTGATGGAAACTTACCATATACAGTAACGTTGTAGCACTTTCTTGAGTGTGGTTCATTATCCTCTAATATCTGGACATTGTAAAGTCCACTGTACTCTCTAGGGATTCTGATAAAGGTGAGGGATCCATTATGGTTGAACTGTACAATATCTCCAAAGTTTATGTTAAGTACGTAAAAAGTATTTATCCACTGAACTATAATTTTTCCTTCGATACCTTCCCCTGTTCTCCAGATCACTCTATGCTTCTTCTCCAGTTTGAACGTTGGGGTCTCCAGAGTGACATTTCCTCCTTCCACAACATTTTTTAGTTCATCATACACTGAAAAAACAAATTATATATAATTAATGAATGTAGCAGAGACACATTAGTTCCAATCAATTTTACTTTATGAAAAATTGGCATTTGCTGATAAATGATGTATAACTGTATCCATTTTTTCCTATGGCTAAGAAAAAGCTGATTCTAAGAATACATCTTGGACAAATCCGTGAAGTAGAGAAAATAACTGTAGTTTTTCATGGAATTACAATCAAAAACTGTTGCATGGAAATGAGAAACTAAGCCTACATTAGAGTCGACATACCTTGAACAGTCAGGTGGATGGTTCTATTCAGGATTCCTGATTCTGTTAAGATCTGAATATAAAATATTCCACTGTCACCAACAGTCAGGTTATAGATGGTGATCGATCCGTTGTGTGCAGTCGTTTGCAGCCTGTTTCCAAATCTGGTCCCATTGACTTTAGTAACTTCTCTGTTGGTGACGATGGCGATGGCTTCAACTGGAGCATTTGGGCCGAAGGTCCAGAGGAAGTTATTCAGTGATTCTTTGGTACCGTTAGGATGTAAGGTCACAGTCTCTCCAACTCGCTTGGTTACTTTGTCTGCCACAGAAAATGCAAAGACTGCAAAAAGAATATGTTGTTTTTCAATTAAGCACTCATAGATATTAAAGCTTGGTCATTTTGTTTGAATTTAGATGTATGCAAAAATAATAAATTATTTAGAATAATTATAGGTCAAGTTTGTGTGTGTGGTCTTTTTGATTCATTGTTACGACCATTTACCATCTTTCTAACACACACGTGTTAGAAAGATTTTGGTCCCCAAACTTTGGTCACCACAAGTTTCTCTAAAATGCTTCAGAACGAAGGTGAATGAGGGGCATGTGGAGCTACAATAGCCATGAATTCAGACCAAAGCTTTGGGGCAAACAGTATTTGGATTTTTCCCCCCTGTACCTGTTGTCCTTGTAACACAATCTTAAAGCATCAGAAGACAATTGAAGGATAAAAAGAAAGGCATCAATTTTCTGAAAACTTGTTTAATTGCCAACTTGTGGTTGGTCTTTATAAGTTAATAAGCGTAAATCTTTTCAGATTGTGGACTGCTCCTTTTCTAGAGGGACTCCTGACGTGGATCGCTGTAGATCTACCATACATGCAACTGGACAAGTGTCTTTCTTTTTCCAAGCATGTCAACCACATTAACAAAAAATCTGGATATTTTCACCAGCTGAGGGAACTAAATGCTTTCTATGTCCACACAAATTTTTTAAAAGTACTTTATTCTACAGGTCACTTATTTAATCAATTCTAACCTGTTCCTGGTTTTTTTTACTGTGAAACACAAAGCCAAGCTGTGCCACATCATCCACCAGATTTGCAGACTCATCGGTTCAGTTCAGCCACACTGAGCTGTCCCATGCCTCTGTGGTCACAGAAAGTTGATGCTGCCTAAATTTCCCAGCATTTGAGCAAAGTGAAGTGGTTTCACCTCACAGTCGTCACATTGTTGGGACGGGGAAACACAAACCAACTCAGACAACTTTTGGTTTCCCTTCAGTTTTCTTCTCACACCTGGAAACTTTTTTTTATCTCTTAAACTATACATAATCATCTGTTTGACTGAATATTAACACACTTGGCTAAACATACTGCTTTGAATGAACTTTGATGAAGTACTGAAGTGCTTTTTGTACTTAAACATTATTTTTAATAAACCACCTTCAATACTTTTTTTTAGCAGTTCTTAAAACATTTCTAATTTTAACTTTAGCATACAACAACTTAAAGACAGGACAAAAATGCAGATAATTAAATCCATATTTACCTGTAATTACAAGAAGGATGAATAGTTTGTGCATTTTTTCCTCTTCATCTTTTTAAGTCAGGCTCTGGTTGTCTGCAGGAAGCCTCAGCTTCTGATTTATAGATTCACTCCAGTAGATAATAAGGATGTGGGTGGGACTTGCTGTTTTAATGTGTCAGTATGTTTGTGCCTTTGTTATTTAAATGATTTGCATTATACAAACCCCACTATTAATAGCTGAACTTCTCAACCATCTTCAATTAAATCATCTCTTGAAGGTGCAAAAAGCTGCAACATGATATGAAAATTTGTGCAAACATCAAACTCTTTATTTTATGTTACAATGATTTGGCTAATTTCAAAATGGCAAACCCAGTTTACCAGAGATCTGCAACCTGTGGCTCTACAGAAAACCTCTTAACTTTGGTAAAATGTACTGTAAAAATCAGCATGGCTATTAAAGGTAAACACTCAAATATTACAAAACCTAATGTATTCATCCACTGATTGAGCTACCAGTTATTGAATTTACAAATTAGTCATGATCAGCATGCATTGTATTTAATTTATATCAATGTGAACAATCACTTCTTACACATTTTCTCAATCAGTTGAGGTCAGTGCTGTATTGATTTGCTGTTTTAACTTTATAGTTATTTAATAAAAGTCAAAATTCACTTTATCATTAAAGGGTTTTGTGTATTCTTTTGTTAAAGCCAAATTTTGTTGATCATAATTAATCTGTAGAACCAATGGGGGTGAATACTGTTCATAGGTGCTGTAGCCTTTATTCAGTGTCTGCTACAATATTCACTGCAGATGAATCAGAAAATTATTAGTTTTTATTTTGTCATTTTCTTTGTTGCTAAGTGGCAAACAAAGGGATTTTCCATCTTGGTTTTCCATAAATATTTAAAGATTTGTTAGATACAATATACATAATCTCTTGTCATAAAGCATTGATGTCTTTCCTTGTTTTAAAACCTAAAAACTGAAGTAAATTCACTCATAAAACAGGTTAATTTGAAATAAGTGACCCTTTTAACAGTCTAGTTGGTTATTCTGAGATACTGAAAGGAAAAAAAACACTTTTATCAAAGACAGTTAAACCTCTTTCCATTCTCATGGACCTTGACCCCTGATCTGGTGCAGCAGAGAAAAAACTTTATCTGAAAAATAATGATTAATTTTTAGGCAGATCTTACATTGCTGAGTTACACCATGCACTAGAAGTAAATCCATATATGGATGATGTGGAGAAAGCAACAAATCACACAATGTCCAAGTAAAGTTTATTTGAACAGAAAATTTCAGCAACAAGGATTTCAAAGTGCTTCAGAGAATAAAAACATAAAACAGTAACCAGTTATATCAGGATCAGCAATCTACTGATATTACATTTAGTCAAAGACCATCATCAAATTCGTCAGTTGTATTCACTCACCAACAGATATTGAATAAAGACAAGAGTGACTAATATTCCAGTTATTGTGTAACCGGGTGGCTTTACTTGGAAAACGTTGTTTACATAAAGTGGCTGTACATTCCCACCCGTTTTGGGGTCCTTGAATACATCCAGGCCTCCTTTCCCCACCTTCACTTCCATTTCACAGCCTTGTTGGTCTCATTAGTGTTTATAGGTACCGGCTGTTCCCGCCGATCTAACAGAATCTGTCAGGTCTGTTGTGTGCAGTTGGGTCTCGGTCAGATGAACTCGGTGCTGAGAGAAGATCTGGATCGTGGCTATTTGTGCTGCTGGTAGGATGAATGGATTTTTGATGTCACTTGTGGCTGGTTCTGTGTGATGTCATGTGGCTTTTATATTGTTGCTACTAGTTTGACGTGATGTCTAATTGCTTCTCTGGATGCATTTCAGTGGTTTCTCACTGCAGTGACTGAATGTACCTGTTGTGTGGCTGATTAAGGTACCTGTTATTTTACCTTTCATGGCTTTGTTATTGTCAACAGACACTTTATTGTCATCTTTTGTATTACAGATTGCAGCTGTTTTATTTTGCTCTCACCAAAGTGCATCTGTTTAGTTTAGATGCTCTCAGGTCGTCTTCTAGAGCTGGAGATGCAGCACAAGCAGAGCAGAACAGTTTATATTTCTTTATTTTATGAATTAGCTGTTTGGGCACAGCTTTATAGGACTGGGTTGATGCAATGTGGGATTTATTTTTGTTGTTTAACATTATTTAGTGTTATTAATTTGTGTTTCTACTAATTTGGTTTGCAGTTGTTTTTGGTTAAGTCTCATTGCTTCTAGTCTTGTCCTACGTTCCTGTGCTTTGTTGGGTTTTAAATTATAATAATAATAAAGTCTATTTTTAATATTGTAAAAGAATGTATAAATAAAATATATTTTGTATGCTATTTCTGTTTCATCATTCTAAGCCAGACCTACCTGGGTATTGTTAACTGGGAGACTCTAGGCCACTTGACATGTCAGTGGTCTACCAGATGGCTTTAGGGCCACGACCTCAGTCACAATCCGGGTTATTTCTCCGTGTTGCAGTTGTTAAAGGAAACTCTTTATGATCATTCTCGACTAGCAGCTTCTGGACCGTTGGTTTGTCAGTCTGACCTGCTGCAGGAATCAAAGCCACTAAACGCCTGGATGAGTTTCTCTGGTCCTGGAAATGTTCTACAGTTGGTAGAAGGCCCACTTTGGAACCGGCTTTATGTGGCTCTGAAGGTCAGAGGTCATTACTACACCAGTTTATTCAGTGGTGGTGAGAAGAAGGTGATTTTGGTTCCACCTCTGGGTTTTTAACATTGCTTCAGATGGATCTGAAACATCCATCCATTTTCTTACCGTTGGGGTCAGGAGGAGCACTGGTGCCTATCTCTAGCAGTCAGGTGAGAGGCACCACAGACAAGTTACCAGCCCATCACAGGTCAACACAGAGACACAGGACAAACAATCACACTCACGCTTGGAGAATATAAAAATACCAATCAACCTGTCGGTCATAGTTTTGGACTGTGGGAGGAAGCCAGAGTACCCAAAGAGAACCCATGCATGCAAGGGGAGAACTGGGCTTGGAATCAAACACAGGACCTTCTTGCTTCAAGGCAATAGTGCTACCAATTGTGCCACTGTGCAGACCATCAGAAACATTCTTGAAAATTATTTATAAAGTCATTCTCACAGACAAAATCACAAAGTGCTGTCCAACAAAAATCAACCTTAAATAAAACCCATGTGAAGTAATCAAACGACCAGGCAGAAATAACCACAGGCGCCATCCTGCCAATCATGCTGTTTATGTATTCTTATGCTTGAAGCATTTTCTCTAACATGAGCAAAACTTTGAGGTGAAACTGAAAACTGACTCATGATCAGCTGCTGTTCCCTCTGCTGTGAAACACTTTCACTTCCTTCCTGCTGTGCCTGAGGACGCAGCTTGGAACATGATTGTGTTCGTTTTGGAGAAAAAAGTGAGGAAACGCTCTCTACTTTCTGTTTTCTGTCAAAGTAGAGAAGCAAATAAAAAGGAGTCAGGAACCGTTTTAATAGACATTTTCTTTTTGTGTAATTTCAAATTTTAAAATTGAGCAGCTTTAAATGTTTAAGTAATTAGATCAGATTTATTAAGTTGGATCAGTACCGAACATCTGCTGTTTTACAACAATAATGACAAAAATACAAAACGTACGAGTTAAAACAACATGGAGTTATTAGGTTCGGGAGCAGGACCATGTCTCAAACCACACCTCTAATTATCCAAGTAGCTCATATATACCTCCTCGTGAACTGTGAACTCTCTGTTTCAATACGTTCGTCTCTGCAGACTCGTTAAAATTGATTTCAAAGATCTACTTACAATGGAAGACGCTTCAACTCTTCAGCTCAATCCTTTGGACTCGGACAAACTTTTTAACCCTTCACCTGCTGCCACAGACTCCCCTCCCATCATCGCAAGACAAGCCTCTGGCTCCAAACGCCTTCGCTCAGTGATATTCGATCCTCAAACCCAGTATCACTCCTCGTCCTCAGTCGTTCCTTGTCCACCCATCGATGTCTCATCAACCCCGTGGCCGCGGAATGTGTCGTGGTTCTAGCCATCAACCTCGTTCTCCTGGACCTAGATGCCATTCCCTATTGCCTCCGCTTCAGAACACTAAACCAGCTTCATCTCAGCGTTCCTCTCCAGGCATCTTAACCCATCAGCTTCTCAAATTCTGGACTGTCACTCACCTCCAACGTTCCCTGAGGGGAAAAAGGAATTCCATTCAGTCGCTCAGATAACAAATTAAGACTTTTCCAATTGCTCTCCTCCTCAGGTCCGCAGCTAACAGCCTTACTTCCATCTGAACACCCCGGGCTTCTGACTTTTTCTCCAGCATCCACTCCCTCCTCTGTCATTTCCGGCAACGTCATTCTACCGACGCCAACAAGACCTCTTCACACAGCGACAGTGATTTGTTTCAGTCAGTCTAGGGAAATTAATACAAACCAGGGACTCATGCAACTAAGTAATTCTCTAAATTCCCACTCCAAAGATCTCCCGCCCACTGAATTCGCTCTCACTTTTTCTTTATTCAGGGATACCATTTGTGCAGTTTTTCCAAATCGCAGATCTGAACTGGATGATTATCTCTCTATAGTTATTGATATGGCTCTCCATTTCAGGGGCACCGGATTCTACCAATATCACATTCTCTTCGCCAACCAAGCAGCAGACAGCTTACAACAGTTTAATCAGGGCACTTACTGGGGTTCTCTTGATTCCGAATTGTACTGCCGTATTTTTGCCGCCAGCGCATCTCTTTCCTGCAATCTTTGCGAAGCTCCATCCCACCCAGCCACAGCCTGTACAGCCATCATCCCTCTCCATTCTCATCTGTCATCTCGCACTTCTTACGTTTCCGATCGTCTGTCCACCGCTGCCCATCTCTTCTCATCATCCTGAAACCCAGAGGCTCCTCTCCCTCCGTCAAAACCCTCACTCACAAGGGAACTGACAAAAGAGGTTGTTCCATCCTGTACCAAGGAGGCAGGATGATCTGCAACAACTTTAACTATCTCGGCTGCTCAAGTTCCAGCTGCAGGTTGCTCCACGCCTGCTCCTTCTGCGGCGGAGCCCACGCAAGACACACCTGTCCTCATAATCCCACTTCTACAGCAGTTTGACTAAGCCACCATCTCTCCACTCCAGTTCAGGTGAAAGCTCTCTCAGCTGCTCTTAAGCATCACCCGGATAGGGAATTCGTCAACTTTCTCACTAATGGTTTTTCTCATAGTTTCCACCCGGGCATAGACATCATCCCAGCTTGCACTTATCAATGTCACAATCTTCAATCTGCTCTCTCAGATCCTGACACAGTTGACTCTCTCCTTGGTAAAGAAGTTAAAGAAGGGTTGATGATGGGTCCTTTTTCTAAGCCACCTTTTCCCATTTTTTGTGTCAGTCCCATTGGTATTGCAACACGTAAATATTCAGGCAAGAAAAGGTTAATTATAGATCTGTCAGCTCCTCGTGGTTCTCGCGTTCCCAGCATTAATAGCATCATCCCATTTCCAGACTTCTCTATGCAATACGCAGCCATAGACCATGAAATTAAGCTAATTCGTTTAGTGGGACATGGCGCCTGGCTCTCTAAAGCAGATTTTACCAGCGCTTTCAAAGTTCTGCCCATTCACCCCGATTTCTAGCGTTTCTTCTGGGTTGTTTGGAAAGGCACTTATTACTTTGCTGTTCGCCTCACGTTTTCGATTCCCTGTTAGAAGCCCTCTGTTGGATTCTTATCAATACTTACAAACTCCCTTATGTGATACACCTTCTGGATGACTTCCTGAACCCCTCCATCTTCTCCTTGTCTCAGTTTAAGCGCTCTAACTGAAGTTTTCTCAGTTAGGCGTCCCCCTTTCAAAGGATAAAACCATCGGTCCCTGCACCTCTTTAGAGTTCTTAGGCATCACTCTTGATTCTTCATCCTTTCAAGCTTCCTTATCATCTGAAAAGATCAATCGAATCACATTAATACTGTCTAACTTCTTACTCGCTGAAGGATGTTCTAACCAGTGTTTTTCAACCATTTTTGACTCAAGGTACACTGTTTTAATTTAAAAAATCCCGAGGCACGCCACCAACCAAAAATGTAAACAAAGATTCTCTGTAGCCGCTTATATTACATATATAGTCATTCTTATCAAAGTCTCTCGAATAGGAATCAAATAAACAAAAAAATGTATTATCACATTTTACATTTCTTATTTCAAATTGCACCTAACATGTCCACTTCAAAAATACACCTGAACAGCCACAACACTGTGGTGTTAAATTTAAAGTTGTAGAAAACTTCAAACTGTTTTACAAACTAATCCACAAGCATCTTATAGCCAGAATACAGAAAATAATTCTTATTCTGAAAGAAGCAATAATATTTGGGAAACATTTCACTTCATATTCAGTGTTACAATATGAAGAGTTGCATGTACAAAATGTCCATATCTGTATATTTTACCCACCTGGTGTGAAACCTGAGCATGTTTGGATGAAAACAGATGATTTCCTGGCAGAAACTGAAGAAAGACAAAACTCTTCCTCAACATCTCTGTCTTTCTGGTTTTAGTTTTTATAGTAACCAGACTGGAGAAGCTCACTTCACACAGACATGTTGTGGGAAATGGACTCATGTTCTTTTTAACTACTGCTGAGCTTCTCTGTCTTTTCCATCACTGTCATCAGTCTTTCTAGATTCAGTGCTCTCACTGCTACCTGTAGCATTCATGCATCACTAATTCTCTTGTTTTAATGTAAAATGCTCTGTACCTACTGCCATCTAGTGGTAAGAACATTACATGATTACGCCGCTGCTACTACTACAGCAGATACTCGAAGATGGCCTTATTTGCAGACAATTCATTTTCAAAAAATCTTTTAAAACCAATTACCGTATTTTTCGGACTATAGAGCGCACCATACTAGCACCCTCAATTTAAAAAATAAAATAAAATAAAAACTGGAAGCTGCTCTCGGTTTTCCATTAGGACCCAGCAGAGGGCAGCGTCCTAATAAATCTGCTGCATATATTAAGGACGTTTTAGTTATATAAGGTGTTACGACCAGTCTACGGGTAGGATTACACCTCTTAATAAAAGTCTCCACTACACAGCAGCAAGCTGAATTGCTTCGTTTTGTAGCCGCAAGAGCAGTTCCCAAAGGCGCCTTTGCTTTTCTTCTATTTTTTGCATTTGTGTTCATTTTTCTACCTTTCTCAGGTATATAATGTCTGTTTTATGGTTTGGACTTCTTGATGATTTAGGTGTGTTGCTGATCTGTTTTTTTCTATGCCTTTAATTGTCTGAATAAAACTCTAGATATGTCTAAAGTTGAATGGCGACTGGTTGTTCTCTTTGTGGTTTTCCACTGCGTACATGCGTAACTCTGGGTTCGGGAGACTAGAGGAAAACAACAAGCAAAGAAGTTTAACATTTTATTCATCAAGTATTGACAACAGATAAACAGAACAACGGTTTTTCTTTGCTTCGGAACGTGACGTCACTGCTCTGAGGAAAAGTACTGTTTACATTCGAGCGAGGTTTTCACATACTTTTATTTTTGTTTTCTTTATTTTGTGTGTGTGTGTTAGCTTATTGTGTGAGGAGAAATGAGGTTCAGTTTCATCGTTTACGTTTAAACATAAAATCATGCAACACATCAGTTTGGTGCTTCTTGGTCTAAATAACACCGAATGTAGTCAGACTTCAGTGTATTTAGGTGAGTTTTGACGCTTTATGGTTTGATATTGTCCACAGAAAAAGTTTGGGTGACTGCCGCACATTTTCAGGCCAGCGTCAACGTGTGCGTATATTTACACAAACTTTGACACAAAGTTAATTTTTATGCATGCCGACTTGTACATCAATCATGCAGTCTCTTTTCAGATCACGTTCAATCACCTTGTAAGGAATCCTGTAAAATTGCCTTACATTGCCTTATTCAGTTTGTCCTTACACATTCTTTCACACTCCCCGTAGTTTCACCCTGCTCTCCATCTCAGACTATTACTTTGCATCGAGTTCTTTAATCTAGCACCTCTTAATTTTCAGATTTTGAGGAACCTTTTCCCATCCAGAAACCTAGCAGTTCAGATCTTAAGTTTCATTATGATTTCTGAAGGTAATCTCTTAAGCATTAAAACCTAAAGGCACATGCACCATCGTGGTAGCTCATACCAGTGGCCAATGTGCCCTAGCATTTCTCAGCTCATTCCTTCAGGATACAAAGAATTTCACTCCAACAGCTTTGTCATTGGTCTTCTTCAGCATTCTCTCCTTACAGCCATCTGGATCTCTTCTCTTTGCTTGCAGTTCCTTCATTGCCTAGGTGTGCACTGCGCAATTCACTGGTGGTGGTTGGTCTACTGCATTTAAGCATACGTCTTTTCTAGAAACTGTATGTTCCCTTTTGTCTTGCTTTCCTTTCCCTATCTCCAGGTTCTATTGCTTAGATTGACCTCATCTCACGCTCCGCACCCTTTAACCATCCACCCCATTAGTTTCCACCTGAATCAACTGGCTTTCAACCACCAGCGCATCTCAGCTGTACTTTAATAGCAGGCATCTAACACCCCAGTTCTCCCTTGCATAACTAGCCTTCACTTCCAGCATTGCACTGTTTCACGTCATCGCAGTATCCCCCATGTCTGGCCTTCATCTACCAACATCACAGCTTCCCTGATGACTGACCTTTATCTACCAGCATACTGCCATTCCACCCCTCACAGTGTCCGTAGCTTGCCTTCATCTACCAGCACCTTAAAATTTCGTGCTTCACGGCATCCCCAGCTGGTATCCCTGGCTGGCCTTCGCCTTTGCACTTGCATTTTGAATTGCCTTGTTGCTGAAAATATGCTATATAAATAAATTACCTTACCTTAACTTAGCAGCTTCACATCACTGCACCCCATCACAGTAACTTCACCTTCTGCAGACACCCTAAGTCCCGGCTCTTAAGCCCTGCGATAGCATATCTTCCCTCACCGTGTTAGCATTATGAATGTTTTTGTGCTCTCATTGTTGTTGTTTTTGTCATTATTGGATTATTGTGTGCCACATCACGTGACCTGTCTAATTGAACACACTCGTGTACAATAAAGGGTGTGTCCTTCAAACAAAGGGGGAACAACACGAAAGCCAAGCAGTGAGTCTCATGCTGTCACGTTGAACGCTGTGCCGAAAAGTGATTCTGCTAACAGATTATGGGTCCAGAATCACTGAAGAAACGGGTGAATGTCCAGACAGACAGCGAGCACCTGCTGTGTAAGTAAACAAGGAAGGTGAACAGAAGAGAAAAAGACATGGCACACAGTCGCTGGTCAAGACTTCTCTTTGATGGAGATAAGAAAAATTACCAACTATGGGAAACAAAGTTTTTAGGACATCTTGGATTGCAAAGGCTGAAACAGACAATTTTGAATCTGCTCCTTTTTCTCATCTTTTCGGGCCTGCTACTGCCTCTAGTGGCGTGGGGGTGGTAACACAACTAATATAAATACATTATACCAACCTGTTGAAAGCTGCAGACTAACAGACAATCTTTTAAGAATACTTGGAATAGCAGGTAAATAGTAGGAAAATAGTAGGTAAATAGTTGTGAAACCAAAAACAACTCTGTCTCAACTGTCTAGAGCATCCATCCTCTCTTTTTCGTCAGTTTGAGCTCATGAGGCGTTACTGTCCTCTGGTAAATATAGAACATCTATTAGAAGTCATTCATTGACAGTGCAATAAATAGCCAAATTAAATGAAAACATTTACCTGTAGCATGCTAAGTGTTTACTTGATGCACAAATTGTTGATATTGTGATTCTATTAATGAGTTTTATTTTATTGTTTGAGTCAAAAAAATTTCCACCTTGGAAGACTAAATAGTTTAATCATATTTTTCCTATACATAGGGCTCTACCAACAAAACAAAAATGTGGATTATTGCTTGTTTAACAACCCTATTTATTTGTCTGTGAACCTAATTAATTTGTTCGTTATTGACTTTTGCTCAATTAAATTTCAAAATTTTTATTGTTGTTGATGTTGATAATATTGTTTTTCATGTCTTTTTTTCCTCCTATAAGTGATGGAGGTATATAGATATTTATAATGAATAAAGGTGTTGTTTATGTCACCTAATTAGCTCTACATCCTGAAGAAAAATGTGGTATTTCAGAAGATAATTTATCTTTCACGTTGCCAGTAATGGCGAAATTAATAGTAAAGAATAAAGATTTTGTGGTATTCTCGTTTAGTGACATAATTATATTAGTTGTGTTTCCACCCCCACGCCACTAGAGGCAGTAGCAGGCCCGAAAAGATGCGAAAAAGGAGCAGATTTAGAAGTACACAGAAAGCTATGGAAATTGTTAAAAGCTGTGAGCTGCGCTGAAGTAAATAAAAAAGAGAAGTTGAAGTACATGCTGAGAGTGAAACTCCGTACAACAGATGAAGCTACATCACAGATTTCAAAAGAAAATTAAAACGGGAGGCCGCGGAGAATATAGGAAATGGCGCCCCCTTAGTTTCCGGATTGCAATGGCCCCATTTCCAAATAAGTTGAGAGACTGACAGTGGTCCGTCCCGCCCCTTTCTGTTTGCTGCAGCAAGGTGGACTTGGTTCAGAGGAGGGAGGGGGGAGGAAGCGCTCTGCTGAATGCGCTGTTGTGCGCCTTCAAAATAAAAGCACGCGAGTGGAAGATTTTAAAATTCTTCGCAACTGCGGTGAACTTATTGGGGGGGACGAATGTGGCTCTCTCCAATATTGGGGGGACATGTCCACCCCGTTTCCTACGCCTATGGTCCTAAATATACAAGTATGGCAAAAGTACAGAATCTGTTGAACACAATATACAGTACTGTCATAATTTTTACGATTTTGGTTATGTGTTTTTCCTTACTTTGGTTTCAGTCACTCTAAACTTTCCTTATTCAGTTCATGCCTTAGTTTTAAGACTCATCCTGTTTTTTTCTGTTCTGAGCTGCTCTCTCATTTCTTGGTTATTCTCTGTGAATGTGGTGTTAAATTTAAGTACGTAAATTTCCTAGTTTCTATGTTTCTCTGCTGGTGCCTTGGTGTTTCCCTTGCGTGATACATTTTTCCATTCTTTTGTCAGTTAAGTTCCACACAGTCATGTGCATCCCTATATCCTGCAGACGTTTGTGTCATCAAGTAAAAAATATAACACGTTTCATTTTTTTCAGTTTAGGAAGCACAGAACCCATACCAACTTGAATCAATCAGGTTTAACAAATATTTATTTTATGAAGTTGGGGTATTGTTATCTTATTTTAGTTAAACTTGAAAAAGAGTTGAAACATAGTTTTTCCTTTCAGTTTTGTTCTTAGTATTAAACGTTTTCTCATCCACTTCAGCTACATGCATTTGTCTTTGTTTATCTGAATATCATCATACTAGACTGAACTTTACTGGTTTACTGAAGTCTTATAATGAAGCATTCTTTTTAATAATCCTGTAACACTTTTTTCAGCAAATGTTTTTGACATTTATAAGCATAACTAAAAGTCAATAACAAACAGAAATGGAGGTATTAAACCTGAGGTAATTTAATCCATATTTACCTGCAATTAAAATAAAGATCGTGTTCATTTTGTCCGGAGCCTTCTTCGCCTTTTCAGCTCTTTGTTCTCTGATGGTATGCAGCAAGTTTCAACCTGCGAGATGGCAGATCAAATCCTGGAGGTGTTGAGACTTGCTGTCGTTTAACATTTCTTTTTTTTTTTTTTTCAGACAATTTATTTCAGACAAACCTTTCACCGACAATGTAGAACAAACACAAAGTACATAATAAATTTCTTGAAGACACATCACATCAGTGATTATGAGTCTGAAAAGGAGTATGAACAAGTATAACTTATATAATCATACCCATTTTCCAGCTGTAATTTATCACATTATTTTCAGTTTCCAATATCCTTCCTGACAAAAGGAAATAATAATTGTAGTAATATTTCCTCAGCCAAATGAAAGTACTGCATACACACACATACACATTTGTACACATACATACATATTCACATATACATACACCCATATACACACCCATCTGCTTATAGACAAAATACACAACTATTTACATACCTTTATACATTTACCCACACCTGCACAGACCTGCACCCACTTGATGAAATCATACTTAGAGTTTTAATTCCCAGCCAGGATTTTCCCCCTTGTTCTTCCTTATACCTTTGAATAATAACTATTTTGAGACCTTTCTTAAAATATCTCATGCCTGGACTTTGCTTCAGCTCTTTAGAGAGTTTATTCCAGATCTTCACACCAACACCAGAAATGCACATTATTTTCATTGTTGTTCGAGCCTTGAAAGTTCTGAAATTGAGGTTTTCTCTATAGTCATATCCCCCCACTCTATCAGAAAATGATTTTTGAATATTTTCTGTTTTGGCTTTCTGTTCTGTTCTTTAATGGTTCTTTAATGATTTGTATCATATTATAGCACTATTGTCAATCACCTGTCATGAAATCCTCTCTTGAAGGAACCCAAAGTAGCAAAATTATCAGCATGGATGTCTTTTATTTGACTATTTTCTGGGTCATTTCAAAACATATGCAGTAAAATGTAGCACTCTTGTTAAATGTAAAAGTAAATACACAAAAGTTTGTTTTGAGCAGGTCTTTGAATTGTCTTCATGGAATATTTGCTGCAATTTCCACTGAATGTTTTCTTTGTTAAGCTGCTGCAGTGTGCTTTCCTTCTCTATTTGGAGAAGGAAAGCATAAATGTGGAACTGCCTATGCAATAAGTTTTATATATTTTCCTAGTCCTAAAGCTTTGTTTTTATTTGTTCTAAAATCTACATGTGAAAGTAAAAGTATGGAAGATTTACCCATAAAATACGTTAAACTTAAAATAAATGCCATTTATAAGTGATGCAGTTAGCAGGACTTCATTAGATAGAAAAAATTTTCTCTGAAAGTGATGCATTGATTGATAAAACTAGGATGAACTGAAATGTAATTTTGTTTGGATTGAAATTGTTTGTGCGTCGAGACGATGTTGGCTGTGAATTGTTGCTATATAAAAAAATGACACTGAATTGACTCTGAGTGAAAAGGAATGGTGAGAGTACAGAGCCCTGTGGTTCTCCTCTGCTGCTGACCACCTGGTCAGTCACACAGTCCTACATAAAACACCAAAAAATGATCAAAATAATCTCAGATTGCAAATGTGGGAATCAAATCATCGTTTCAATGTCCCTCTGTTCAGTTCCTCATATTTCTGATCGGTTCTATCCATCACAGTAAGCCCAGTTCGCTGCTCAGATAAGGGTCGTTGGAGCAGAGGGCAGAGGTCATTCTGGAGCTGGCCTCCGCTCCCTTCTTCCTCACAGTGTCAATCAGCTCTCGGGCTTTTTCTGCTCTGGGTTTGGTTCTGATCTGGTCCGCCTCAGCGTCTGATATCACCCTGCAGTGCTGCAGCTCGTCCAGCAGCTTGTCCAGAACCGGGTTGGACACGTGATTGATGAAGTCCGGCCGGACGCTTCTCAGCTTCTCCTCTGCTGACAAACTTTCCCCGAGTCGCCTTTGGACCGCCGGATCAGGAGAGGCTGGAGCTGGAGACGAGACGACAGGAAGCAGGAACATCCAGAAACATCCAGAAATACCCAACTCTGAGTTTCCACTGGAATATTACAAATAGCTTCATCTCTAAACATCAGAATGTGATGAAGTTTTCTGTTCCTCAGTTCAGAAAGTAAGTTATCTGTTACATAGATCTATAACACACAGAGTGAATTATTTCCCATCTTTATTTCTTGTAATGTTGATGACAGAGAATGAAAACCAAAAATGAAATGTATCAGAACATTAAAATATTGAATCAGATCAATAGAATATGATTGAACAGAAATGTCAGGTTCCTTAAAGCTGGGAACATTTCTCTGCTGTCAGTTCTGGGCTCCTTTTACTTCCTGCATCACTGCAGCATGGCATGGAGACCAGCCTCAGGTTCTGCTGAGGTTCTGGAAGCCCAGCATGCTCTGACAACCTTCAGCTCATCTTCATCGTCGGTTACTTTGTCTCTTCTTCCTCTAATTCTCCACAGATCCTCTATGAGGTTCTGATCAGGAGAGTTTGCTGGCCAATCAAAATAAAATATTCCTCAGAATAAAAATAAGATTTTCGTCTTTAAAATAATTTCTAACAAGCTGTGGATTCAACCATATTTATTCATGATGCTGTTTAGTTAAAAATATTAATTGTCAGAATTCAAACAAAGATTCAGGATAAATGATGTGATTATCCTGCAGAGCCAGCTAAGGTCCAGCAGGGGGCAGACCTTCTATAAAAACAGCTGAATGTTGAAACCAAACAGCTTCAGCTGGGTTTTCTTTACTGCTTTTCAGTTCATATCAAGATTTCTTTTGTCTGTAAAGTATCACTTAATTAATCAGTACCAACACACACCTAATATACATTAAACTGAGTTATTATAATAAATCCTGATTCTTTTGTCCGTTTCTCCTGCAGGCAGCTGAAACAAACAGCACGAAGCCTCTACATTAAGCTAGCAGATGGTTTGTGTACCTGGCAGGTGCAGGGCGTAGTCCCAGACGTTTTCCTCTTCCGGACTCCGGACCATCACAGTCACGTCCTCCGTTCTCGTCGGCAGCGTGATCTCAAACGTGGCGTGGTAATTTGGTCCGTAGTTCTCAAAGAACTGAGCTGTCTGCAAGAAGACGGGAATCTTACTGAGTGTATTTTAGCTCCCAGTGAGCAGATGACGGGTCAGAAACTCACTTTGGGTTGGATGGTGAGGCCCGCCGGGTCGCTGTGGAGGCGGTAGGTTTTCCCTTTGTGGAAGGAGCAGAAGGACGGAGCCTGGATGAACTTGGAGCTGGTGTGCTGCTCTTTCACCTTCAAACCAGAACCATTTGTTAGTTTTAAAAGAAACAACCTGGATCAGTTTTATCCTCTTTAAGTTATCGGGTTAAAGACTCACATCCTGCAGAGGAACGTTGCTGGGCAGCAGAATCACACTGAGGATGCTGAGAGGTCGCTGCAGCTGTCTCAGGAACAGGAGAACTTGGCCCCGAATCGGCTTGGTCAAGAACTTCTTGATCCGCTCCAACACGACGCCGAAGCCAGAGAGATGTGAGACGCTCACCACCACGTGGGTTTCTGTGACCTTCAGCGGCGGAATGACGCTCATCCCATCATCAGTGATGTGGCCGACCGAGAGGCAATCAGGCAGCAGGGCTGTGGGGTGGCAGAAGAAGAGGTCCATTAGAGAGGAACCGAAGGAACCAGAGGAACTGGAGGAACCGGACTTAGTTGATCGAAGCAGATCTGGTTTACCTGCTTCAGGCTGACAGTGTGGCAGCTGCAGCTCTCTGATGCAGTCCTGAGGACATTCGATGCTGAACAAAGGCCCCCCTGGCTGCTTGTTTGCTGACAGCAGCAGCATCTCGTCCCAGATCTGAGTCCTGTACGTCAGCTCCGCTTCCCGGGTCGCTCTGAACACCAGACCAGTCAGAGAACACTGGAACAGACCCGAACCAGGAAACTGGAAGCTGAAAAAGACCCATCATTCATCCATCAACTCCAAGGAAAAAGAACATGGTCTGATGTTTGCTCCATCCCCAAAAGACCTTCAGGCCTTTATCAAAAGATTGACTCGGGGTATGTAAACCATCCTCCATCTCTCAAAGCCTCTGCCTAGATTCAGTGTCAGCATTAAGGAAAGAAAGGTGAGATTAAAACGATACACTTTTCTTACATGATTATTTCTCCTACTGAAATAAGCTGTTACTGACCCCTGCAAAGTGTCACTAATTAAATAAGCATATAACCTTTTTGAGTAGTTGTGGACATTCAGTTATTGTGTCTCTGTAATCTCAAGTTGTTCAGTAACAGTAAAACAGCCTTAGTGCTTGGTTCACAAATTTATGGTAAGCGTTTTAGGTTCCTTTAACCCAGTGGTCCCCAAACTACGGCCCGCAGGCCGGATCCGGCCCGCCTCCACATTTGGTCCGGCCCCCTGAACAATACCAGAGAGCATTCAGATTTTTTTTTGATATATTGTATTTTCCGGTTTATATGTGGATTTTTCTTCAACCACCAGGGGGCTCTGTAGCAGAAAGTGTGTCCTGTAAACTGGGTGTGTTTTGTTTTGCATGGCGCATTGCTGCCATCTGTTGGACTTTTAGGGAACTGCTTGACTTTTATGTTATTTAATCAGTACGGTTGTTTGCTAGCGGTAGAGCAGATGAACACGTGTTTGTTATGAACGCCGCAGGTCGAATTCTTCAAAGCAATGCCTGTAAGTAGCAGCTTATACTTCAAAATGAGCCTTTATGTTAACATATGAGGAATTCATATGTTAAAGTTACTTTCCCTCAATGGAATATATACTAGTCAGTCCCAGTGACCATTTCACTAACTAACGGTTTTTGCCCATGTGCTTTCTGGGTAAAAATCAATATTCCCCCCCCCCCCCCTCAACAATTTCTGGCAGCGCTGGTGATAACCGTGTAACACTTTTTCTGTTACAAACTGACTCCGCCCCCCACCAGAGAAGGGAAAAGTTATGTGGCCCTCACAGGGAAAAGTTTGGGGACCCCTGATTTAACCCAAGTTAAACATGATCCCTGGGACTTGACGAAGTCTCTAAATTAAACCTGGATCAGTTCAGAGAGCCAATTGTGGAATGAGAAGAGCTTCATGATCGTGTTCTGTTGGACCGAGCTGAATCAGGCTACTAGTTTGTTAATCCATGGAAAGAAGCAGGATGGGGCATTCAGACGTTGGCTATTAGAATCCAGGAGAATCTTCTCCAATAAACGAGATAGACCGGTTCTCTATGAGTTCTGCGGTGGGTCACACTCTGAAGACTATGAGTCTAAGTACCAGGATATAGCTGGTTAGGTGTTAACCCTCTCACAGGGAGAAGTAAGTAGGGGAGGCAGGAGCTCCACAAGGGGAGTGTGTGTTATCCTCTTAGGAAGCAGGGAGAGGAGGAACACCTGGCGCAACAAGACCATCACCCTGATGTTTTAAAATCCCTTCAGCAGCTGGTGTTGAAGGATCAAAAGGACATCACAGACCCTCTGCTAGACCTCCTCTGATTGGTTATCAGCCAAACAGGTTAACAGGTGATGCAGTCAACCTGGGAATACATTTCATCCTGCACCATACAGGGTTGTAGGTCACAATCTTGTTTGTAGTCTTCAGCTCAACCTTCAACACCATCAACACAGAAATCATTTGAAGAACCTTCCCACCCCCCACAGTGACGAACTCATTTGGTAAAATCTACACACTTGCACCGACTTCAGTTTGGTAGCTGGTTCCAGACATGCATGTCAAACCCAAGAAACAAACTCATTTATTTGGAGATAAAATCCCATTTATAGGAGCTACAGAAGAACAGCTGCATTATTTAAACCCTGGACTCATTTTTTCTTGATCATAACATCAGCTGCTGTTAAAGTGCTTAAAATGAGGTTTTGGTCAAAAACAATTTTGATTACCAAATTTGATTAAAGATCTAATATAAGAAAACCTTAAAAGTGCTCATCTCACCTGTAAGAGACACCGACTCTCTCTCTGCTCACCTCAGGTGTGAAGCCCAAGGGAACCTTGAACATAAGAATGTCAAACTGAAGAAACGTCTCAGAGATGCTTAGCAATAGCACAACAAGAATCACTCACATGGTCCGTCTCCAGTTTCTCAACAGTCAGCAGAGTCAAAGAAAAGGCCTGAACAGTGAATGCTGGGTAAACTGGCTCAGTAAAAGTTGAGTGGAAGGTGTGAAGCAGAGTTCTGGTGTCACCTGACACCCAGTAAAAACACAGAATACCAGCTGGCCAGTCCAGAAACATTCCAACTCTCATGGGTTGGGGTCGGGCCAGGAATGCTTGCTCATCCATAAAGGTGATTGGAACGTAGACGCTCTGATGTCCATGGCGAAATGTAAAACCATGCAGTAAATAGTTGTGTAACATCCATGTCTTATCGCTCCAGTCCATCTGAAAGTCGCATCCTGTCCTCTTAACCTCCTGAAAGGCAACGCCCATGTTTTTGACTGATGTCCCCTCCACCTCCCAGTAATGGCGTCCAGTCAGAGCTTCTCTGCACATCACCTGACCCTCATATTCAAACCTTTCTGGGTGATCAGGATACTTCTGCTTTTCCTCCATCAGACTAACTGTCCTGTCACACTCAGACAGGATGAGGTATTCATTGGCAGTGTTGATGTCAAAGGTCAAATCACAGGCATCTGAAAAAGAAATAACCAGTTACAGTGAGATACAGCAACATTTTATTAACAATAAACAACAAGCCTTACATTTGTTCAGAAGCTGTGGGTTGACCCAGTGTTCCTCGTTTTGGTCCACACTGAGGAGACAAGAGCAGGAGGGAAAACTCAAAAGAGGAAGTTCTGAATTATATTTTGAGGTTGCTGCAGATGGGTGCATGTCTGCATGGGATTAGTGAAGAACCTGTCGTTTTAAGAAACTCCCATCATGCTGTCATATCAAAGCTTTTCAAAGCATCCTGTCATTTTATGTTTGAGCTAAGTGATCTGAAGTCATTATGTTTTAGCCACCTGGAGATGTACAGTAGCCTGCTGGCCAACACATGCTGCTGCAGCTGTAGTTCTCCCTTAGCTTTGTCTTCTGTAGCATTATAGGAGAAACATAATCTAGTGTGCAACCAGACCCCATTGAACTGTATTAAGAGTGGGATAAACTGCATTAAGCATTTTAAAAACAAACCATCTGTATAGTGTGACCTTCGCTCTTTGTTTTGGTTTAATTCTAGATATATTCTAGAAATTCTAGATATAACACAAACTCTACCAGTATACATATAGGAGTGTGAAGTGTTAACCTTATTTAAACAATCATCACGGATGCCCAAAAAGTTATAATTAAAACATACTTTACTTCTTTAGTCAATGAGTGAAATGGAAGATTGTATTTCAGAGGTAAATAGAAAAGAGGATTATTCCACAGAAAATGTGAAGATCTAATAAACATTTCTGTTAAAGCAAATTAATCATTAGTGCAAAGGCTACAGAGGACTAACTTGAGTTTTTCCAGTCTGCACTTTGGGTCTTCCAGTCTCTCCAGGAGCATCTTGGCTCCAAACTGTCCTGGATGGTTGTAGCTGATGTCTAGCTCTCTTAGATGGAGAGGGTTGGACTTTAGAGCCGAGGCCAAAGAGGCACATCCTTCCTGTGAGATCCCACAGCATGACAATCTGCAGAGAGGAAAAGATCCCAAACACAAAGAGATTAAACCTCTCACCAGCTTCATCTGAGAAACTCTGAGGAGATGATGAGCAATGAAATGTCCTTCCTGCCATAACCTGACACTGCTTTAGCATGTCCTTGAAGTCTCCCACCCCTTTGTGATACCGTCCTGGGCAGCTGCCCATGTCGCCCCTATCATAAACCACCACTTTATTGTGCATGTGTTCAAAAAATGTTGAAAAAAAGCTTTATTGTCTCAAACTACACATGTCTGAAGATTATTAGTTTTTCAGGTTTTATATTCAGGAAGGCTTAAACAAAACCGTTGTGTTGAGTTTCTGTGAATCCATCAAAAACAAAACCTCCAGGTTTGCCTTTACTAAATATCTCTGCAAACAGCAGCAGCTCCTCTGTGATCAAGTAATCTTCCATGAAAACCTGAGCAATGGGGAATTATACCACAAAGATATAATGCATAACTAATGTTCTTTGTGATGTGTAAAGAAGAGGAATCATCACCTGAGGGACTCCAATCGACAGCTTGAATCCCCCAGTCCAATGGAGAGGAGCTGCACTCCCAAATCCTGGATCTGGTTGTAACTCAGATCCAGTTTTTTCAGCTGGCTGTTGGAGCTGAGAGCTGAGGCAAACACCTGGCAGCATCTGCTTCTCAAAAGGCAGCTCTTCATACTGCAATCAGAGGAAATATGTGAGAATAATGCTAATGAGATAAATACCTCTTCCAATGACCTTCAGTTTATTTACCCAAATTCCTTCAGTTTACAAAGAGGCCCAATCAATCCAGTAGAAATCAGAGTCAACGGAGTCGCTTCGTCAATTAAATCTTCATATTTTTCCTTCTTGTCATGTTCTAAAAAATTCCCAGAGTAATTCTTAACATAACTATAAGTACAGTTTGTCAAGTCCAATGTTGTCAAGTTGGATTGTTTGATTTGAAGCACAGTGGCAAGTTGGCGACACCTCATGAAGTCCAGAGAGAAACCAGACAATCTGCGAAAAAACAAACCCTGTAAGTAAACAGCAGATTCAGTGCTGAAGTAATACTAAATTAATTAATTAAAATCAACTAAACAGTTCATAGGACTGACCTGAGGGTCTGCAGTTTACACACAGGGCTTTCCAGCACAACAAAGAGTTCAAAAGGAAGATCCGTCTGTATATTATGAGTACCATGCAGACACAGTTCTTGTAAGCTTGAGTCTTCTGACTGAAGAATGGACAGCAGTATCTGGAGGTTAAAGTCTAGCACATGTCTACTCTTGAGTCTGTGGGATTTAAAGCAACAAATCATGGGTTAATATGACACATAAAACTCATAACCAAAAGCAGTCCTCATGAATGAGAGTTTATATCCAAGTTTAGTGTAATAATAGGTGCATAAAGAGTCAGAGAGATATATCCCACTCTGTGTTATCAGCTAAAATCTGAGGTTTTAGTTTTGGATGCAAATAGAGTTCATGTCTGACAACCAAGTAAGACATTATCATTATTCATTAGGCTATAAAATAAAACAATGATATAAATATTTTTAAAACATTCAGTAAACCCTTCCATCCTGCTTTCCTTTAACCGTCTCTTATACCTACATTTAGAATATTAGCAAACCCTTTTTGAAATAGATGTAGAATATTGATGAACAAACTGTGGAAGGTTCTGTGTTTTTTTGGACCCATTTTTGATTTTTGTTAGAGTGTCTTTTTGCTCATATTTTTTAGTTTTTATTGTAGATATTTGTGTTTGATATCTGCTGATGTTTGTATTTACTGGGAGGGATTTTTCTGCAGCTTTGTGGTTTTTGACAGTGATTGTGTAAATTGAATTATAGCATTAATTCTACTTCCTGTTGTTTTCATGTTCTTTGAATGAATCTATCTGTTGGTACTCACACAGCCTTCTTGCAGTTCCCAACTAGTTGAAGAAGTTTCTCAGTCCCAGAATCCAATATCCAGCATCTGGTCAGATCGAGCTCTTCAATCACTTCCCCAGACATCTGCAGCAGGGTTGACAGCACTGAGCAGTCAATGGTTGAAAGGCTCACTCCTAATTTCAGATACTTCCCAATGTCATCCTGAAATTCTCTTTCTTTGATCTCAAACTTGCAAAGGAAAAGATTAATGCACCTCTCAGTTGGGATGTTTCCAGCATGAAAATGTCTTGTGTAGGCTTTTAAACTGTCAGTAGTGTCTGAGATAATTTCTGCCTGGGGAAGCAAACTTTGAATCATTTCTTGATTTGACCTGAGTGAGAGTCCAAGGAAGAAACAGAGAAACAGGTCTAACTGACCCTGCTCACTCTGCACGACTTTATCTACAACCTTTTTCTGCAGCTCCAGGAAGCTCAGATCTGTAGGGTCAACTCCCAGGAATGACCTCAGAGGACCGAGGTCGTTCGTCTTGCAGCAGTGGAACACGTAAACAGCAGCTAGAAACTCCTGAAAGCTCAAATGCACAAAACTGAACATCTTCTTTTGGTACAAACCAAATTCTTGCTTCAGGATTTCTGAGCAAAGTCCACAAAACAAAGAAGCATCATCAGCATCAATGCCAGACTCTGTGAGGTCTTCCTCATAGAAGATGATGTTTCCTTTATGAAGCTGCTCAAAGGCCAGTTTGGATAGGTTTAACAGTAAACCAGTGTTCTGAAGATTTGATATTCTCTTTAGGGATTTTTTCTCGGATCTCTTTGTTTCATATTTCTGTGTTGTTCTTTTGGTTTGGGTCAGGACGTAATAGATGTACAACTCAGTCATTGTTGTGATTTTTCGGTCACTCCATCCCTTCTTAAATACCTCAGCAATAATCCAACAAAACACAGGGATGTGTCCCATTAAATGGAAGCTGATCATCCCTCTGAGACCCGACAGGAGTTCTTCAGCCTTCTGGGCAGAACTCATTCTCTTTCGGAAGTAGTTGTTCTTTTCTTGGTCGGTGAATCCATGCACTTCTGTCACCTGGTCGATGTATTTCGAGGGAATCTGTGAAGCTGCAGCAGGTCTGGATGTGATCCACAGCAAAGCCTCAGGCAGCAGATTGCCTCTGATCAGGTTGATCAGCAGCACATCAACCGTTGCTTTCTGATTTATATCACTCACAGTCACGGCTTCTTTAAAGTCCAGTAGATATCGGTTTTCATCCAGGCCATCAAGGATGAACAGAACTTTCTCGTTAACTAGCTGTTTTGCATCTTTGAGTGATTTGAGCTCAGGGTAGAAGTAAAGGAGGAGCTGCAGCAGACTGTGTTCCCCTTCTTTAATCATGTTCAGCTCTCTGAAAGGGAGGACAAAGATTAAATCAATGTCCTGATTGGATTTGCCCTCAGCCCAGTTTAGAGAAAAGTTTTGGACTGCAAACGTTTTCCCGATACCAGCAATGCCTTTTGTCATTACTCTATGGATGGATTTAAATTGTGTTGATTGTTGTTGGAAATGTCTTTTTCCTGGTTTAAAAATGTCCAGACTGTTGATCTGCTCATAGTTTAACTCCATATTTGGCGATTTCCCATCAGGAAGCATAAAATGATGCAAGATCTCATGTGGAATGCAGCCTTGTTGCTCAGCCTGTTGCACAATGAAAAGCTTTGTGTAAACATCCTGGAGTTTGGTCCGACTGTCTGACGTTCCCTCGCATGTCCAGGTAAATTTTTTCCGAAGATGGGCTTTTAGATTTTTTTTAATGTTGTCCATAAGTTTGTCTTGTTCCATGTCTGCAGATCTTTGTCCACTCTCCTCTGTTTTAGATGTGGAAATAAAACTATTAGTCTTAACCTACAAAAACTACAAATAAAATAAGAAAGCATTGAAATATTGTACAAGTGAAAAAATATCCATAGGTGTACAGTAAACCTCAGTAGCTGCTTCAGTACTCTAAGACATTTCACTCCACATTATAGAATGTTACAGAACCAGATGAACAGAACCCAGTTAGTTTTACAATTATACTGTCATGTTGTAATGGTTGTAGTGGTGAGAATATACGCAGAGACCCAGATGATGGTGAAGATGATTTAATAAAGAGAGCTCAAACACAGGCGGCACGGCAGAGAGTTAGCACACAGCTAATTACCGGTAGCAACTGAAAAACTGAGGACTGAATAAGCGAGCTAAACCAACACAGGACTTTACAGTTCGACTGTGCTGGCTGGCTGGCTGGCTGGCTGGCTGGCTGGCTGGCTGGCTGGCTGGCTGGCTGGCTGGCTGGCTGGCAGACACAATGACATTCAATGAGGACCCGACAAGAGACAGAGACAACAGGTGGACTTATATACACATGGGGTAATCAAGGGAACGAGACACACCTGGTAACAATCAAATGCTGACGGGACAACACAGAGACTCACAATGAACATAAGCCAAAAATAAACAGTGAAAACCCAAATCCTCACAAATACAGGAAGTCAGCTTGATGTAGCAACAAATGAACACATCAGGTCAGAATGTTTTACTGCCTTTTCTCCTGATTACTGAGAACATGGGCCATTGTTACTAAGGTGTCAATTAAAGCCTGATATAAAAATATTCACATTATAACAGCCTTTATTTACACTTTTCTGTAGAACATTCACACTATAACAGCCTTTATTTACACTTTTCTGTAGAACATTCACATTATAACAGCCTTTATTTACACTTTTCTGTAGCTCTAACAAGCTAAATGAAGAAACAACGCTATATTTTGTTTCATATTAACTTAACATTGATAAAGACAAACTTACTCCTCATGTTATGCTTAATCAAAGTGTTCAGTAAATTTTAGATCTGGTTGGATCTAAACTGGTGACCTGCATGTTTTAGACCAGGGGCTCCCAAAGTTGCAACCTGGACACCCCTACATTTTATTGTGTCCTAATATTTATTTAAGAACAAATATATAAATTTATATTTTAATTAATTTATTTTATAAATGATTAAAAGCCACATTATTTGATGTGCACTACATTATTTACTAGTGGTATTTACTAGTAGTAGTAAATACAGGCACTACTATTTATATGTTACCACTACATAAATAAATGTAGTAGTACATTTATTTATTTTAAGATATATTTATTTAATTTTGTCCCTTTGGCCCCACATATACTTCAGGGGTCACATCACTATGATGCTGAAAATCAGAAATATCTCATGTCTCCCCCTGGGATCTCCACCCCACTTTGAGAACCCTGGCAGAGTGATGAGACTTTCATTTGATCAGGTAGAGATGCATCTAAAACCTGCAGCTCTCCAGGACTGGAGCTGAGTGTCTGTTTCAGATGTTCCTCTGGTTCAGAATCCCTGAATCTGTTTAATGTCTCATTAACACTAAGGAGGTAATTCAGTCATTTATTCAGCTGTTTTATGTCTACTCTAATGTGATACTCTAATAAGTTGCAGAGTGTAACAGTAAAGCTCAGCTACTCCATCAGCACCTCACTTCTGTTTTATCCATTATAGCTAAACTTTTCTCTGGCATGTTCTACTTTTATGAAACCTCATTGAGTTTTCTACTAAGCAATAAGGTTTACATGAAAAAGCTGTATAGTTTAACATGTTTAAATTAAAATCGGAGACAGAGGGACAACAGTGTGTTCTGGTTCCTGTCTTACACTCTTGTGCTTCAGGTCTACAGGAAAGAAAATATTTCAACATAAGCTTTAAAATGACAAAATAACTGGAAACAAAGAAAACAAAAAGAACAATAAGTTTTTTGTTGATTTTTTTAAAACTCTGGGTTAGAAACTAAATCAGACGAGTTACTCACCAGATGTTTGTCATTCCATCAACAGGGGAATCATTCAGATTTAAAATTTGGACATACGGAGAGCGAAGCAGTCGTTTGCTGTTGACAGCAGCTCAAACTTCCTGTTCCTTTCACTTCCTGTTAGACTTTGACCTCTCAGACCGTCAGGTTGGAGAAATCTGTCATCTAACAACAAACTTCACAAGCTGCAACGGTTTAATCACATTTAAATGACAACACTAACCACAAAAATAATTACTGAATGTATTCTGGTCATTCATTATATGCAGAGATAAGTTGCATTTTCTTAAATATGTTTACTTGAGTAATTCTTAGAAAATCTTTACCTTAATGTGCCATTTGGTGTTCGTGCAGATGGTAGCAAGTTGGGATAAGTTTTTATTTAAAATTAAGAAAAGTTGTTTTTCTGGACTAATTTTCTTTGGGGTTTTTGTATCTGATTACTTGTGTGATGTACGCTTACTAAGGAAAATTTTAACATGTAAAACTTCGTCCATCAGCTATAAACACTCAAAGATGTGGGTCAACAAATCATAGTCTGGTTAAAAACATGCTTTAAAAATAAATAGTTTTTTATTTTGTATAAAATAATGTCTTTTTCTGCAGACAGAAATGAAAATCTGTCTACAAATCTTTTATCTGTTAATAATAATGTTCATATTCATAATTCATCCTCTCTATCAGAAGGACTGGACTCAGTGTTTCCATAATGGACATAGAAGCATAATGTTTCCATGTGCATTACGTTTCTAAGCCAACAGACCAATTATGAATTACTGGAAGTTATTATGTGTTTCCTGTGTGGTGGGTGAAGCTCATGCTGTCAGGATCCTGGGTGGTGTGTGTGTGTGTGTGTGTGTGTGTGTGTGTGTGTGTGTGTGTGTGTGTGTGTGTGTGTGTGTGTGTGTGTGAAAATAACTGCATTTTATTGTCACTTCTGGATGTTTTTCAGGGTTTATTCACTAAACATGTTGCTTTTCTGATATTTAAAATCTTAAAATAACCAGAAAGGCTTTAAGCATTTACAGCTTTTTATCAAAATATACAGATTTAAAACCAATAGCACCTCAGTTAATCTTCAGAAATCTTATGATTACATCATTTGAAACCAGAAGCAGAAATCTGGTCCACAGTTTCTGAAGTCTGTGTGTTTTCAGAGTTTTTTCTTCTAAGTGTCTCTGAGTCTCTAGAGACGGACCAGAGAGCCGTTACTGGCCTGATCCTCCATAGAGGAAATATTTTAGCTCCACCCTCTGGTCCTGTTCCAGTAAACAAGTTTCTGTTTGTCAGAGTTTGTTTTCCACTCAGCAGAACCAGATCTCTCTGCAGGTAGGAGCGTCTGCATGCAGTTTACTCAGTAATGAATGTGATTTTCTGTGACATTTGGTGCTGTGATAAATGTTCTGTGTGCAGAGCCGGACCCAGTTCTCTGCAGTTTGTTTTCAGATCTGTCAGTTTGCCAGGAGTTCAGCTGATCCGATTCCCTGCAGGAACAGAACTCAGAGCTGAAGCTGCTGGTTTTGCATTCATGCAAACAAAAACAACAAAAACCCAGATTTGAATGTTTGATGGAGGATTTCTGGATGATTCTAAGTTTGTTGATCTGACTTGAATGTTTTGAGCTGCAGAAACGAGTTTCCCAATCTGTGGTTTGAAGTTGATGTTCCTGGTTTTACTTCCTGTTTACTTGGTTCTGGAACTCTGGGTTGGACTTCAGACTTTGTTTTTCTGGTTTGCTGAATGAGCCTCTTGTTGTTGTTGAGCTGCTCTGGTTTGGTTCAAACCTGCATGAAAGAGAAAGTGTCAGAGTTCCAGCTATGGGACATAAGATCAGTTTTCATTTCTGCAGAAGGTTTTATATTCACATGTTGCTCAGCTGCAACAGGTTTTCCAGGTTTAAATTCGTGTTTCTACCTGCATGTTGTCTGACAGGTTGGACGTTTTATTTCTTCTTTTTATCAGGAGATTTTGCTTCTCATGCTGTTTGCAGAGTTCTGTTAAACTCTTCTCAACTTTTTAGGAATTTATTTTATGCTTTATCTTTTTGGAAATATATTCATGTTTGTGAAGTTTTATGTCACTGATTTTTTTCCTTTATGCTGAGATCTGCTTGATTCTGTCTTGGAAAACAGGAAATGTATTTTCTTGCACAATGATTGTCTCTCTTCCTCTTTACTGTCAGTTTTGTTTATGCATTAGAGAAGGAAATGCTTTTCACTAGATGGCGCTGTTGTCCCTGAATGTTCATGCACCTTAATGCATTATCTGCATTACTGTGGTGATTCATTACCACATGAATGGTGAAAAAACCATTCATGTTTTTCACTGGAAGACAAATTAAGCCATAATTACCACCAGGTAATGTTTTTCATTTTTCTACTTATTAATAGTAAATGTGATAAATCCCAGATGAACTCCTGGGTGAAGTGAATCATGTTGAGAAGAATCTGCTTCAGCAGGTATTAAAGGTGTTTCATGTAACTGGGAAAACAGCGACATGAAACACGGTTAGGGTTCCTAACAGTGTCGGAATGAGGTGACCTTTGACCTTTGACGACCACTGGAAACTTCTGTGATGAATTATCTTTAAAGTGACATCGGCACGATCAAACATTTCTGCCTCACAAATGTTGACGCATATTCTGTTTGATTTGAAGATGACGGGCCAAATTCACTAAATGTTTTTCCACATTTATCCAGCAGATGGCGCCGTTGTGTAGCTTTACAGAGTTTATGTGAAATAAACTTCAAACTGTAAAGTATCTGAACTAATCGGAAACAGAAAACGTTCAGATGAGTGAAAACCTTCCTGACATTCAGTGGAAATGATCCAGGTTCAGTGGATCGTTTCCTGACACCAGAACAACATGACAGGATCACAAACAGCAGCACTTTACCCTCATTATACACTTTAAATAACTGTTCATTTAGATCCACTTCCATTTGGATTTTCATTCCTTATTTACTACATATTTTCTCTTTTTAGCTTATATAATTGTAAGCCAACAATTATTATTATTATTATTATTATTATTATTATTATTATTATTATTATTATTATTATTATTAGTAGTAGTAGTAGTAGTAGTAGTAGTAGTAGTAGTAGTAGTAGTAGTAGGAAGTCTAAATAAGTGATGAAATGACATGACGAAAACATTCAGAGCAGTTGGTCAGTGAGCCACTAGATGGCGACATTGTTTAATCTCAAAATAATCTGTCAGTTTATTTCTTAATTTGGTCGTAATATTAATTTAAAGGTATAAAGAAGAGCATCCTATAATTTCACGTTTTCTGGAAAGATGAATATTTTCAAGAAAACTCCAGTTTTGTTTTCTGGGTTTATGCTGCTCTGTGTCTTTACGTCGTAAAAGAGGTCAGGAGATGAAGGTCATTTAGAGGACAGAGCATTGAAACTCGTTAATGGGCTGAATGGACCAATTAAAGGAAAAGGGGCTTTATCCACCTTAAAAAGTTACATTGTTTTCTTACAATAAACTCATCTCACTTTGTAGGAACATAAAAAATGAAAACAGAGTGAGGATGATGCCTCACAGCGTCACCATTCAGTTCGAAGGCCAGAGAGGCAGGCGGCCATTTTGATTCATAAAAACAAACGGAGCTTCCTGTTGCACGTTTTAGTTTCATCTAAATTCCCCAAAGAAGCAAAGCTTCGTCAATCCCTTTTCAGTATCTATATATTTATTGAAGTTATAGGATGATGTGAAGTTGGAATCTGACCGACTGATTGGAGTAAAACACCTCAGATCGTTTCTGATCCCAAACAGATCAGCAGATTCCTGAAGATTCCCAGCTGAAATCTTTCCTCACCTTAAAAACTAAACCAGATTTGTAGCTTTTAATATTTTTTAGCTCTTTGTGTTAATCTATATAAGTGCACCATGAATAGATTAACACATGAACTATGAATGAATGGATGAATGTCTGTAGAGTAAAATATTTAGAGGCTTTCAGATTTAATTCATCAGGTTCAGGGATTCATCAGAACCTGCAGGTCTGATGTTATTCTCTTGCACATTGACTTCCTGTCTGACCACTTCCTGTCTGACCACTTCCTGTCAGTGATGATGCGTGAAGAGACATAAAACCTTTAAAAACCAGTAATAAATAAGTTTTCGTTTATTTATTTGGCTGATTTTCACTCACAGCCAAACTATTAGAAAACAGACGACAGTAAATATTTATTTTATCAGCACATAATTTATAGAAATAATCAATGTTCAAATTAAGATACTAAACTAAATTAATGACAATCCATCAAGCATAACTATAAAAAAAAACTTTAATGTTGTTTTTCATTAATTGTAGAATTCTGGTAAATATAAATAAATCCATAGGAAAAAAATAAAAAATAAAATTATATAATAATTAATCTTGAAAAGAAGCCAAATTTACATCTCAATGGTCAAATAAAACAAGTTTTTCTGTGTTTGAAAACAAAGTTATGTTTGAGTTTTAGATAAAATTCATATAAATGTTTTCATAGAAACATCTGGAAAGTCAGATTTACGGTAATCTGATCTGTAAATGTGAAAAAGTCAGATTAATGTTTCTGAAACTAAAAATCCAGAAATCTAATGAGGCTCATGGAAAAATATGAAACAGATTTTAAATAAATTAGAAAAAATGAAGAAAAATGAAATGTAGAGAAAAATAGGAAACATTAAATACATTGAATGTGTTTCTGTGATTAATTAAATTTCTAATTCTCCAAAATTACATTTAAAATCATAATAAGCTTTATGTAAAGGAAACAGCGGCGAGTTGAACATCACCATTAGATTCTCTGTACCAGATTATAATATGAGATTATTCACATCTGCAAACGTGACAGATTACAAAACTGAACACATCGCGCACACACACACACACACACACACACACACACACACACACACACACACACACACGCACACACACACACACACACTCATGCTTTCCCTGGTTCCATTAACAGTTTGTCCGTCTTCAGATTATTGTTCTTATCTTTGGTTCTCTCTCTCAGCTCCTTCGCTAACAGATGGTTCAGCAGTAACTCGTTTCTAAACTCGTCTGCTCTCCGTTTCTCAGCTGCTTTCAGTTCAGATTTATTCTTACGCTGAAGTTTTTCTGCTGAGTTATTTATCCTAAATGTTTCTGTTGTTTCCTCCTGAGAGGCTCAAATCAAAATGGCTGCAGCCTGCAGCCATTTTGCAGCAGGTGATGCTAACCTGTACATGCTAACGCTAACAGGCTGCAGCTTTAAGGCTTTTCAGTGGAAACTGTTTGTCTGTTTATCAGATCTGCTTCTGACTAAAGTCACTTTCCTCTATTTGCTTTAAAGTTTTCTGGTTTTGATCATTGAAACTCATTTTATTTTCTCCTTTTAAAGAGAAACACAAAATTCCTCTGTAAATTCAGAAGTATTGTTTCTGATGTTTTATTATCATTTTATTAACTTTCAGCTGAGCTACAGAGAATAAAAGAAAATTTAAACTAAGAGAGAAAAGCAGTGAGGAATGATCTGATGTTGCATCAGCTTTAATGAGACACGACATTCCTCATGTTCATAATTTGTCCTGTTATGTTTTTTCTGTTCCTCAGTTTGTTTTCATGCTCCTTAATTTGTGCTGTAGAAAATATTTAAATTTTCAAACCCAAATAAATGAAAATTGTTCTTTTATCTCAGTAATAAAATTATTTCTTTATTTTGTTAAAATCTGTCAGGTGGAATGATTCATTTTTAAATCATATGTTTTAGTATTAATATAGTTTCATAGTGAAATAATCTGAGCAGAACATGACAACACTCGCTGCTCCTCTGGGATTAAACCGTCACCGTAGCAACGACAAACCAAAACAACTCAGAAGTTTAGATCTGAGACCCAAAGATGGTCAGAAATGAACTGAATGAAGGTTTTCACTGGCAGCCGTTGGTCTGACCTCCAGGTTTGACCAGGATGAGGTCGGATGAGATCAGATCAGATCAGATCAGATCAGATCAGATGAGATGAGATCAGATGAGATCAGATGAGATGAGATGAGGAGATGGACGGTGGCCTGGTGGTCAGACGCTCCTCAACAGAAACGTTATTAAAGGTTAAAGTCGTTTCTGAGAAGTTAAACCTGAGGAAGAGATGCATCATGTTTTAATCATGTAAAATACAGGAAAAGAGATTCATGTTTGTTAAAATTTATCATATTTTAGTTAAAATTCAGACATTTTAAATTAAAACCACATGTGGTGAGTTTTTAATGAGTGTCTGCTGTTGATGAAACCATGATTTATTAACCATTTCACTGCTGCAAGGTGTGAATTACCAGGTTAGTATTTTCATCTATAAATGAAATTAATCTGCAGAAACATATTTATAAACTAGAAAAGTGAGTTAAACAGACTGATGATCAGAGCTTAAGCTGTAATGGAATATTTTTATTCATAAATATAATCCAGCTTCTTACAAAAAGAGGAAAGAAACTTCTGGTCATTAAAGCTCAGACTGAGCGATGAGTTGATTCGACCCGGTCCGTTTGGCTCCAGAACTCATCAGAACCAGGAGATGAAGGAGATAATCTGACTGTAAACGTCTCTGCTCCGTTCCGGTTCTGGTGGTTCTGCTTCCTGGACTTTCTGTGAAGAACAGGAGGAATAATTTCCATCCTCTGAACTGAAGGAAGCTGCTGAAATGTGAAAGTTTCCTTTTCCTCTGCAGCTGCAGCGTTTCCTCATCTGAACCTTCTAGGAACACGACCGAGGTTTTAGATCCGTCTGTAGTTTCCTTAATCTGTAAGATCTGGAGACAAAAACATGAAAACCAGAAGAATATTGACTTTTCTCACCAAAACTAAATACTTTTCTGTTTTTCTTCATTGCATGTGAACCAATGTTACAAACGATCATCTCTACAGGAGCAGCTTCTTCAACTTCCTGTGACTAACAGGAAGTCACATGACTTCACCGTCTCCTGAAGCAGCCGCCGCCATCTTGTTTGCTTTTGATTGTTTCTCAGTCAGAAGCTTTAAACCCAGAAGTCAGGTCTGTCTGCAGCTCATCTGAGATGTGTCCAGGTCAAACTGGTTTGAACTGGTTTGAACTGCGAGCTGCAGCCGTCTCCCTCTGCATCGTTTCTGTGACGTCTTCAGTTTTTCTCTGCTGGTTTACAGAACAAACGTTTCTGCTCCTCTGGTCACATAGTGACACATTTTCCATGTTTATTCATAAGAACTGAATCTGTTTCAAACGGAGGATGTTTAAGACGATAATGTGCATCAAAGAATGGTGTTAGAAAATAAATAAGTCATTTCTATTATTCCGTAAAGACTTACGTAATTAAGCTCAAACTGTAAAAAAGGAAAACAGTAACTGTGGGAATGAATCAGTTTGGTTTGAAAATTACAACCATTTGTCTCAGAATCTCTGTTTGTTTTCATGCTCCTTAATTTGTGCATTAAGGAGCACAAATTAAAAAAAATATATACATTTTTTTTTTAGAAAAAAATTATATTTTTTCTAAAAATATAAATTTTGCAACAAAAAGGCAGAGGAGAGTTTGGAGAAGTTCTTCTAACTTCCTGTTTTAAACGTTCCTGTTTCTGTTGGATCTTCAGGTCAGGATGCCGTCGGTTCTGATTCGGTTCAGATTCAAACTGTTAATCAGAATAAATGTCAATAGAAACTTTTATGATGACAAATGAAACCAGTTCCAGCAGCAGAGCTTCTACAGCTGCAGCCTGTTAATCTGCTGGATTATCAAACCAGCGGCGCACCGATTGCAGTTTTCTGGCTGATCGTGAAAAATCCTGACCTGCCGATTCTGATCTTGGCCGACATCCATCACTTTGTCTCTAATTATGGCAAGAAAGTGTCCGGTTCAGAGTTTTGTTCTAGTTTAGGAGGTTTGTTAAGACAGATTGTCTGGTTGTAAATTAAAAGCTCAGAAGAGGAATAAAGCGGTAAATATTACCATCCTGTGTATTTATGAACGAAGCATGAAATCTGCTGGGGGGTTTGTGTGGATTGTTCCTCATCGTTTGTGTTTAGTTGTGATTCGTTTCCTCTGAGGCAGAAACAAAATGACTCACGTTCTTTTCTCCGGATGAGTGGAAATTATTCAAACATGTTTTCATATCTCACCATTTATCCTTTATCATCACAATAACACTATTTATACTCCGTCACTCTTTCACCGCCCTGCAGATTAACCTCACAGGAGCTGGGAAAATTACCCACAAAGCTTCAGTTCAGAGGTCAAAGTTCATCAACAGGGATGTTAAAGCCTCATTAATCAGCTGCTGCCACATGTGGCTCATTAAGTTAAGGGGGTAAATACTTTTTCACCAGCTGGTTTGGATCATTTCATTAATAAAGATAATCAATCGTCTGAAAACTGATTTTAGTTTTTACTAAAAACGTTTATATTATTTTTAAAACCAGGTTAATATTTAATATTAACTTGATTTTAATATTTATTTAATATTAACTTGATTTTAATATTTATTTGATGATCTGAAACATTTGGAGAAAAAGAAAAGGGTGTAAATACTTTTTCACAGCTCATGTTATATTACATAGATTTATACCTCAATACTTTATTCCTACTTCTGACTAATTTTCACTATTATAGTTGCCAAGTAAATTATTATTATTATTATTATTATTATTATTATTATTATTATTATTATTATTATTATTATTATTATTATTAATGGATTACATGGAGTTAGTTGCAAATAAAGTCTATTTTACAAACATTTTGAAGGAAATGAAACGCCACAGGATGTTTTTTCTTTATAGATGTGACATTTGGCCTCTTTAACTTTTTCTATAAGTTTGAAGGTTTGTCCTGAAACGTAACTCTTTGTTCTGGAGAATCCTTTAACCGGATCGTTTGGTCCAACAGCCTGGAGCTCCAATCCAAACACAATCATTCCTGTCTCAGCGGCCCGATGCCTCGGCCTGCAGGAGAGCAACTGGTCCCAAAAGGCCGATGAGTCACTGGGAGGAGAACCTGCTGGTTCTGTTACCGTCTGGTTCTGTTACCGTCTGGTTCTGTTACCGTCAGGTTCTGTTACCGTCAGGTTCTGTTACCGTCTGGTTCTGTTACCGTCAGGTTCTGTTACCGTCAGGTTCTGTTACCGTCTGGTTCTGTTACCGTCTGGTTCTGTTACCGTCTGGTTCTGTTACCGTCAGGTTCTGTTACCGTCTGGTTCTGTTACCGTCAGGTTCTGTTACCGTCAGGTTCTGTTACCGTCAGGTTCTGTTACCGTCAGGTTCTGTTACCGTCAGCCACATTTAGAAATGATCAGATATTTAAAGACTTTCCATAAAATCTGGATCTGCTGAATAATCCACAGATCAACATTCATAAAACTGTTAGTAGCTCCAGGGTGAAACTTTCTCTGTTTTATTCTGATGAAAATTATATGCAGACATTTCTAGTAGCTGATCTGGAGGAGCAGCTCAGATGAAAGGCTGAATGCAGAAAACATTTTCATAGAAACAGTGAAGTCATGTTCTGTCAGGTACTGACCCGGTTCTCTGCTGGTTCCTTACATAGAAAACTTTAACCAGTTAAATAACAAACTGAACTTCATTGGTTTATTATTGCATCAGATGGACTGACTGACTGACTGACTGACTGACTGACTGACTGACTGACTGACTGACTGACTGGCTGACTGGCTGACTAGCTGACTGACTGACTGACTGACTGACTGACTGACTGACTGACTGACTGACTGACTGACTGACTGACTGACTGACTGACTGACTGACTGACTGACTGACTGACTGGCTGACTGGCTGACTGACTGGCTGACTGACTGACTGACTGACTGACTGACTGACTGGCTGACTGGCTGACTAGCTGACTGACTGACTGACTGACTGACTGACTGACTGGCTGACTGACTGACTGGCTGACTGACTGACTGACTGACTGACTGACTGACTGACTGACTGACTGACTGACTGACTAGCTGACTGACTGACTGACTGACTGACTGACTGACTGGCTGACTGACTGACTGACTGACTGACTGACTGACTGACTGGCTGACTGACTGACTGACTGACTGGCTGACTAGCTGACTGACTGACTGACTGACTGACTGACTGACTGACTGGCTGGCTGACTGACTGACTGACTGACTGACTGACTGACTGACTGACTGACTGACTGACTGACTGACTGACTGACTGACTGACTGGCTGACTGACTGACTGACTGACTGACTGACTGACTGACTGACTGACTGGCTGACTGACTGACTGACTGACTGACTGACTGGCTGACTGACTGACTGACTGACTGACTGACTGACTGGCTGACTGACTGACTGACTGACTGACTGACTGACTGGCTGACTGACTGACTGACTGACTGACTGGCTGACTGGCTGACTGACTGACTGACTGACTGACTGACTGACTGGCTGACTGACTGACTGACTGACTGACTGGCTGACTGGCTGACTGACTGACTGACTGACTGACTGACTGACTGACTGACTGACTGACTGACTGACTGGCTGACTAGCTGACTGACTGACTGACTGACTGACTGACTGACTGGCTGACTGGCTGACTAGCTGACTGACTGACTGACTGACTGACTGACTGACTGACTGGCTGACTGGCTGACTGACTGACTGACTGACTGACTGACTGACTGGCTGACTGGCTGACTAGCTGACTGACTGACTGACTGACTGACTGACTGACTGGCTGACTAGCTGACTAGCTGACTGACTGACTGACTGACTGACTGACTGACTGACTGGCTGACTGGCTGACTAGCTGACTGACTGACTGACTGACTGACTGGCTGACTGACTGACTGACTGACTGGCTGACTAGCTGACTGGCTGACTGACTGACTGACTGACTGGCTGACTAGCTGACTGACTGACTGACTGACTGACTGACTGACTGACTGACTGACTGACTGACTGACTGGCTGGCTGACTGACTGACTGACTGACTGGCTGACTGGCTGACTGACTGACTGACTGACTGACTGACTGGCTGACTGACTGACTGACTGACTGGCTGACTGACTGACTGACTGACTGGCTGACTGGCTGACTGACTGACTGACTGACTGACTGACTGACTGACTGGCTGACTGACTGACTGACTGGCTGACTGGCTGACTGACTGACTGACTGACTGACTGACTGACTGGCTGACTGGCTGACTAGCTGACTGACTGACTGACTGACTGACTGACTGACTGACTGACTGACTGACTGGCTGACTGACTGACTGACTGACTGACTGGCTGACTAGCTGACTGACTGACTGACTGACTGACTGACTGGCTGACTGGCTGACTAGCTGACTGACTGACTGACTGACTGACTGACTGACTGACTGACTAGCTGACTGACTGACTGACTGACTGACTGACTGACTGACTGACTGACTGACTGGCTGACTGGCTGACTAGCTGACTGACTGACTGACTGACTGACTGACTGACTGACTGACTGACTGACTGACTGACTGACTGACTGACTGACTGACTGACTGACTGACTGACTGACTGACTGACTGACTGGCTGACATTAGCTGGAGAGGCAGCAGCTCCTCCTGACCCCAATAAGGGACAAGGGTGTAAGAAATGGATGGATGATTTCCATTCCTGGATGTTACTGCTCCTCTTCCTCAGGCATCTCCAGGAGAAGAGTCAGTGTTATTCCCAGGAACGTTGTGTCACTGGTGCTGCTGGTGCAGTTTTTCCTTACGGAAAAAAGGTCAGCGGCTCTGTGTGCGTCTGCTGCTCTGATCTCTGTGTGTTGTTCAGGGTCGACCCCCTGATCATAATGAACTATTCCTAAATATAGTACTAGTCCTTGATTTTGAGCAGCGTGTGGGAATGTGAGCTTCTGGACCTGCTCGTGTCCAAACTGAGACCAGAACCAGAGGAAAACATGGAGGACAGATGAGCCTGTAAACCAGAACATTCTGTTTAATAAAAGATTTCAGTTTAACTTAATTCTCATCAGCCTGTTTGCACTCAACCTGACTTGGAGTTTTGGATAAAAGTAAATATTATTTTAGTTGATTCAGTGAAAAAAGTTGAAAGTGTTTTGGATTGTAAAGGGTTAATGCTTAAAGCCCAGGACATGCCCAGACATGACCCCACATGCAAACCGAGGAGGACGTTTTGCAGAACTGATTGTTGTGGTGAAAAATAACGTGCTGCAGGTTAAAGCGCTGCAGCTGATGTAAGCAGCTTCCCAGCTCTGTTATTCTCGGGTCTGAGGTGATTGGAGCTGATTTGTAAAACGCACACGACCCAAACCTCTGTGTGACCTCTCTCCTGTTTTCTCTGTCTGGAAGGAAGTAAAGTCGGGTTGTGTTGGTCTGATTTTACCATCCAGGATGAGTCAGCAGAAACAGGCTTCTGTGGGTTTTGTCTCTTCCAGTTTGGGGCTCCCAGCTGGTTCTGGTTTGGTGAGATTTGAAAATAGTCTCTGTGATTCTCACATCCTGACTTCAGAGGCAAACAGCATCACTTCCCTCATTAAGTCAGAACAGTCCATAACGGTTTTGACCTGATTTATAGTGGAATGAATAAACTGGTTTTCTTTTAGACGGGATGTGTGACAGGAGATCTTGAATGAGACGTCTGGCCCAGCAATAAAGAGAAACACGCACACACACACACACACACACAGCCACACACAGACACCACTACACATGCACACACACACAGACACACACAGACACCACTACACACACACAGCCACACACAGACACCACTACACACAGACACACACACACACGCAGACACCACTACACACGCACACACACACAGACACACACAGACACCACTACACACGCACACACACACAGACACACACAGACACCACTACACACGCACATACACACAGACACACACAGACACCACTACACACACACAGACACACACAGACACCACTACACACACACAGACACACACAGACACCACTACACACGCACACACACACAGACACACACAGCCACCACTACACACACACGTGTTTGCGTGGCTATCTTTGTGGGGACTTTCCATTGACTTCAATTCATTTCTACAGCCTAAACCTCACCTTTAACCCTTTTCCTAACCCTAACCAACCAAAACTCAATTCATACCTTAGTCCTAACTCTGACCGCTGACCCAAAAACAGGATTGCTCCTTGTGGGGACCAGGCTTCGGTCCCCACAAGGAGCAATTGGTCCCCACAAGGTAGTATGTGTCAGGAAAATTGTCCCCACAAGGTATTACAAACACACACACACACACAGAGCTGTTGTCAGCAGCCGTTCCTTAAGAGGGGAGGAGTCGTAAAACAGGAACATGAATCGCAGCAGAGGAAGGAGAAAAATGTTTAGTTTGTTCTATCAGGAGGAAAATGCAACACTCTTCTTAGCTGCTGCTTCTATTTCTGCTGCTGGTTCTTTTGGACCTGGTTCTGCACCATTGAGGCTGTCATGGCATCTTGGAGTCAGATTTTTATTCTGGTTCTGTGTAAGTAATAACCTCTCTTACAGCTTTATTAAAAAAAGGAATTACTGCTAAAAGCCACTGATTTGTTGAAGTCCAGTTTATTTTAAACAAGCAGAAGTAGAAACTTGTTTAATACGTAAAGTCTTCTGAATATACAACTAACTCATGAATGGATGGTGATCTAACCATCTGTACCTGTGAGCTGCAGAAGGAGGAAGTGAATTAGAGGAGAAATGGCTCAGTGTGTCATATTTATCACCTCAGACTTCATCTGGTGGTCTGATGACTCCGCAGTAAAATCTTCAACTCGGTTTCACTGTGGAAAGTGATGGAAACTGATTGTTGTAATAACTTGATGTGTTATAAGTTTATAACACATCAAGTTTATAACACATTTACCCCACCTTCCATGAACTAAAAGACTTTGGTTTGTTGTGTTTTCATGTTCTCTACTTGGAGCAGTAAACACTGAAGGCTTGTCAGAAATGATGCAAAATAACGTGTAAGCAAAAAATAAAATAAAATAAAATACATGTGCAGTTGGTGGTTGCAGATGATCTCCAGATTTTAAAACGGCTCTCAGCTGTTGTTTTACCCTCAGTGTCTCTGTGGCTCCATGATGCTTTTCTGTTTCCTGGTGGCGTTAATATTTAAGTTTACTCCTGGTATTTCTTATTTTGGTTTAATTGCATAAATATTGTCTGCAGTTCCGTCACATTATTCTGTTCCATACAGACACATCTTTACCTGCACATTTTGTGGAACCTGTAGCAGATAAATATAATCTGCATCTCCTTTTCTGGGCTCTATAGACGCAGGACACAGAGACGTTTTTATATTTCATATTGTTTAAATGTTCCAGATATTTGACCAGCAGCGTCTGACATTCAGTCCATGCCGCCTCCTCGCCACGGCGACCGCAGATTTCTTAGCATCGGTTTCCACCTGCTCTGCTAACATGATAAATATGGACACAAAACAGCAGCAATCTGGTTCTGGTTCATGATATGACACATTATAATAATAATAATAATAATACATTTTATTTCAAAGGCGCCTTTCTGGCACTCAAGGACACCGTACAATAATAAAAAAACTGTGACAGAAACAAATAAAATGTAACAAGTAAAAGTAGATAAAAATAAATAAAACAAAACAATGTATCTATATAAAAACTATGTAAAATCAGGCAAACCAATTGTGTCATGTGGAAAAGGCAGATCTAAAAAGGTGTGTTTTGAGTTCGGTTTTAAAATTTGATAATGACTTTATGTTTCTAAGGTATGGTGGTAATGAGTTCCATAGTTGGGGAGCAGAGCGACTGAAAGCTCTGCTCCCCATGGTGGTGAGACGGGCAGAGGGGACAGTGAAATGGATTGAGGAGGATGATCTGAGGGAGCGAGAGGGAATGGCAATATGAATAAGATTTGAAAGATATGGTGGGGAGAGATTGTAAAGGGCCTTGAAAGTGTACAGAAGAATTTTGTAATCTATGCGGAACTTGGTGGGCAGCCAATGGAGTCTTTGCAGGACAGGAGTGATGTGGTGCATGGATGGGGTTTTGGTAATGATACGGGCAGCTGAATTCTGGACCAGTTGGAGCTTATGAAGAGATTTCTGGGTGAGACCAAACAGAAGGGAGTTGCAGTAGTCCAGGCGTGATGTCACAAGACAGTGAACAAGGATGGCAGTGGAATGGGGAGTAAGGGAGGGGCGGAGGCGGTTGATGTTGCGTAGGTGAAAATAAGCCGAGCGGGTTATGTTATTAATATGAGACTGGAAAGACAGGGTGCTGTCAAGGATGACACCCAGACTCTTTACCTGAGGGAGGGAGAAACGGGACAGTTATCAATTACAAGACTGAAGCTTTTGATTTTGGCCAGAGTAGATTTGGTACCAATGAGAAGAACCTCTGTTTTATCACTGTTAAGCTGAAGCAGATTTGAGGAGAACCAGGATTTTATTTCAGTCAAGCAGTCAGTAAGCGAAGATGGTGGGAGGTTGGAGGCGGGCTTACTGGAAACATAGAGCTGGGTGTCATCCGCATAACAGTGGAAATCAATGCCATACTTGCGGAAAATATTGCCAAGGGGAAGGAGATAAATAATGAAGAGAAGGGGCCCTAAGACAGATCCCTGTGGAACTCCTGATGTGACAGAGGAAGGCTGGGAAGAGAAGGTTTTGATCCGAATGAACTGAGTGCGGCCAGAGAGATATGATTTAAACCAGTTTAGAGGAGTCTGAGTGATGCCAATAGAGGAAAGTCTGTTGAGTAGGGTGGTATGGCAGATAGTGTCAAACGCTGCACTCAAATCAAGTAGGATGAGAATGGACAGCAAGCCGGAGTCAGCTGCCATAAGGAGGTCATTGGTGATTTTAATGAGAGCTGTTTCTGTACTATGGAGGGGACGAAAACCAGACTGAAACAGTTCATACAGGTTATTGTTGGATAAATAAGTGTGAAGTTGGGATGCTACTACCTTCTCAAGAATTTTGGAGATGAAAGGCAAGTTGGAGATAGGACGGAAATTATTCAGATTATAGTGATCAGCACCAGGTTTTTTTAAGATAGGGGTTATGGCAGCAATTTTAAATGAAGCAGGAACTGTTCCAGTGGAGAGAGAGGAGTGAATAATGGCAGAGATAAGAGGGAGTATGGATGGGGCACAGGCTTTAACCAGGACTGTGGGAAGGGGGTCAAGCAGACAGGTGGACGACTTGGATTTGTGTATAAGGGTTGTAATTTCTGATGTTGTTGGGAGCTGGAAGGAAGAGAAGGAGTGGGCTGGAGGAGAAAGTTCAAGAGTAGGACAGGGGGAGGGTTGTGAGCTGAGATGCTGGTGGATCTTAAGAATTTTACTGTCAAAAATGACATGAGGGAATTACAAAAATCAGTTGAACACAAATATGAAGGTAGAGAGTCCGGAACTTGAATGATGTTCTTATAAAGTGAGAATATTGACTTGGTGGAGCCTTCATTTGAACAGATTAAACCAGTGTAGTAAAAGGATTTGGCTTGAGTGATACAGTCCTTATAATGTAATATGTGATTTTTGTAAATGTCTTTATGAACAACTAGTCCAGTTTTCCGGTGGAGCCTCTCAAGTTGCCGTCCTTTGGCCTTCATGAGCCGAAGTTCAGGAGTAAACCAGGGGGCAGAACGAGCAAAAGAAACAGATCTGGTTTTTAACGGAGCAAGAGAGTTGAGTATTGAGTGAAGACCAGTGTTGTAATGTGAGACCAGGTCATCAAGGGTGGTTGAATTTAGAGTTGAGTATATATTGTCCATGAGTGAATTGACGCCAAAGGAGAGAGAATTTAAATTAATATCCTTAATGTTACGGAAGGAGATAAGACGGGAAAGCTTAGTGATTGAGAGAGGGAGACAAATATTAAATGAGAGGAGGAAATGGTCAGTTATGGCAAGTTCATCAGCTGTACAATCAGAGGGGGAAACACCAGAACAACAGACTAGATCCAGGACATGACCCCTAGAATGAGTGGGAACATTGATGAACTGCTGGAGACCAAAGCTCTGGAGGCAGGATGAAAAGTCTTTAGTCAGAGAACTATTGCCATCGTCCATGTGAATATTGAAATCACCCAATACTATGATGTTTGGTGAGAGGGTTGACAGGTGAGTGAGAAGAGCAGCAAAGTCATTCAGAAAGTCACTGTTAGTTTTCGGGGGGCGGTAGATGGTTGTGATGATGGTGGGGGTAGGTCCAGAGAGCTGACACACAGTTGATTCAAACGAAGAGAAGGTGGGAGCAGACAACGGCGAGACTTTCCACTTCTCGCGGTGAATTATCGCGAGACCTCCTCCCCGGCCGGTGCCACGGGGTTGACAGATGTAAACAAACCCCGGTGGAGTAGAATCATTGAGCTGAGAAAAGTCATCAGGTTGTTGCCAAGTCTCAGTCAAGCATAGAAAGTCAAACTTACGGTCAGTGAGGAGATCCTGGATGAGATGTCCCTTGCCCGTGAGTGAGCGGATGTTAAGCAGACCGAAGTTTACAGAGGAGTTATCAGACTTTGCAGGAGTGTTAGCTGACCGGGCTAGGCAAGCTAGCACGCTGCGGTCAACAACCCGGTTGGAAGCACGCCGGAGACGACGAGAGGTAGACCAGATGGATTGTATGGGTTTCGACGTGTCCTCTTGGAAGTTCCGACGAGACCCGCGGTGGATGTATTTCCGGCGTGGTAGGAAAGTTGCATCCGAGATGAGTAGTGAAGCAGGGGGAAGTGCAGGTAGATGAAACCGCAGCCGGAGGAGCTCAGCAGCAGAATACTGGATCTGACCTGTAACAGGTTGTTGAAAGAGTGCCAGGAGAGTCCAGAAAAGCACAGCCCAGATATATATCCTGCTAGTTGGCATTGTAGAAGAGGAGTCGGCAGCCTGGACAGGTGAGCAGCGACAGGTAAGACTCAGGTAGTAGATGAGAGCAGGAGAGTGGAAGCTAGTCCATGTACACACGCAGTGTTGTCAAAAACGGCGATTTAGCTGAACAGACAAAAGTTAGTCAGCCTGAGTAGTGCAGTCCATTAGGTCACAAGACCATAAACTAAGTTAATCTAACCGGCGAGCAGCGGCAGCAAGTCGCGCCAGCGTTCACTCCAAAGGTCAAAACTGGTGGTCAGTTTTGACCTTTGCACATCTTCTTCCCATTATGTTGAACTTTGTGGTGGTCAGCTGCTCCGTATGCTCATGAAGGCCGACCTGCTGGGGATTTTGTTCCGTTTGCGTCTGGATGGTAGTTCAGGGTTTTGTGTGTTGTTGAGTTTCCACTGGTTTAAAAACGCTTGTTTCGCCTTTTTAACAGCTCAAAACCAAATATATAATAATAATAATACTCATTAATACATGAGAAGTTGCAGGAAACCGGATCTTCATGATTCCACGGTTTTCTCTGTCTTTGAACCTGATTGGTTTACAGCCAATCAGGTTCAGGGAAAATGAACGACGCTTACTGATTGGCTGCTATCAAGTAGCATTGCTCCCAAGCTGCATTTCTTTTGATTAATTTATGCCTTTTGAAAATAAACCCTTAAAGAGGATAATTTTCTGTACATATTGGATTTAGGTTCCACAGAAAAGTCCAAACTGGAGCCACCAGATCCTGAAACACATAAAGCTTTACTAGCAAGAAGAAAAATATTTATTATCCTATAAATATTTGACAGAAATATTTGATTTTCAGTGACTGTTGCTGCAGCAGAAGCAGATCCCCAGCCTGTGAAGGGGAAACCTGGGGAGAAAGTCACTCTGGACTTTGGAGACCAAAAGCTGAAAGAGGCGGATTGGGTCGTTTGGTCCCGTGGTCCGGACAGCGCCGTCCTCGCTCAGTACATCGACAGAGATTTATTTATATTATCCAGGAGGTTCCAGCTGGATACAGAAACCGGGTCGCTCACCATCCTGGACCTCCGTGTGAACGACACCGGAACCTACCAGGGCCAGAACCTGAATGGAAACACGACCCGGAGACGGTTCCACCTGACTGTTGACGGTGAGGAAACTAAAATCTACTTTGAGTTCTCAGAAGTTTCTGCGTTCTGCTGATTCAAACACACATCGTGTTTCAGCTTTCTGTCTGTTTCTGGTTCAGAACCGGGCCGCAGTCCAGAAACCTCTGGACCGTCAGCAGGCAGGTCCCACTGGCCCGGTGTCGCTGCTGCGTCTCTGCTGGTTCTGATCGTTGCTGTGCTGCTCGGTTTCTCACTGAGAACCAACCAGCTGAAGGGAAAAGGTCAGGGTTGGTGTTTAAAGCAGACATGTTTAAATAGCAGCTTTAGTTTGCTTGGCTGCATTTTGAGCACTTTTCATAAAAACACTGTAAAGAACCGGTCAGACTGAGTCATTTTCCTGTTTCCACAGATTCAATCAGAGCAGAAATGATCTGATCTGGATCCTCTGAGGACAGAAACACCTGCAGCCTCCAGCTGTGTTTCTGGAGCCCATCGTCCAAAACTATGAGATGAATTTAAGGAGACCTGATTCAGAGATCTGGTCATAAAGGTTTAAACCTGAGCAGAAACATTCCTACTAATGAAGAAACAAACGCAGATGTGAAGTTTGCAGCTTGTTGATCCCTGCAGGAATCTGACAGACAGTCGAACGGATGAGCTGCTGCAGAGGAAACCGAGGCGTTGCTGCTGTTTCCTCTGGTTTTAAACCAAATAGTTATGGTTGGTTGTCATAAATGATCCATCTGGGGAAATTGACTTTACTGTTACAGTTATGTTTATTTGATCCTTTAAAGGCGACATGTCATTCTTTAAATCCTTTATTTTCATCATTCAGCTGCAGTGATTTAACTAAGAGGATTTGGACATGTTAGCTTTAAACTGGATGTTTCCTTCCAGAGTTTTACACACGTTATGAAAGTAAATGATGATAATCGACTCAACTCCTCTGTGCAGAAACTGAAGCAGATTTCTTGATTCATGACCTGATAAATGAACTGAACGCTTCTACTGTTTCCAGTTGCTGGAGATTTAATTTTCTCTGAATATTTAAAGATAAGTTATGACTTTATTTTAAAAAAGGCTGCACAAAGCATGTGAACGAGTTGTTCTTTAAACCTGTGAAGCTCAGCTTCTCCTCCTGAAACATTCAAACCTCCATCAGTTCTTGTTCTTTACTGTCACAATTTAACCGGCAGAAACTTTAAATCTTCGTTTTGTTCTTTGTTCTCTTGAATTTGTGAGCAGATAAAGTTTCACAACCATCTGAAATGTTTTATTTCTGGGATTTACTCTCAACTGTTTGAAAATATTTATTGCGTCTGAGTCTTTATGATTTGCTATTTTCTTTTAAATACATTAAAATATCTGACTGATATGGTTTGTTTTTCCAGCAGATAATTAATGAATGTGTTTATCATAAAGCTCAAACCCTCTGCAGTCCGTCAGTTTTCCACCTTCAGTCCAGAAGTCAGAGCTGAACCAACCAGATGTTTTCCTTTCTGCAAACATTCAGCCCTGTGTGTCCAGTGTTTCCTGTCTTTAAACGGTTCAGCTGTGCTGTGATCCACATAACACAATAAAACCTGGTTGATCTTCAGCATGTTTGATGCTCAGTTGTTCAGGTTTCTCTCCATGAATCTGGTTATATTTGTGTCACATAGGAGCTCAGAGCTTCCTGGTGTTATGATGCAATGTGTTCAGATTGGTCCAACAAATCCCCACAGCAGCATAGTAAAACCAGTGTGGCGGTTCTGGAGCCTGAGTGGGAGATCAGGGACGTTTTCCACAGCTCTGCTGTCTGACTCCTGAGTTTGGACCTCCAGTTGTTTCATCAGACTAGAACCTCCTCCCACCCGCTGTAGAAACTGACACACATGATTATTCTGCCTCTGATTGTTGGTTCTGGAAAGTTTCTTATTCTAAATCCTTCAGAAAAAGAGAAAAGTTCACTGAAACTGTTGATGTCGTTTTTTATTCATGTTAAACGAAACAGAAGAACCAAAAACAGGTTCTGTTCTGCGGTTCTGTTTCATCGGTTCTGAATGCAGAACCAGGAAGTGTCTCCATGTCCTCAGGTCCGATACTCCCAGCCTGCAGCTTTTCATTTCTAGATGAATTCAGATCAATTAGAGCAACAAATGAGATGTTAAAGTTTATCAAACCAGAATGTTGATGATGCTGAGACACAATAAAGTTTCCACAGAGGAAAACGGATCTTGTTCCTGTCGACGATGGTGATGATGATGATGATGATGATGATGATGGTGATGATGATGATGATGATGATGATGATGATGATGATGATGATGATGATGATGATGATGAAGGCTCAGGCACTGAAACAGAACCAGCTGGAACCAAAGCAGGAGGTTCTGATGATGATGAGTTTCTGTTGTCTTCCTGAAGGGTTGGAGTTGCTCCTCAGAAATCTGAGGTCACTGAGGTCACTGAGGTCACTGAGGTCAGCTGTTCCAGTCGCCTGCATGTTCAGAGCAGCATAACTGCAGCACTAAGGCTGCAGCCTTAGTGCTGCAACCGGACTGGACTCTCCGTCTGTCTAGAGAGTCCAGTCCGGTTGGTGAGGTGTGAATGCTAAGCTAACTGGTTCGTCTACAAACCTCTGTCTCTGTTTGGTTCAATCAATCAATCAATCAATCAAATTTTATTTGTATAGCACATTTCAGCAGCAAGGCATTTCAAAGTGCTTTACATAATTAAAATAAAAATAAAAACAGAGAGAGAGATTTAGAAAAAGATTTAAAAAGTTAAAAACATCGATCCACATGAGGTGGACTCTGTGAACTCTGGCTCTTCCACGGTGGCCCCACATGGGCCTTACATGGGCAAACCCATATGGGACCCATCTGGTCTGCCCTTCTTTTCCCCATATGGGGCCCACCTAGGCATGCTGGCAGGGAGAGGGGGCAACAAAACCCCGTCTGGAGGGGGCGGCGCGCCGATGATGTTTCCCCTTCAGCGCCTTACGCTCCTTCACCTCGTGCACATAACGAGGTGGATGTGGAGGGGGGCGGGGGGGGGCGACCTATGTTTTCTCATCCACCTGAATAATGTGGAGTTGCGCCACTGCAAACACAATCACTCCTGTCTCAGCGGCCCGATGCCTCGGCCTGCAGGAGAGTAACAGGAGCCTAAAAGGCTGATGAGTCACTGGGAGGAGAACCTGCTGGTTCTGTTACCTTCAGATTTACTTAGAAATGATCGGATCTTTAAATACTTTCCTTAAGAATCTGGATCTGCTTCTTCAAAGAGGCTGTTTATGGATGGTTCCAACGTTTATTTTATGAATGAACAGAAAGACAAACGGTGAAATGTTCAGGCGACGCTGCTTTCAGAGGAGCGTTTCTCTTTACGTCTAAGGCATTAATGATTTTATGACTTTCTCTTAACTATGCATGTGTTAACAAGCTTTAACAGATGCATGTCTGAGTTAAGATGAATTAAAACATAAACACTTCCTGCTGAGCCTCTCTGGCAGAAACGGCTGCAGAAAAACATGCTGAGTCACCAGTGTTGACTCAGCATGTTGAGAACAAACGTCGGGTCTGTTTGTTCAGATCTTTAAAGACTTTCCACAAAAATCTGGATCTGCTTCTTCAGAGAGTTTCAATATTTATGAATCTTATTTTTACAAATCAGCAGAACAAACCGGTTTGGTGCCACAACAAACTATTAATAAACGGTGAAATCTTCAGGGTGTGTTGCAGCAGCTTTGACAGGAGCCTGGCTGGTTGCCATGGAAACAGTGGCATAAATACACACTGCCGTCTGTGTGAGGAACGTCCTATGGACTCAAGTTTTAGTTTTTATTCTAAAACCTGAAGCACATTTTGTTTATCCAACTGATAAAAGTTAAAGTTTAAATGAAGCTCCAGAGCTGCAGCTCTAAACTATTTTGGTTCAGTTTTTTTGCTGCTTCCTAAAAGGAAACAGTTTAAATGTGACTTTTTACCAGAAACCTTGAATTACTGATCCAGGATCTGATCAGGTTTTGTCCTCCAACATGGCAGCGTTGCTTCTCTCAGCGTTAATCTGATGCTTTATTTTAATTAAGAGGAAAGATGATGACTGATTCCTGATGCTGATTGGTGCAGCAGCAGCAGTTCTCACTGTTGGATCTGATTTTTATGACAATTATTGTAAAAGGGGTCACCCTGGACAGGTCGCCAGTCTGTCGCAGGGCAACACAGAGACACACAGGACACACAACCATGCACACACACACTCACACCTAGGGGCAATTTGGAGAGGCATTTAAATATGTTTTGTAAAGATAAATACATGTGATGGATGCTTCTGCGTTTTGATTGAATTGTGCAAATATTCTAATAAGCAATTTTTTATTCTTTTAAATATTTGTGGTCTTTGTGCCTCCATGCTGAAACTGTGGGCGTTTTATGCTGTGTTCAGGTTTGAGCTGGATCTTCCACATCGCAACAGAGTTAGACCAAACAGGTAGAATAAAGTAAAAAACAACAGAAAATAAAAAGGTTTAATGTCATTTTAAAATAACTCAGGATGGGAGCAGTTCTGCCGTGAACAGGAAACTTATTACAAATGTCTGATGTCACCTAAACCACAAGAATCACATTTTCAAACCACCAGCAGCCTCAGAAAAACCAGACGTCCCTCTGAACACAGGTGTACTTATCACTGAAATAAAGTTTCCATAACCACAGAGTAAAAACCAGTTGAATGAACCGCCTCAGTAACCAGTGAAGATGTTATGTTCCCCATTGTTTGAGAGCAAAGACCACGAGCAGCAGAACATTTAGTTAAAAGCTGACAGATAATCAGGATGTGATCCTCTGTATGTCAGCACAAGAACTTTAAAACAAATCCTAAAATCAACGGTGGTCAGTGAACATTGAACAGGAGGGATTTGACTGGATTTACTGGGTTTGCTGAGAAATCTGGCTGCTGCGTGAAATGGAGGATTCATCCAGGCAGGTAAAAAGGGTGTTACAGTGGTCCAGACGAGATGAACGCATGAATGAGTTTCTCTAAGTTAACTCTGGAAACCATCCATCCATCCATTTTCTTCCTCTTATCCGGCGTCTGGTCGCGGGGGCAGCAGCTTCAGAAGGGAGGCCCAGACTTCCCTCCCCAGCCACTTCTTCCAGCTCCTCCGGGGGAATCCCAAGGCGTTCCCAGGCCAGCCGAGAGACGTAATCCCTCCAGCGTGTCCTGGGTCTTCCCTGAGGCCTCCTCCCGGTGGGACCTGAACTCCTCACCAGGGAGGCGTCCAGGAGGCATCCTGACCAGATGCCCGAGCCTCAACTGGCTCCTCTCGACGTGGAGGAGCAGCGGCTCTACTCTGAGTCCCTCCCGGATGACCGAGCTTCTCTCTCTAAGGGAGAGCCCAGCCACCCTGTGGAGGAAACTCATTTCGGCCGCTTGTATCCGTGATCTCGTTCTTTCGGTCTTGACCCAAAGCTCATGACCATAGATGAGGGTGGGAACGTAGATCGACCGGTAAATCGAGAGCTTCGCTTTTTGGCTCAGCTCTCTCTTCACCACGACGGACCGGTACAGCGCCCGCTTCACGGCAGACGCTGCCCCAATCCGCCTGTCGATCTCCCGCTCCCTTCTTCCCTCATTCGTGAACAAGATCCCCAGATACTTAAACTCCTCCACTTGAGGCAGGACGACCCCCCTGACCCGGAGAAGGCACTCTACCCTTTTCCGGCTCAAGACCATGGCCATGGATTTGGAGGCACTGAGCCTCATCCCGGCTGCGAACCGCTCCAGTGAGAGCTGCAGATTTGTTAGATATTAGAAGTGTTTCTTAAATAAACACAGCTAAAAGCTGCCTTGCTGGTTACTGAGGCGGTTATGGAAACTTTATTTCAGTGATAAGTACACGTTGTTCAGAGGGACGTCTGGTTTTTCTGAGGCTGCTGGTGCTTTGAAAATGGGATTCTTGTGGTTTAGGTGACATCAGACATTTGTAATAAGCTTCCTGTTCACTGCAGAACTGGGGGGTGAAGCATGTGACCTGCTGGGCTGCTGCCATGCAGCAGGGTCAGCTGCATGTTGTCTGTAGACAATGAAACTGTAGGCTGGCTTATTTTAAAGATGTTTATTTGGTGCTGCTGTTTACCACAAGCTAACAGTTCAGAGGAAAACAGTCTCATGAATCATCGCCAGACATTTGCTGCATGTTTTCTCTGACAGTTTCCACTTTCTGCTTCCTCTTTAATAATATTTTAGAAATATTGGAACTGAGGCTGAATGTTAAACAAGAAGTTAAAGTCTGTTAAAGTAAATAAAATAGATGTTCAAGGTTTTTAAACTCAGATTTTTCCTTTGGATTTTAAACTGACTAAGATTACAGATGACAGATTGTTGCCAAATCTGCCATCCACTTTTCCACCCATCCTGTGAAGGAGGGAGAACCGTTTAGACCTCGGTCAGCTTCTGGGAAGAATAAATGTTGGTCGTTTCTTTTCAGGACTGCGTGTCAGTAGCTCTGCTCCCAGCCATAAATATGCATCTTTTCTAGATTTGCTCTTTCAGTCCAGCTTCATTTCTAAAGCATTTATGAGACCAAACAGAACCAAACTATGTTGAAATGACAAACATGTCAAATTAGACACAGCATATAAATAAATATGACTTTTCAAAAAACAAAACCCAAACAAATGTGACCAAAACTTGAATTACAATCTCAAAGTGCTTCTGAGAAAGAATTTTAGCCAAATGCCTGAAAATAGGAAAGTTTTATATGGTAACTGTCCTGAATATATTGAAGCAGTGCTGCTGTTAGTACAAGGTGCGGCTCCACCCTCCTCTCACTGTGAGGAGGCGGTTTACTCTTATGCACCATGTGTCCTTTCTGAGAGGGGAAGGAGGCGACGTATCACAGCCGCTCTAAAGAGAAACTCAGAGTTAAACACCTTATTGCAGCCGCTTCTCTCTGCTGGCATGTCGGCTGTCATGGCGTTTTGGACTCTGATTTTTGTTCCAGTTCTGTGTAAGTACTGACCTCTTGTACATCTTCTCCAGTTTTCTGAAGGAAAAGTCAATGATTGTTAAAATTTTCTGATCTGATTGAAGTCCAGCGTATTTTGAAGCGGTAAAAGCAGAAAAGTTTATTTCTGACATGTGAAGTCATAGACGCTTGTAGATGACATTGGTCCTGTTTAACAATTAATGCACCTCATTCAGCATTTCTGCTGTGATCAGCAAAATATAATCAAAAGTATTTCTGGTGCTGAACTGAAAACTGATACATTCCAACATAACGGAGGACAAAACTGCCCACCTGTTTGTGGTGTGTCAGGGTGGAGGAGGTGGAGGAGGTTGGTGTGTCTGTCTGATCACATGAGGCTCTGTCCCTGCAGGGATCCTGTGTCTCTGCTTGGTTTTTTCTCCCTCCACAGACATCAGAAAACTTGGGAAGTTTTTGTTCCTGAAGTTTAGGAATCAGCTGCTGACTTCAGGTTGGGAAATATTTCCATTTCCTCTCAGAAAGCCTGAGACAGAAGCTTCTGCAAACCTTCACTATGAAATTCTACTTTAGATGAATCTCCCTCAGATAAACCAGACTGACAGTTTCTCCATTTAATTTTTGGCAGCTTTTGATTCAAATATTTTTTTTCTGCGTCATTTTCCTCCCTTGCATGAATAATGTTAGAGTTTTTACAGCTGTGTGCAGCATCCTTTGACATTGTGTGTAAAATCCTGAGCTTTAATTAACAGCAAAATGCCTCAACAGCACATTTCTGAGGCGTTCAGTGGCTGAGACCTGCCTGAGGCTAAACAGCCACTGAATGTCTCACTGCCTGGCATGTCTGACCCCGGACGGGGACAGGAATGCATCCTGGGAATGCAGTCCTGTCCCCTGGGGGGACGTGTCGGATTGGCTCCACATCCTTTGATGCATCAACGGAGAGAAAAGCTGAGTGCAGTGGACAATGGAAATTTCCCTCTGCACTTGTCTGTCTTTTGTTTGCTAGTCATGAGATCAGAGCCGTTAACTGCAGAATAAACTTTCAACGTTTTGCCTCCAGACGTCAGTAAACAAGTTATTGTTTCTTTGTAATTGAGTCAGTTTTCAGTTTGTGCTTCAAATTGTTGTGAATTTTAGTAAGTCCTCTTCATTGTAGAGGTTAAAACACTCAGAGCTACGGCTGATGTCTTTGACTGCTGTACTGGGTGGGAGCTGGTTGAGGTCAAGGTCGTTCCTGAAGGTCGTTTTCCTGCTTTATTGTTTCCCAGATTCCCGCTGCATGATACTGCCACCACCATGCTACAGTCTGTGGTGTTTGAAAGCCTGAATGTCTCTGCTTATATCTAGCCAACATGTGGATAATTTTCTTTTGATATTATTTGAAATTGTGGTTATTGAATGGTATTTATGGGTTTTTTGTTTCTCTTAGGTTTTCTGTGATGTTTTTGTAATGTTTGTATTATTGTGATTTTATTTGTGGAGTGAACTCCAGGAAGAATCGTTCCCACTACGGCAGAGAAGCTAAACTAACCAGGATGATGTAGCCTGGCTTTGACTTGTAAACCTGAAGGTGGTTAAAGTCCAGATGTCACCATGATCTGCTCCCTTTTTCCTTCAGACTTGGCAAACATTCACACCAGCCCTGTTCAGTCCACTTTCTGTGTTCATTTAGTTTCTGTGTCGTCTTTCCTGCCCTTGATTAATCTCAGCCGTGTTTCCCCACCAGGTCCTTGTCTTAGCTGTCGATTGTCGTGGCTCATGGATGAACATCTGTTGGTCATTCATTTCCTGAAGTGGTTTTTTAAAGTCATCCTGGTTCCCATTGGTTTTTAAAACACAACAGTTGTTGGTTTTAACTGCTCCACGGTTCTCCCCGTCTTTAAACGGTTCAGCTGTGCTGTGATCCACATAACACAATAAAACCTGGTTGATCTTCAGCATGTTTGATGCTCAGTTGTTCAGGTTTCTCTCCATGAATCTGGTTGTATTTGTGTCACATAGGAGCTCAGAGCTTCCTGGTGTTATGATGTAATGTGTTCAGAGCGTCGCTACAAATACAGCAGCATAATAAAATTGGTAAATACCTTCATCGGTTCTGAATGCAGAAGCAGGAAGTGTCTGAACTCACTGAGGTCAGCTGTTCCAGTCGCCTGCATGTTCAGAGCAGCATAAACTGCAGCATAACTGCAGCACTAAGGCTGCAGTGGCTACAGGGTGAAAGTCCTGACCTTTCCTCACAGTGGAAGTTGGATCAGCAGCTCAGCTACAAAGTGGTCGACCACTGACTGCATTCACACCATGTCTGGTTTATTCCAACTCCAGTCCGTCTGTCTAGAGAGTCCAGTCCGGTTGGTGAGGTGTGAATGCTAAGCTAACTCTGGTTCGTCTACAAACCTCTGTCTCTGTTTGGTTGAAGTGAACTCTGGTTCAGTTTGAATGCTTGTGAACACCAAGCGGACTGGAGACCGCTCCAAAGGCAGGAAGTGGACTGCAGCGCAGGGCATTCTGGGTAAATGCAACCAAAGCTAACATGCTAGTCTAGCGCTAGCAGCAGAACAGGTTGGTTTGACTCAGAACCAGAGCAGCTGGAGGTGGAGCAGATGGTGGAGTTCTGGTTCCTGATCAAACCGAGTTCACTGAACATCTGAAGACATCAACCAGGAGGTAAAAGCTCAGATCCAGATTGAATCAGATCCAGACTGGATCAGATCCAGACTGGATGAGATCCAGACTGGATCAGATCCAGAATGGATCAGATCCCGACTGGATCAGATCCAGACTGGATCAGATCCATCCAGATTGGATCAGATCCAGATTGGATCAGATCCAGACTGGATCAGATCCAGACTGGATCAGATCCAGACTGGTCTCCCAGCTGGACAGAGTCCCTCAGGCTTCAGGACAACAAAGTCCATGTTCTGCTGTGGCATCACACTGTTTGGTTTAACTTCAGAAAAATGGGAGTGTCTCTTTATTAACTGCATGTAAACTTCTGGTTTCTACTGGAAGCAGACGCCATTTTTCTCCTACCTGAGCATGTGGATGTATTTTCAACCATTTCTTTGGGCTTAATTAGAGAGAAACTCTCACAGTTTGTTAGAAGCGGCGCTGTGTTTGTGAAAATCAGGTTCGAAGTTACAACGCATCAAAAATGACCCCGTCCTCCCATCTGGGGGGAGCGGAGGGGAGGGGGGGAACTCCTTATAAGGACGTGTCCTTATAAGGAGTGAGGCGCGCCGTCCATTCGACCACCGCTGGCCAATCACGGCTCCCCTAACATCGTCACGTCTGGAGGATCAGTCAGTGTGTTTCGTGTGAAGCCGGCAGACAGTCAGGTGGGAACTGGGTGTAAAAACACGTCCGGCTCTGCGCTGTTTCATCCTCATGGATCTCTGGAAGGTTCTGCTTCTCCGTGAGTTTTTCGGTTCTTAGTTCTGTGTCTTTGTAAAGTCAGGTTCGGTTCTGATGTCGGCAGTTCTGTTCGGAGTTTATCGGCATCTTTTCTGCGGGGTTTAGGAAAGCTGAGGCTGTTGGTACCGAACCAGAACAGAACCTGTCACACACTCAGAGCGACGTGGAGTTTATGGCTTTTAAATTATGATAAATGATGAACGGAAGGAGAATTCAGGATGATTCGGTTCGGGTTCTGTTGCGTCATCAGCAGGTCGGATAAATGAAAAGCTGCTGGTTGTTTGTGCCTTTAAACTGGGAGTCATTCAGAATCTGCGAACATTAAATTATGAAACTGATTAAACGCGGATATTGTTGCTTATGAAGCTGTTGATACTTTTTGTTGTAATTACAGTTATTTCTCATGAGGCTCGTTTGTCAGATTAATAACTTTTATAAAACAAGCTTCTCTTTAAACGCACAAAAAATGTTTTTGTCTGTAATATTCTAACTTCAAACAATGTTTAAATTCACTGGAAGCAGAAAATTATCCTAATGATTGGGAATAAATGACATGGAATGGCGCAACTACACATTATTCAGGTGGATGCGAAAACATAGAGATGCGCCCCCCCATCGCACCTTCACGACGAAGTGAGGGGGAGAGGGGGGGGGGGGGCAAAACTCGCTACATTCACCTCGTTATGTGCGCGAGGTGAAGGAGCGTAAGGCGCTGAAGTGTCCGGGGAAACGTCATCGGCGCGCCGCCCCTCCGTTGCATACCCTGCATTTTGCGCCACTGATGACATGCATCATGTATCAGCAGCTCGTTTTAGTCACAGTCGTGTTATAAATGCGATTTGGGCAACAAAGCAGAGATAACAGAGATGCTGTAATATTTAACTTCCGGAATGAATCACCCCAGATAGCACAGAGTGATTGAAACAACATTGAATCAATGTCAGCCAGAAACAGATCAGTGTTTAGATCCTCTGACAGTTGATCACCTTGTTTTAACCTGATGGAGAATCTGGAGCATTTAGTTTCCAACCTGTGGTCTGTTTGTGTTTCAGTGACTGCAGCAGCTGAAGCTGCAGCAGCTGCAGCACTAAGTCTAACCAGGAAGGTTGGTGAGGACGGCGTGACGCTCAGCCTGGGAGACAGACAGCTGAAACCTGGCGACCTGGTGGTCTGGTTCTGCGGTCCAGAGACGGGGAAGGAGCATCGTCTCTTCGAGGTCGAGATCGGGAATCATGATGGGCCGACCAAACGAGACCAGTTTGATCTGGATCCGACCACCGGCGCTCTGACCATTAAGCCTCTCTCAGCTACAGACTCTGCAGTCTATTATGGTCAGATCATCAACGGCGACGGGATCAATCGATTCTTCAACCTGACAGTGGAGGGTAAGTGTCCCAGCCGGATCAGTACACACAGGTCCTAGCGGGGCTTTGACTAGGCCAGAGATGATCTGAAACGTCCCAATAATCTGAGCATCTTTAAGATTATCAAAAGAGAAAAACTGAGTCAAAAAAGAACAATGTTGCCATGGGAACCAGGAATGAACTCTGTTTCTCTCCAGCCAGACTGGGATTATCAGGTGGGGTTAATATTTCCAACAGGCTGAAGAGCCGAAACAATGACTGGAGCTGAGATCAACAGATGACGACCTTCATGACGACCTTCATCTCTCACTAACATGAAAAACGTCTGAAACTAAAATGACAGTGAAATAAACTAAATCTGCTCAGGTCAGCCAGCCGGGTCCAAACCAGATTCCCTAACAGAAAAGTTTTACAGTCATCTAAACCTCCATGCAAAACGTTAAAAACATTTTAAAACACTAAATGTTTCGGAGGATTTTAACTCCCAAACTTTTATAGATATTATTTATCTTGTAGATTAAAAATCTCTTGATTTGGAAAAATCTCAGCCGGTCCATGGATAGAAACTGAACATTTTATTAATCCTAGAAATGGAAACTCATTACAAAACCTTCTGCTGTTTGCTTCACAGGGCCTGATCCCATCCATCCCATCCAACCAACACCTGACCCTCAACAACATGGAAACATCGGGATCATCATCGGTGTCGTCGTTGTTGTTGTTTTCATCTGTTTCCTCATCGCTTTTATAGTGAAGAAGAAAAATATATGTGAGTAATTAAAGGTGTTTTATTTTGATCATATTAATCTTGTTTTATTGTTTACATCTCACTGCATTTGGACCAGCGGAGTGATGCAGATCATGTCTACCTGGTTACATACTACGGTTTCATTCCCTGTCCTTTCTGACCGATGTTCCTCTCTGTCCTCTCCACAGGCAGCTCTGATTCTATCGTCTGATCATTCGACCTTCTCTCATTCCTGACCAACGAGCCTCAGCTGATCCAAACCGACTCCTGCCAAGAAAAACTCCAGATTTCTGTTGAAAGATTTTCAGTTCTTCCACCAACATTTCCGACCAGCAGCTCTGACAGATGTGGAAACTCAACATGTTTAGTGTCTGTCATTCATTTCTTGTTCAGAGTCTGGGAGTTTTCTGTTGCTCCTGATCATGGTGCTCCTTTATCCTCAGTGAGCAGAGGGACCTCAGGGGCCACAGGAGCCTCAAGGGCCTCAGGGAGAAGCATTGGGACCTGCTTTATGTTTGTACCATTGTGTCCTGCTAGTTCAACGGTTCAAACACCAAATATACCTTAATGTGCATTAATGCAGTCAGACTGTCTACAGCTAAAGCTAACAGTCAGACTGTCTACAGCTAAAGCTAACAGTCAGACTGCCAACAGCTAAAGCTAACATCTACAGTCTTCCTTAGCGCTGCTCTCAGGGGTTCAGCCAATCGGCACCAAGGAAAATAAATGCTGCTCCATTATTTGCTGCTTTGCAAACACCAGCCAATAGTGTGTTAAGTAGCACTGCAGGCATTTCAGTGCAGCATTTTCAGTAGAATATTTTAGATCAACTCGTAGCACAGAAAACTGAATTCTGAAACAACGTGCCTAGCCTTTGATTTTACAGTAAAAATGTATTCTGTTCAGTTAGCATTAGCTTGGCATCTCGCTTCAAAGCTAAATCCACTAAGACATTTTGTTGTTTGATGTTAAGAAGCATTTTTCATCTCAGGATCTCGTAAGGGCTCAACAAGGGCGAGCAGAGTATTAAAAAGATTAAAAAGAGCTAAAGGTGCACCGATTGCAGTTTTACAGACGATCACAGTTTACCAATATTTTTAAAAGCCTGACCTGCCATTTCAGATTCTGGCTGATGCCAGTTTTTTTATCTCTGGCCAGTCTGTCAGTCAGACCTGCTCACAAAGGACAGAGGTCGAAAACATCAGTGTATCGGCTTCACGTGTAAAAATCACTGATCTCCCAAAAACTCAGTCATAAAAACACTTAGTTTTTATTATAACTTAGAGACTGAAGGGTATTCATTACTTTTACAAATTTAGAGCCCCGTTAGTAAGTCCAGAGAATATTTTTACATGTTTAGCTTCCCAGAACAGGGATTAGGACAAAGCTACATCAGCCACAACGTTTCAGACGCCTGTTCTCCAGAACACGAATTAGACCAGAGGAAACTTATCAACCCTGAACAGGAGAAACTAGTTACAGACTTTAGATCAACATTGGATTATTTTTCTTCTTTTACTCTTTCCTTTGATTTGTTAATTTGTTTGTATTTCCTTTTAATTCCTGTAAAGCCCTTTGTGTTGCCTTGTTGTTGGAAATGTGCTGAATAAATAAAATGACCAAAATGAAGGAATTTGGCACCGATAATCACTGAACCCCCAGAGAGAAAACAAACATCTTAATGCCTCCTCTAAACAGCCAGTGTGTCTTATTTAATGTTTAAGGTTAAATTATGTTATTTAAAAACAAAAATCAAATTTATTTAAAATGGATTCAAACCAAAGAGTTCAGAAATATGTGCACATGTATGTTTGGATTAATATCTGCAGATTCTCTTTAGATGTTTCTTTTGCTCTTTGTAATATTAATGCCAGTTCTGCTGTTGTTTACTCATCATTTCTATTTATTACAGTGTTCAGTGTAAATATTTAGTTTATGATCATCAGGGGCAAAAATAATGTGATTAAACTCAAAATTGATCTTCCCATAAACATGATGTCTAAGTGAACCAGCAGTTTGTTGAATAAATCAATAATTAACGTAAATTTAAACTGAAATAAAAAGATCAAATTGTGTCTGGAGAAACTGTTTTATTGTTCTGTTTATTTATTGTTTTAAGTTCAAATATCAAGTTTTAATCTTCACAGATGTTTCCATAATTCAGTCTTTAATAATACCTGTGTTTCTGTCCATCGTTGATTTTCTGCCTCAGTTTCCTTCTGGTTTGTGAAAATTATTTCTGAATAATATAAAAAATAAAACTTTAGTTTTTATAGTTGATTAAACCGATTCTGGATGTTAAACTGTCAGATCAAAGCTGCTCTTTCAAACTGTTGATTTTATTTTACTGCTCCATCACCGTTCTGCTCTTTTTCATGTCTTCCTTTGTGAAAGTCGTTTCTATCAGAAGCTTTTTGTTTCATTCTGCACATGCAGCAGCTTTGTGTGTGATTATGGGAGGAAGGTGTTGAGCTCATCAGATCCTCTGGTCGCGGCGGCGGCGGCCTCTGATTCTTCAGTCGATCTGCAGTAGCTTGAGGCAGCAGTGGCCCCACAGCAGTGTGTGTGGCAGAAACTGGGCCCTCTGGCAGCAGGGCTGCTGGGGCCGATCCGTCCTGCAGACACAGAGCCGTGGAGGTAAACGGCTGCATTTCCTCTCTGCTGCAGCTGCTGCTTTGGTGATTTTCCTCACTTTGATTGACTTTCTGTTTCTAATTTTTATGGCTTTATAATTGTCTGATCTCGGTGTTTTCCAGCAGGAGGTTTAACCTCCACTTGGTGTTCCTCAGGGCTCAGTGCTGGAGATGCTTCTGTTTATTATATATGAATAGGTTTCATTTGAATCAATTAATCAAATTTTATTCGTACAGCACATTTCAGCAGCAAGGCATTTCAAAGTGCTTCACATAATTGAAATAAAAACAGAATGTGACATTGAATAAACAGTGAGAAAGAGAAAGATTTGGAAAAAGATGAAAACATTAAAACCTGCACCCCTTTTAGGACTTTAGTCAAAAACGCCGTTTGACTCCAACCTCTAGGTTTGTAGCTGAAACGCCATCAACTGGGACTCTGAACCCCGTGGGACTTTAGCTAAACGTCGTTAAGACATCATTAAGACGTAAACAGCGAGAAACAGAAATAAAAAGAAATTAATAAATGAGTGAAAATGAGTCAGCACTTCAGAAAGTCACCTCATGTGAGGGACTTCCTTAAGAGGAGGAGGAAGGAGGGACTTGTCCTCCGTGCTCTGGTAACCATGGAAACCAGACTGAAGGAGGGACTTGTCCTCCTCCTCCTGCTCCCTCAGCGTCTCTCCGAGCCTCAGTCACTCAGTGCCTTCCCTCCCATCATGTTTTCTCCCGCCAGCTGCGGGATGCTCGCCTCTCTTCTCGGTGAGGGCTCACTGCTTCACGGCTCCGTCCTGATGGGACTCAGGATTCAGCTGCCATGTTCTGAAGGTTTTTATTCGTTTAGATGAAATGCCTCCCTCGTCCATGTGGAAGCAGCTGCAGGGAGACGTTGCATCATTTTCATCAGCCGCTGGTCAAAACTTCATGTTCAGATTAGATTAATAATTTAAGATGAGAAAGAAGAAGAGGACAGTCAGTCAGCTGTTAGCATTCAGACACTGGCGTCTCTGAATGCTGACAAGCATCTCGCGAAAATCTAATAACTAAATGGAGTAATAAATCTGAGTCGACACAAACCTACAGACTCCACCTCTGCATATGTGGAGTCTGATTTATTAACGTTGTTATTATCTGCCGTGTGTTTCTGTCCAGGGATGTGCTGATAAATGATCTTTTTATAAACAGAGATGCCAGCTCCTCTCATTGTGTTGTGCTTTAAAGGTCTGAGTGAACCAGGAATCCAACGTCCTCTGAAGGAATTAAATCATTTTCCATTGTTTCATGTACCACATTGACGCCTTCAGCAAGAAGAGAGGAGGGCGGCAGGTTAATGCATTATGGGAAAATTAACAATAAAAGACAACATCGTCTGATAAAGAGCAACATGAATGATATTTTCTCTCTGGGGCGGATTAGCTGTGGAAGAAATGATCATTTTTATTAAGTAGTTCAGTAATCAGAATTATTGTTATTGTTGTTGTTGGTTAAAGTATTTTTGCTCCAGATTGCATGTTTTAGTTCTCTCACTGAGACTCCATGCAAAGAGGAAAAATGAATCTGAGATGATTTACTGAAACAGAAACGAGTTTTTAGCAGAAACGTTTTCTGACTTCATCATGTGCCTCTGATGAGAAAAGATAAAGAATCATTCAGTTTCCCTATTTTCATCATTTAGTTGCTTTGACTGCAGCAGAGGAAGTTCAACACCTGACGAGGAAGATTGGTGAAAATGTGACCTTTGACCTTGGAGCCCAAGACCTGAAGCATGCCGACCACGTCATCTGGTCGCGTGGCGCCGGCAGCTCTGTGATCTACAGCGTTTACATCGGAGAGGATCAGATGAAGCAGCTGAGCAGATGTAACCTCAGTCTGAGGAGCGGCTCGCTCAGCATCCATGACCTTCGCCCTGCAGACTCTGATGTTTACCTGGGACAGATCATCAACGGCAGAGGAACCAGGAAACTCTTCAACCTGACTGTCCAGGGTGAGTGAGTCCAAAACACGAGACGAAGGCTCAGAAACATTAATGCCACAGTAAGAAGATCTGAGCTCTTTCTGCTCCTGGTGAGAAGCCAGAATGTTCAGCTGAACGTCAGGCTCAGTGATTTATTGATCAGTTTTAGCAACAAGACAAAGAAACGATGATCTGCTTCCTGCTGGCACTTTAACTTCATCAGTTTCATTAAAATCCAACATCAGTTCTGTCTGGACTATCAGGCTCCCATAAGGTTGTCTTTTTATAAACAGAGATGTTTTATTGTAATCTGCTTATTTTGGCAAACAGTTTCTGCACAACTGTAAACTATGTTTTCAATGTAGGACAGCTGATGAGCTGTCCTACATATATATATATATATATATATATATATATGTTTATTTGCTTTGGTTCTGTAAATGACTTTTGAGAAAAGGCGTCGATTATATAAAACTTCTTTTCTTCAAACTGCAATTTCATTCAAAACTTTTATGTCAACATGTGACATGTTCATTTTAAATAATAAATTAATGAAACAGAAAATAAACAAACAATACTCAAACACCAACTGTTGAGTCTCCAAAAGGCAAATAATAAAATACAATTCAAATAAACAATATTGTCTCTTCAGTCAAGTCATGTAATGTTGGTCACATTTAAATGTAAAATACATTAAAATATTAATGGACAATGATGAGTATGATTAACTAAATACTCTTAAAGTTTTACTGCATTAAGTTTTCTTGTGCTTGGAGCAGGATTTTGACTTGCACGTTGTGATTATTGTTTGCTAAAGTGAATGAAGAGTTTATAAGAAAAACTGGATGAAACTAGTTCAGTTATAACTCAGTTATAAGCTACAAGCTCAACCTGTTTCTGCTGAAATAAACATTATTTATTAATACTTCCTGTAATGATGATCCAGTCAGGGCCGTGAATCTGTTTGTCTCCTGGTTGCTTCACAGACTCCGACCCACCGACCTCTGACCCCCCTCACAGCAGGGAACCCTGGGTAATTCCTGTCATTGTGACTGTCTGCATCGTCACTGTGGGACTCTTTAGTTACGCAGTGAAGAGATATTTTTGGTTAGTATCACAAAAGTTTAGTCATTTTATCACATGAATATTAAAATTCAGTTGTGATTATTTATTTTTATTCAACATTTTCAGTAAATCTCAACTCAGCTGAAAATACAGATTTAATATTTGCTTTTAACTTGAAGAACATTTCAGGAATAATCTCTGTTTGTTTGACGGTTTCAGTGTGAAACATGTTTTATTAATACTTCCTGTTGGTTACCAGCTTGTGTTATGATCATAACCTTTGCTGTGCATAATGCTGAGCTGTGATTTTCTTCTCTTTTCATTGGATCTGACCAGCAGCAGCAGTTTGTGACCAAAACCAACAGGAAGCTGATCCACTGATCAGCTCGGCGCTCCGAGTCGGGACCGACTGACGGATCCTTTCTGAAGAACCTCCACCAGTTTCCTGTTTTTCCAGCCCAGTCTGCTCTGATCCTTCTTTCCCACAAATGTTGATCCATTTTAAATCAGGATTTATTCACCGACATTGGAAGTAGTAGAAGAATAAGTTAGTAAAGTTTTGTTTCTAAAGCACATTTTCACAAACAGCAGTCAGGAAATGATTCAAAGGAAATGCAAATACATCCCTATCAATAATTTTATTTCATAAACTTGCACCAGAAAAGAAGAGTATTTTTTAGAGACGTGCCGATCAGGTTTTTTCCTGCTGATTCCGATCCCCATGAGGGCCGATCACCGATACCGATCACATAATTATTTTTTTTTATCATAAACACTACCGGTTACATTATGTGGAAAAAGGAACCATGAATTCACCTTAATTTAGACAAAAACTTGTTTTTAATAACTGTTTCCAAGAAGAAAACTAAACAAAACAGGCATTGTGCAAATTGTCCTGCTATCAGTAAAACTATCTTTAACAGACTGATAACATATGGAGGCTCTGAAGAGGCTAAATAATGCAAAGAGCCAAAATAAAACATCAACATTGCCAAAAGATTCAAGTATAAAACTTAACATTCAAAGGCAAATACAGGATCCATTACAATAAACAATCCAGAGTTACTGAATGAAACCTTCCTGTTAGCATGGCGGCTAGCTGATCACTGCTAGTTCTGAGTGGCTGTTTCTGACTGAGCGGAGTAATTATGCAGAGCAGGGAGGAGATCGATTATTTTTTTAGAGATTATCTGTCTCATGTTAGGACAGCGAAAGTTTTAATACGTATGTAAAATGTATTTTTTAGGTTAGATGCTGCAGCTTTAAGCAGAGGTTCGGTGTGAGAGTCACTACCAGGTGGAGCAGAAGCGGCGCTCCGTCTGAAATATTACTACCTGTAGCGTAGCAGCGGTTCAACAGCGAGAGCAGAACCAGCGTCTTACATCGCAGCTCCAAGACTTAATTTAGCGGGTTATTTGTTTAGCTTTCTGACCGTCATGCTAATCCGGGTGAGTGTTTGTAGCTGTGCTGCTTTACCTGCTATTTATCCTCCATGTCTTTTTTACTGCAGTGAGCCTCGATGTAGCCAAACTCCGTCAAGTATGGCATTGTTTTTATGTCGTATTAGCCTCGTTGTGTTGATGCATTTTGACCTGCTTCAATTTTCCGCCGCAACACGAAAACGTCCCCGTTCACTCAGTGCGTTATAGTTATAGTTCCTCATCGCTTAGGATTTGTTGCTGCGCGTTTGCGCAGTGTGAAGGAAAGAGGAGACCAGCTGCACAGGCAGGCTGCGAAATGAGATGCAGGTGATCGGTATCGGCAACAAGAGCCAACGATCGTTGATCACCGATCATACACTTTTTCACGGAAATCGGCCGATTATGATCGGTGGCCGATCGATCGGCACACCTCTAGTATTTTTAATCCAGTTATACTTCTCAGCTGCCTTCAACACATTCGATCATTTCATTTTTATTGTTACTCCTTAGGAAAATGAACTTTCAGATGTAGCGTCGTCGTCTTATTTCTGTAAACTAAGTTTTGATGTTAGTAAAAATGATGGTGCTTCCAACAGATGCTCCCTCTGGGATCCCTCAGGGCTTTGTGTGTGAACCTGATGTATTTTTGTGTTATAAACTCTGCCTCTGGTCCAACTGTTACTAATGTTTGAATCTGGAGAAGCACAGAGCTGCTGAAATAATCTGCTACTGGAAGATATTTTTAAAGTGTTTGAGGAAAGGTGGGTTCTGTTGTATCACTGTGTGCTTTAATGCAATAGTTAGAATGTGATCAGAAATGCACTTAGAGTAAAACACAAATGATAAAAGATGAGTGGATCAGTTCACACTAGCAGATCTGTCCAACTGACAGAAGGTCAGGAAAACAAGCAGCAATCTCTCTTTACTTCCAGTTTCTGCCCTTTGACCTCTGGCTCAGACTTTTCTGTATGAATCTAACGAGCACAAACAGCCTTCGTCTCCACAGAGGTTTCTGTTTTTAATGCTGGGTAAGATGAGTTGCATCTGATTATTGGGGTTTATTGGCTAATCTGTTATGATTTCCACCTCTTTACTCGGCTGTTGTGGTGAAGAAGGAATTTAGCTAAAAGGTTAAACTTTCTCCAGACCCCATTAAGGGACAAGGGTGTAAAGAAAATGGATGGATGCAGGTTAAACTTTTATATTTTCATAAACAAACGCCTTTAAATCTGGGAAAGGTGCAACAGCGCCATCCAGTGGCGTTTTATGGGCACTACACGACTCCTTGATGTATAACCAGATATTTGTAATATACATAAAAGTCAGAAGGAATTTTCTGGATAAATAAATATTTTACCTTCTTCCACAAAGTGCAAACTATGACTGGTGTAAATAAATGTAAATATGTACATTTACTTACTCTTGAGTGGCGTTTATTCATAAATGAGATAATTATCTGTTTTTTGTTGTTTTAATTTCCTGTGATTCCATTAAACTTCCGACATTCCGACATGTTATGGATAATTTTCCCTGATTGTGTCTAGAAATGGGACCAACCCGTAAAACCTGCATCGTTTGCCTCAGTCCTCCAAGGCACCAGGGTAAAAACAAGCCGTGACGTTTTCGCGCCAAAAACAGCGCTAAGCCCCGCCCACACACGTACGCCAGCCATTGTAACAAGCTTCTTTGATCTCTGTGACGTGTGAATCACGTCACACAGACAGCAGCTACTTCAGTTCTCTTCAGTGTTAGCATTCAGTTGTAAGTGAACCCAGAGAAGTGATTTTCCTGAACCAGCCATGAGTTCCCCTTCAGAGCAGAACCAGGTGATTTCCACGCAGACCGTGAAACCCGCCGTCGACTGCTTTTTCAGCGACCTGTCCCCAGAGCAATGGATGAGTTTGGCTTCAGGAACCCCAGATCAGAGCACCAACTGCAAGCTGACTCAGCTCCTGGGGGACACCATGGAGCTCTTCGTGGCGTCCGTCCTGGATAAGGTCCAGCGTGAAGAACTCACGTGCGTGGTCGTGGAAGACGTTGTGGGCAACATCGTCACTGAAGCTTTGTCACAAAGTATGAAGATCAAACAAGAGGTCCGAACTGAGAGCACTGAGAATTTAAACAGGTTAATTGTGGAATATGTGACGGAGAGGATCAAATCAAAGTTCCCGTCTGACGACGAGGATTCTGCAGAGAGTTACATACAGAAGATAAGTGACATGTACAGAAAGGATGCGGTGGTTCGGAAAGCCACTGTTGTGATACGAGAACTCTTTTCATTGATGTGCAAATCTCTGCCCAGGAGCAAGAGGATTCCTCTTTTTCTGCTAGTGGACAAGCAGCGGGTCAAGTCTGCCAGGAAGGTTTCCCTGAAGAGCTGTCCAGGAAATCAGGCGGACTGTGGGAAACAAGAGTCCTCCGTTCAACCTGAGGCGCCTTCAGATGGCAGCGACGAACTCGGGAACCAGAGCCAAACCTCTTACCCAGCTACCAAGCCCAAATCCAAGGTCAAATGTCTGAAAAGGAAGGTCAAAAAGTTTTTCACTAAATGTTTTCACAGACGTTCATCCACGGTTACACCATCAAGTGTACCAGAGAGCCCAGAGGAGAAAAGCTCTGCACACACCCTTCCTGCAGGATGGTTCACTCCTGCAGATAATGTCTCAGTCGTCTCACTGGCAGACAGATCCTGTCCTGTGGACCAGGAGGAAAACATCCCTTATTTGGAAAAAAGCACATTCGAGGACAAAGCTTCAGAGGTAACGTCTGTACGAGAATTTATATCCGATGATCAGCCAGCCAAACATACTCAGGCAGAAAACGTACAGCCTCAGCTGAACAGCTACGTAAAGGAAGTTTGTTCAGCTGCTGAGTCCATCATGCCTGAACCTCTGTCATACGTTCCCTCATTTGAGGAAATGCAGCAACTGGCTGCAGATTTACAAGAGCAAGGGAAAAAAACCGTAGTGAGCATCCTGGTGCACGAGCTGATCGTCCAGCTCATTAAAGCATCCAACGGGAACGTCGCCATCTCTTTTTCAGACTCTCAAGCCACACACAGACGGCTCGTAGACAAGATCTGGGCTGAAGTTCAGAAGGAAGACGTTCACATTGACCCAGAAAGAGCCTTAAAACTTGACAAGAAAATCTACAGCAGCGTCTGCAAAGCACTGAGGTGTCCAGGGGACCTTAGAGCCCTACTGCTTTTCGAAACGGCAACATTTGACAGTGCAGTCGTGTCCTGTTTCTTGAAACATCTCGTAGGACCTGTGGAGAAACCTTTCCTCTCACAGTTATTCTCAGCTGTGGGTAAAACCATATCCAAGCTGTTTAGGCAGACAGGGGCAGAGTGTGAGGAGTTCATCCCATCTGAAGACGACAGCAGCGCAGCAGAAGACGAAGCGTGGTCCGACTCCGAGCAGGACTCTGATTCAACAGCACGGAAACCCGAGGACATTAACTGGTGGCCCATGACTCCAATGTCTGACAGCCAGCAGCAGGAAAACCTGCAGGAAACCGAAGAGGGAGAAGAAGAAGAAGAGTTTTCATTTTCCTCTTCAGATTTTTTGACTGAAACTTCAGTCGAAGAAACTGAGGTAAGCGAAAAAGAGTTGGCTGTCAAGATACTAATTGGTGAGCTGATTTGGAAGATCGTGGAGAAGTCGGGGCAGTGCTACCCGAGGCAACAGTATCATACGGTCTGTGAGCGTCTGTCCCAGAACCTCTGGGCTCAAGTCAAGGCCAGTCTCGATGACGTGTCTCCGGAGAAGATTAAAAGCCTGGACCGAGTCATTTACAAAGACCTGTGTAAGAGGTGGGAGCACCCAGAGAGCCTCCTGGTTCTCCTGGATCTAGGCCAGCCTCCAATGGACCAGATCATTTTGTCTTGTATCAGAAAACGTCTCATGAACCCATCAAGATGCTTAGTTTCATAAAGATTCTGTTCAGTGATCCCCAGAAGCACAACACGTCTGTTAAAAGCAGGATTCAGAAATCTGGGATAAGAGACGAAGCCAGGCTTGATACATGACATGATCCGTTTCACAAAGGCCAAACCGGGCCGAGGAAGTGGGGCTGTGTCACACCGGGCTTGATGAATTCAGACAAATCCACACATTTATTCTACATGAGACCATCACAGACTCACTGATGCTACGACAAACATCTTTTAATGGACGATTATGAGGAACTGAAGCACTAAAAACACAAACTACAATAGAGAACAATACCAGACTCATTCAATGCATTATTAGCCCAAAATTCACTTCCAAACCAAAACATGTGCATTTTTTATTTAACATCTTATCAATATTTATACAGAACAAACATGACTAAACATAAGAACCTTTAGTCGTATCTGGATAAAATCCAGTCTCTGTTTTCAGCTGAGTGTCAGAAAAACACCCGATTCAGCAGAACAGAGTCGACTCCGTCCTCCAAACCTGGGTTTTCTTCGGGTGATCCGGTTTCCCCTGAAAAAAACAAGACAAACAATCCAGTTACCTAACACTGTGTGTGTGTGTGTGTGTGTGTGTGTGTGTGTGTGTGTGTGTGTGTGTGTGTGTGTGTGTGTGTGTGGAGACCAGCCAAAGTTAAATTTGGAACATTTATACCATCATACTTCAGCAGACCTGGTTTATTTTATGTTGAATTCGCTCACAGTTTATCTTTGATTATGATTTTTTAAATATGATTTCGACTTTAGTTTTTTTGAGATCGCTTTTATCCGTTTCATTTCCTTGCTTTGCTATTTAACATTCTTCATTCTCCCTTTAACATTTGCAGCTAAACTTTCTCCTGTGCCTTCTGTTGTTCTTTCATCGTTAAAATTCAACGTTTTGCTTTCAGCTAATAAAACCTGTAATCTTCTGATCTAGACATTTATTTCTACATTCAATATTTGGTTCCTTCATAAATGTGGCCAGCTGCTGCTACTTGCCTGAAACGGTTTGTGTCTCAGAACAATGTTCTCTGCGGTCCGTCCCTCATCAGGACCTGAAGACGCTGCATCAAGTTTCCATAATGACTCTTTTCTTTAAACTTTCCCTCCATCTTCTTCCTTATGTTTACTGCTCACCATGACTCTGACCGCAAATATTTCCTTGTTGAATTTTATATTCTGTAGAACAAATCTACAAAATGTAACATTGCATCCCGAGTCTTCCTGCAGCAGAGTAATGGTGAGCAGTTCATGCTTCTCTGAATGTTTTTACATGAGGACCGTTTTATTTAAAAGCTGCTGCTCTGAGGCGATAGAACTCATGTCGGCCGTATTATCTGCCTCGGCAGTTTACTGCAGTGTTGGTCACCATTGTTTTCATCCCGCCGGGCGCTAAGGGCAGCGAAGCATTGAAGGAGCTACATGACTCCGTTAGCTCACTGCAGATGAAGCACCTGCAGCTGTTTTACGTGGCTCCGGGGGACTTTAACCACGTGAAACTGGTTAAAGTTTCCCGTTTCACGCAGAGGGTCCAGTTTTATCCAGTGCTGATAAAACTGGACCCTCTGCCCAGTTTTATCAGCACTCAGTCAGTATTCTGGACTGAGTGCACACCAACATTCAACAGAGCCCTTCCTCGTCCCCATCTTGGGGGAACTCCTACATCCGTCTGCTCTTCCTGGATTTCTCCTCAGTCTTCAACGCCATCATCTCACAGACCCTGGAGCAGAAGTTCTCCTCTCTTGGACTGAGTTCTACACTAGGGAACTGGATTCTGGACTTCCTGGCCAACAGACTGTGAGGATCCACAACACGTCTCCTCCTCCATCACCCTCAGCTCTGGCTCCCTGCAGGGCTGCGTGCTGAGCCCCCTCCTCTTCGCTCTGCTCAGGAAGACACCCCAGCTGTCATATAGTGAAGTTTTCTGACGACACAGCAGTAGTGAGACACATCATGAACAGTGATGAGTCCATATACAGAGAGGAGGTGGAACACCTGGTGCAGAGAAAATAACCTCTGCATCAGCGTGAAGAAGACCAAGGAGGTGGATTTCAGAAGGGATGAGGATCCTCTTCAGCCCCTGAACATGGGAGGAGCAGCTGTGGTCTCCAGCTAATCCTGGGTGTGCATATATCCAGTGACCTCACCTGGAGTACTATCACCTCCTGTCTGGTCAGGAAGGCCCACCAGCATCTCTTCTTCCTCAGGAAGCTGCAGAGAGCTGGACTAGGGAGCTCAGTCCTGGGGAGCTTCTATCGCTGTGTGGTGGAGAGCATTCTCTGCTCCTGCATCACCGTGAGAGGACGGCTCTGCACAGAGGGCTGTGGGAGCAGCCTTCCCTCCACCTCAGACCTCTGCACAGAGCAGCCTTCCCTCCACCTCAGACCTCTGCACAGCACGATGCAGGAGGAAGGCGCTCCTCCTCATGAAGGACTCCACCCATCCTGCACACAGGCTGTTCCAGCTGCTCCCGTCAGGCTGGAGGCTGAGGAGCAACCAGAGCAAAACCACCAGGCTGAGGAACAGTTTCTTCCCTTCAGCCGTCAGGCTGCTGAACTCAAGCTGCTCCAAATGCAGCTTCACCTCATAGTCTTTAATTTACCTCACTTAATTTACTTTATGTTCATTTGTTTATTTTATTTATTTATTTTGTGTATAGTGGATTTCTTTATGTGGGACCTGAGTACAAATTTCGTACCACAAACTTAAAGGTGGTATGACAATAAAAAATCCTTGAATCCTCCGTCGGAACCCAAAGTTGGGTCCTCGGCGCCGCAACAGGATCAATTACAAACACATGTTATACATTTATCAATATAGGCATATTGCATATCCACGTAAAGGGAAAAAGCTCTTCTAAATGATAGGAACGATATTTTCTACCTCAACAACACCCAGACGCAATTAGACACTAACGAGGCTAACGAGGCACACCCGGTAAAAACGCAACAATAAAAGAGCAAGGAGGCCCGATACACAAAAACTATCTATCAGAGTAAAGCATAAATCCTTTATATACAGAACAGAAACCGCTAAAGAAAGAGTGTAAAGAAAATGGACGGAGTTACTGAATTACAGTCATATGTTAAGTATAATTTAAATGCTTATTATTATTTACTGAATGTAACTTGATTGTACATAATTACAAAAAGGTAATGTGAAAAATAATTAAATTCAAAGCTTTATTTATGATTTATTTTGACAAAAGGGAAGAGAGAGGAAGTCTTTTATTTTGAAGAATGCTTAACAGGATCTAGTTTTGTCTTTTGCCACTATCTAGCCTTCTGTTGATTTCGGTTGCTTGGTTACGAACAGCCGTTGCCGTTATGCACCTATTGTACTGCTCAATAAAAATGTTTTACAGAAAATGTTCAGCAAATACATCTGAGCCTCCGTTCTAATCGCTCTTTAGCCATTTCCCGAATCAGAAGCTACAACCGGAAGCCAACTTCAGCTCCGATCCAGACAGTCAGGAACGGCGCCGCAGCTAGAGAACCAAACTGACGTTTCCTTCTATGCAGCCCCGTTCTGTGTAGGATCAGAGTAGCTATTAATGGTTTTAACCACAGTGCAAAGCAGCATCCATATCCGTGTAGACCAAACATGAAGGGAAACCTGACCAATTCATGTCAGCCACTGTAAAAGCCTAGCATAATATCGCCACTTCCTGGACATAGAATTATCACGTTTATACAAGATACGTAACACGTTTATACAAGATACGTAACACGTTTATACAAGATACGTAACACGTTTATACAAGATACGTAACACGTTTTAACAAGATAGTATCACGTTTTAACGTGATAGCGCTCGAATTTTTTTTTCTTGCATGATAGCAATGCGCTTCCGTACGTTTCTCAGCAACAAAATACAGCCCATCTTTATTTACTGAAGATTTTACATGTCCAAAAACACAGGAATCTAATGTTTCGTTTGTTTGGTAGTTTGGAAGCTCATTCCCTCTCACATAATCGGAAAAGTCGGGGAATGGCGGCGCTTTGACATTTCTCTGACATTCGGAAAAATATGGTTTACAAATTTTAGCATAACTCCGGTTATACTTGGCCTATTAACACAATTTAAAAACTGGTGTGTAGTTTATAATGTGCACTTTAAGCTCAAGTTGAAAGTGAGACTGAGGGAGGCGGAGTCTTGCTGCTCCGCCGTAACAAACTAGACGTTAAAAAGAGCTATAAGGCTATGGACCCCTATGGTTTAACGGATCGATACTCGCGGATGAAAAATCGATACTTTCCGAGGGCGATTTTAGAGGGCGGAAAATATCAATATATATCGCTGAATCGATTTATTTATACAGCCCTAATAATAATCCTGGGCCTCATGCATAAAGCAGCGTGCGCACCAAAAAATGTGTGGCGCCATATTTTACGCACAAGTCGGCATGTATAAAAATTTACTTTGCGTCAAAGTTTGCTGGCGTGAAAATGTGCGGCAGCCACGCAAACTTTTTCTGTGAACAATATCAAACTACAAAGCGTCAAAACTCATAAATACACTGAAACCTGACGACTTTCAGTGTTTTTTAGACCAAGAAGCATCAAACCCGATGTTTTTTTCATGGTTTTATTTTTTTATTGCTTAAAAGTAAACAATGAAACTGAACCGCATTTATCCTCAGACAATAAAGTAACACGAACTCAAGTAACACCAACGTCAGGGTGAATTCAGGTGGAGGCGAAAACACCCTATGTTTCCTGAATAATGTGTAGTTGCGCCACTGAGTCCGCAGTGTTGGATTGTTTGTCTTGGTGTTTGTGAGGCCAACACATTTTTTCCCATTTATTTTGTTTTGTTTTCGGGTCACTTCCTAAAAACCTTATTTATATAAAAATAAATTTTGCTAATTGATTTTATGCTGGCTGTTTATGCATTTCTGCGGGGGGAGTCTAACACTAGCAGCAGGAGGAAAGTTGCGTTACTGGTTTCCATGACGGATTATGAATATTTTGGGATTTTAACCATCTTGCATCAGGATTTTCCATTTTATCTGAGCATTGGACTTCTGGCTCCTCCCACCAAAGTGTTTGTCATTATGTGCATGGTAACCAGGTGAAAGCGTCACATAATGAACTATTGGATGTGCCAGTGCTGCAGAATCAAACTCTTTAGTGATTTTAGCACTTTTATGTTAATAACTCGTAGAAACTAGAGCGTTTCCCTCCGAGGCTGAGGAAATGTCAGACCTTCATGAAGGTGGAGCTGCAGGTAACACCGGAGCTGCTTTCACTTTCACTTTGCTGCTCAGACGGTTCTGTTCGGTTCTGTAAAGTCCGATTCCGGATCATCGGGACGTTCTAACAGAGTCTCTGCTGAACGGAGGTGAGTGAAACTTTTTACATCCGTCTTTGTTTCCTCACCCAAACTTTCTGTTCGGTTTCTGCTGAGTTCAAACTTCCACGCAGGTTTGTTTGGTGTGGAAATGCTGAAGTGTTTCAGATTATTGTTGATGGGATAACAGAAGGATGGTGGCATAAATTATGTGTATTAGTCCTTAATTGTGCCATAAATCAAATGTTAGCAGATGTTTGTTTACAGATCAGCAGCAGTACTTTCCTCTGATTGGCTTTTTGGTTTTTCTAACTGGTTGACATTTCCTGCAGAGATGTGATCTAATGGGGAGGAATTTAAACAAAACGACTCGACATGTTTATAGTTTCATAACACATAATTAATAATGTGTTTATGTTTTATCTGGACTCTTTACTGAGGTCAGAACAAAATGTTCCCTCTGTGAAACGTTAATAAAACTGAAGCACCAAAGCGAACGGTTTCTGAAATGAACCCAAACCTTCCACTGATTTGGCCTGTAAGAAGTTTTCACACCTTTAGACGTTTCACCTTTTTAATATTTTTACAAATCAATCATAATAAAACATTTCTTTTAACAAAAACCCTTTAATGTCGGGGTGAAAGCTGATTTCTAAAAACACAAATCTGTATCATAAATGAAGTGATTTCCCCCGTCAGTCAGTCAGTCTTCAGGATTTGCCGACCGGCAGCGAGTCGGTTTGGATCCGTCAGTCAGTCAGTCTTCAGGATTTGCCGACCGGCAGCGAGTCGGTTGGATCCGTCAGTCAGTCAGTCTTCAGGATTTGCCCCCTGGCTGCCGTCGGTTTGGATCCGTCAGTCAGTCAGTCTTCAGGATTTGCCGATTGGCAGCGAGTCGGTTTGGATCCGTCAGTCAGTCAGTCTTCAGGATTTGCCCCCTGGCTGCCGTCGGTTTGGATCCGTCAGTCAGGCTGCTCATCTGTTCGCTGCAGTTTTTCTGCTAAACTCTTCCAGCTCTGTCAGGTTCTGTCAAGAGCTCTGAACTTTGACTGGACTGTGTTTTACTGCTGTAATTTGACCTTGTAGATCTTTACCAAGCCGCTGCAGAGAAGCATGGTGTGTTTTTGGTGATGAGTGTTTGGTGTCCACCAATCACAGCGTCTTGTCTGATGGTCAGAAAACGTCCATCCGCTGACCATGGAGTCTCTTCTCACATGCCTCTTGACTTGATGTGAGTTTTCTCATCACCTCTCTCCCATAATGGTTCCTTCAGCATCGTCATGGTAACCTGGTGACCTCTAGTCTCCTCCTTCACGGTCACTCAGGTTGTGGCCGGATGTAGCCAGCTTTACGGTCTGCTCCTTTAATGTGTCGATGATTTAACTGAACTCCAGTCTGTTTGGTTTCTGTTGGTCCTGACTGGCTCCCTGTGCAGGTCTGGGTTCTCTCTGGGTACTCCAGGTTCCTGTTGTCTTCTGAAGACATGCCAGGTTAATTAGACACAGCTAGCTGCCCTCAGGCAGATGCTGTCAGTCCTGTGTGTCTCTGTGTTGCTGGACTGGTGACCTCTCAGAGGTCTGACCAGCTGTGCTGTTGGGTTTCAAACATCTCACCTTCTTGCCTCAGGTCCCGGCGCGCAGGCATGTCCACGGCCAGCTGTCTCCTATCTGAGGACCAGTTTCGGTGCTTCATCTGTCGGAATGTCTTCACGGATCCGGTCAGCACACCATGCGGCCACAACTTCTGCAAGAACTGCGTCACAGAAAACGTGTGTGATGATGTCCCGTTTCAGTGTCCAGTGTGTGAAAAGATGTTCTTCCCAAGGCCGGAGCTGGAGGTCAACACTCTGATCGCTGAGCTGCTCGATGAGTTCAGAAGGTCAGCTCTGCGCCAGAACGCAGAGGCAGAAACTCCTGGTCCAGTTGGCGGCAATCCCTTCACTAAAAACAGAAAGATTGGCATATTATGTGGCTTGGTTCTCTTATTTATTTTATCCTCCCAAGTCAATCACAGCCCTCCTCTGACAGAGGAAACCGGAGGGAATGCAAAGGGAATCATGGAGGACATTTGGTCCGGTAGTCCAGCAAAGAGATGCCAGAATCTGACCTCTGGACGGAAGCGGACTGCGGTGGGTCCGCTCTCTGTCGCTCAGCTGGAGCAGATCTTCACCGAGGTGATGAAGAAGGAAACTCCCAGGCTGCTGATCCGAGCCGAGCTGATGAGAGCAAAACGCTACGCCGTGGATGTGACTCTTGATCCGGATACCGTTCATCCCAAACTCATCCTGTCGGATGATGGGAAACAAGTGAGCTGCTGCAACCCAACGGGGAATCTCCCGCATGACCCAAACAGGTTTAGGTTTTTTAAATTTGTTTTAGGAGAGCAGAGCTTCTCCTCCGGCAGGTTTTACTTCGAGGTCCAGGTGAAAGGAAAGACTAACTGGACCATCGGTGTGGCCAAGGAGTCCGTCTCTCGGACACATCCCGTCAGACTGATTCCTCTGTCTGGTTTCTGGTCCCTAACTGTGAGGAATCAAAACGAGTTCTTTGGTCTGTCTTCCCCTCCCGTCCCATTATCTCTGGAGTCTGGTCTGGAGAAGGTGGGGGTGTTTGTGGATTATGAAGAGGGTCTGGTCTTCTTTTATGATGTAGATGCTGCTGCTCTGATCTTCTCCTTCACTGGCTGCTTCTTCACCGAGAGACTCCACCCACTATTTGGTCCAGGTCATAACAACGATGGGACAAACGGGGCCCCTCTGATCATCACACCGGTCTCCGTTGTCCCTCAGTAACAACCTGATAATCCATCTGCTTCCTTTCTCCTGGTTCTCCAAATGCTTTTTGTCTTTGATGATCCACTTCAAGCCTTTCACTCAGGTCAGTTTCTACCATCCACTTCAAAAGACTTACTGAAATGTATCATTTTAGCGTGAAGCTATATATACCGCTCAGTATTCACGTATTTTCATGTGGAACATAACTAACTTATTGGTGGAAAACATGCGTACAGTGGAAACTAATGATAATCATAAACATGAGTTCCACAAACAGCTGTGCTATAGATGCTAATGCTAAAGTGCTACTATCCTCCTTGTGTTGCCCTCCACAGGAACAAATTTACCTAAAACCCATCATAATGGTTGCGCTCCTGGAAGTATTTCTTTGGAACAGATCTTTCGCTCATGGTTACATCTTTGTTCATGTAAGTGTTGGATTATTCTGTATTTGTTTGTTCAGTTGTTGTTTACTTGCCATTTGCTCAATAAAGCTTTAAGTTAAAAAAGAGAGAATGAGAAATTTTGTTAAACTAAAAGTTTACAAAACAGCCAATTAAATAAATGCTTTAGAATTTATCCATAAATATGAATTTAGGGGAATCATGTGACGTCACAATAAAAAGAAATAGGTTAACCACAGGGAATAAAACGTGTGCGGATACTAATACAAACAAGTGGTTTGAAATAAATTGTTTGTATTAGTATACGCACAAGGATGTCTTGTATGTATTTTGTTTGTAAAAGTCCACGGGGTAAAATATCTGGGTCACAACCCGAACTTACAAAAAGAGACACAGGTGTGACAGGAGTGGGCGGCAGGTCACGGTGCGAGGAGACGCTGAACGGGAATGCTTGACCCACGGCTGAAGGAACAAAAAGGACCTCTGGATGTAAAATAAATGCCACAAGGGGCGAAGTCCGGACCGGATACCTGGAGAGACCTGGGCGAAGGACGCTCCAGGCCGCCCGGGAATATAATCGCCGACTCGGTGGATAGCAGCGGTGGTGAATGTGCGGTAAAAGATGGTTTGGATGCAGATCTCCAAGGTATATATTCAGAAAAACACATTGTCCATTCAACACTAACTCACTCCCCTATAAAGATTGATGACGTAAGTGTTTGTTCGGCGCTCCCTGGTGGTCTAGTGGTTAGGATTCGGCGCTCTCACCGCCGCGGCCCGGGTTCGATTCCCGGTCAGGGAACAATTGTTTTCTCGTCGGTGGATCATTTTGTCTAAGTGGTGAGGAAATCATCGAAGTTCCTTTAGCCATTTTCAAACTTTCTTCTTAACCCTCCTTAAAACGAGCAGCATTGTTAAACAAATTCATCCATTGTTTTGTGCTTTAAAATGTTTTTCTTTCCGGCACTTTTCCATGAAAATTTTGTTGTGCTTCATTTTAAGACATAGACGGTGTAATGTCATTCAGTTGTACATTTAAAACGAACAAATTGAAAGAAATGTCGTAGCAAGGCTCCAATAATGAGAAATAAATAAGCAATAATAAAGTATATAGCAAAACCAGACTGACTGAAACGCGAGTAACTTCAGGCACAGCCTGCCTGCTGCAGTCGTTTTCTCAACAAGTTACAAAATAAATGCCTCCTTCGAGCCGGATTCGAACCAGCGACCTAAGGATAACTGGCTTATGCCCCTACAGTCCTCCGCTCTACCAACTGAGCTATCGAAGGTAGCTTGCTAGCTTTAGCCCACAGTGACCCATTTCACAGGGCGACTCAGTCCTCAGTTCAGCCTCTTTCATCATTCTGTTTAGTTTTACTTTTATTTCACGGCATCGATAGATGACAGGACACAGACGTTTAAATTTCATTCATTCTTTATTTTTCTTCTTGTATTAATCATTCATACTCCAGCAATTATTTATGCCATATTTACACTTTTTTGTTTTTGTTTTAACACGTTTTCATGCTTTCAAATCAGCACCCATGATCCCGTCTCTCCTTCCACTACACGATGCCACCGTGGGCCGACAGTAATCCACACATTTACTGGTGATGAGAGTTCAGAGTGGGGATGAGACATGATGGTGGTTTAGACAAACAAAAAAAATAAACCGCTGTCTGAGCCAGAGAACAGGAAAAACATTTATGACAAAATGGAGGTGATTCTGGAAAAGTTTTTAAAACCAAGTTTAAATGCTTCCAGCGTCACGACAGCATGAATACACAGCTGCAGCTTCCAGTTAGAAAAACGTGTTTACAAGCCGCACTCAGATAAAAGTCTACCATGAAATTCCTTTTCCAAAGAAAAGATGCAAATCAGCTTCATTTCTGTACACAGAGAACAAAAGACGACGTATTTAATAATACTGTCTTCGTAAACAAAAGGTAACATAAAAAACAGGATAATTAATACAAGATAAATGTACAAAATAAGAAAAAAGGCAATTTATTCTATAATAGTGTCAATAAAATGCTACTAAAAGCAAATATGCAGCTAAACAATGTAATAAAGACGTTAAGAGTGGAGGGAGTACCATCATTAGGACAACCAGCATCAGGCAGAAGATGAAGATGATGATACCCAAATATAACCCGGGATTCTTCTGACCCGGTCACTAACAGAACCTCACAGGTTCCAACAGCTGGGATAAAAAGTGCATCTACAAGTGTTCTCATTGGTCGAGCTTAAAACATGGCAGCCAATCAGAAGCAGCACACTATCTGTTGATACAAAGAGTCTGAATTTCTATCGTACCTTTTTTGATCTGATGAACAGGTAAATATTTTATCCTCACCAAGATACAATTAAAAGCTTCACACTTGTTCAGTTGCCAAATAAGGTCAGAATTTATAGAAAAATGTCGGAACATCTTTAGTTTACTTTTTGTAATGGAGAAAAGCAGCTAGTGGATGAAAATATACTTTAAATTTCTGTAGTAAACAATCAAACATGACACGAGTGAAGTTCTGACATTGAATGCTAACAGAACCATTTGGACCCTCCTAACCTGGCTGTGAACGCAACGCCAGGTTCACCTCAACAGGACGAAGCATTCAGTGACAGTCAGGACAAAACAGCGAGCGTCGTACCGACTGATGTGACGAAGAACAATAAAAACATAAACGTAGTTGCGACCCGGAGGCTCGGTTCTTCCGGATCTTCACAGAACAATCATGAACATGGCGCTGCAGGATGAGTCAGTGAAGAATGAAGTGGTGAGGAAACGGTGAGGACCGCTTTGCTCCAGCCGCCCACCAGAGGGCGCCACCTCACCACAGCTTAAACAAAGCCAGCCCGTCTGTTGGTCCCTCTAGCACCTGAACGTACCACACAAGTTATTTCACTCTACTGCTACCTAACTACATTCATACACCTTCTCTCTCTTCCTCCTCAACCTTCCCTCCTCTTCCTCCCTCTCTCCTCTTCTTCCTCCATCTTCTTCCTTCCAGTTTTTGCTGCTTTTTACCAACTTTTTTATTCGTTCATTCAGTAAAGTTAACTTGTTCCTGTTCTAGATGTTAGTACCATTCATTCTCACTCTTGTTTAGTACCTAGACCCACAAGCTTCGTCTTCCTCCTCCTCTTCCTCCCCTCAACTACTCGTTTGATGCGCTGGTTTAAAAAATTTGGAGAAACTTGCATTGAAAGGCTAAGCCAGCGTTATAGTCTGAACAACTCGGTCGCTGTCCTCCTCATCTCCTCCTAAGTGCTGGCAGAGAGTCTTCCTCCTCTTCCTCACTTCTCTACCAGTGCATCTTCCTCTGTGATGCCCTGAGCTCGGAGCTCCTCTAACACGTTGTCCAGGTGACCCGGGTCGGGGAATCCGTGGCCCGTCAGGTTGGACCCGAACTCTGTCTTGTGGTGGACCTGAAAGGGAAGAATGACATCCCGCTGTTAGCGTGGTTAGCATGGTTAGCTCGGAGGTTTGAGCGGACTCGGCCGGCACCTCGTTCCAGATGACGGTGTCGGATTCTCCCGTGGTGCTGGACGTTCCGACGGAGAAGATGAGCCGGCGGTCCCACGCTACCAGCAGCAGCCTCAGAACCTGCAGACGGGTCGGAGAGAAGCCGCGTCAGCAGAACCGCCGTTAGTTAGCGCCTCGTTCTGCAATCTGGAGATTCTTTGATTCTTCCGTCTTTCTGCTGTTTGGTTGTTAATTTGCTGCTGTGTTTGGATCATGGTTCTGTTGACCCACATTTAACATTTAATGAAATACTTTATTCGTTCCAAAGGGAAACTAAATGTTGTTGGAAGTCATCCGAGTTTCTCTGCAGTCAGTCTTACAGCCCCTCTGAAGAGGCCTCTGACTGAAGACTGTCGCTAACAGCTAACAGCTAACAGCTCAGTATCCAGGCAGCAGAACAGATGTTCCACAGCAACATGTCCTGGATGACATCATCAGCTGTTAGCTAGCTCCGCTAATCCGCCTCCTTTCCTTCTGCTGCTCCTCTTTAAATCTCTTTCTGGCCGTTTGGTTTGAAACGTTAGAGTAGGGGATGATCTTTCTTTTCTCTGCTAATCAGCAGCTTTGTTCCCATGGTAACGCATCATAAGCACCAGTGTAAATAAATGTTGTTACCTTGCGCCCCTTCTCGCTGTCTGGGAGGTAGCAGTGTCGCGGGAAGCCTCTGGCAGTGAAGGGCTTCCCCGGGTTGGGGTGCTCTGGTCCCTGGAGGAAAAGCTTCCTGTTAGTGTCCGACGGCAGCGCGTCAGCAAGCGGAGTGCGCCGCGGGTCGGTACCTGAATCCCTGGCGGTATGTTGTAGATGATGCGGACGCTCTTGCAGTCGGGGTGACCCGGTAAGGAGTGGGGGATGACGTGGTACTCCATCTTCCCGGCTGGCTGGTTGCCAGTCTTCACGCCGTAGATGGTCTTACAGGTGGGACACTGGAGGCTGAGACAGGAAGTCGGGTTATTTTCCCGCTCAGAGACCTGAGGCCTGGTTCTGGGCCTGGTTCTGGACCAGGTACTGGACCGACCTGCCGTCCTTGTTCCCGTTGTTGTACATCGCCACCAGACACTGGAAGTGGTACTGGTGTCCGCACTGGGTGAGGCGACCCACCGACTCTGCCTTGGAGACGGGTCCGACGCCCGGACCCTTGTACCCGGACGGGCCCCCAAGTGGCTCCATGCAGATGGTGCAGTCCTGGAAGAGACCCACAGAACCAACGTTAGTCTGCAGTATCTTCACAGACTCATCAGCAGTGACGGCCACAGGCAGGACTCACCTCCTCTGGAGGACTTTTGACTTTCTGCAGGTATTTCTTCACAACCTCCTCTGGAGTTTTACCTGCAGAAACACACGAAACGAAGAGGGAAAGTTTAAATCAAGCTTTTCTACAGATTTCACATAAAAGATTTGAAAAGATTGATGTTTCAACAGAAATGTCAGCACAGCTCACTAAATCACAGTATCATCAATAAATTATTTAACTTTACTAATTTAATTCCATGAAACCTCCGTTTAGGCTCTTTACACACAGACGGTTTCATATCAGTGAGCAATGCTGAATATTTTTAACATCAGACTCGTACTGATACTTCTAACAAAATATTTAAAAAACATCATATTCGTGTATATTTTTCCTAAATGAACAAACTGAAAAAAAAATTATCATTCCAGAGAAAACTGACACTAAATCTTTTTGGGGGAAGAGTTGAGAAACTACAATACAAAAATAAATCAAAATTAAGAGGGAATCTGAAACTGAAGAATGGCTTTTACCACAATATTATCCATCTGATTCTGATATCAACTTGATATTGATATTATTGATCTGCCTACTTTTATATTAGATTGATTATATACACGTTTTTCTGTTCATTTCCATGATTACGACTTTCAGCTAAAGAAACCTGCAAATTTTCTAACGGTTTTCCTTCCACTCAATTTTCCATTGAAATGCCTAGTTTCCACCAGAAAGTTCAGATGATGACAGAAAACATTTGAAGCACAAGATGATGATGATGATGATGATGATGATGATGATGATGATGATGATGATGATGATGAAAACGACGATCTGAGCAGCGGTTGCCAGGTTGGAGCTTGATGAAAACGACGATCTGAGCAGCGGTTGCCAGGTTGGAGCTTACCTTTGCGGACCTGCTTCTTGGTGGTCTTCCTGCAGGAGTGGTTGAAGCCCGGTACCGGCTTGATGTCGCTCTTGCTGACGGGTGGTGGATGCAGCACCAGCTTGGGCGGCCGGGTCAGGCACACGGGCAGCGCCGCGGCGCTCATCAGGATCCCGGTGATCCCTGGAACAGAGAGCAGAGCGGATGATGGAATCCGGCCCTCGGCTCGCTCTGCGATCCGATGAGACCGGCTGCTGGTTCTTACCGGCCAGCGCGGGGTGGACCGGGCTGGACCCGTTCAGGTTCTTCACCGGGACGGTGGGAACGCTGCGGGAGAAAACACACGGCGGTTAGTGAGGAGCATTCCCACTGCTCCCAGGCTGGTGGAGTCCAGAGGAAACTCACAGACAAACCCTGATGACCGTCATTCCCAGCATCTAAAACCCGGTTCAACAGGCGGCGAGCCAGAAACAGACCGGGTCACCCGGACCGATCACCATGGAAACAGAGCTGCTCAGTCCTCTGATGAGAGCGACTTCCAGAGGCGTTTTCAGAGCTAATCCTGGGAGTTTCCATCGGCTCAGAGACGGACGTCAGCCAGAGGATTACCTGATCCGTTAGCAACACCGTCATCATCCTCAGAGAGCGGCCAGAGCGCACGTAGCACACAGACACGCTGTGGATCACTGTGTGGATCACCCTGTAGATCACTGCACAGATCACTCCACAACCTACTCCACAGATCTACAGGGTGAAAGGAGTGAAGTGTGTTGGTTCAGATCTGGACTCCAGGCTACTGGACCGGGTCAAGCTGCTGCTGTGCAGCGTTCAATGTTGAAACCAAACGGTGCGTTCAATGTTCCTGTGAAACCAAACGGTGGTGCGTTCAATGTTCTTGTAGATGCTCCGTTTATCTCTCATTCCCTCTGTGCTTCATATGCACATAATAAAGGACGTTCAGAAGGAGACGGACATGAATGGACCCTAGACCGATCCAAATCCGCTGCCCAGGCACACACATGCTCACACACACACCTCTCTCTCTCTCTCTCTCTCAGTTCACACTCCTCCTCCTCCTCCTCCCAGGTGCTGCTGCTCCGATTCCCTGGAGTCCAGATGGACATCAACTGGACTCCTTTAGGCACCAGACAGTAACACGCCCGCACACACACACGCACGCACACACGCACGCACGCACGCACGCACGCACGCACGCACGCACGCACGCACGCACGCACACACACACACACACACACACACACACACACACACACACACACACACACACACACGCCCATTCTTTGACACAACACGGTTTCCTGTGGGCGAGGCGGCGACGGTTACTGAGGGATGTTGGGACTTCGTCTGATCAGTTCTGCTGTGCCGAAGCGGAGAAACTCTGAAAGCTTCCTTCAGAACGTTTTCTGGAGGTTCTGCAGCTCTGAACCGGATCAGGATGAAACGCTGGGCACCATCTGGGTTCTGACCCAGCAGCTGGAGCAGCAGTAACTCTGGGTTCTGGTTCGGACCCAGATCCACTCTGACTCTTCTCATTAACGGACCAGAACCAACCCTCTCTGCAGCTACAGCTCCCCCTACTGGCCTAACGCTGCAGCCTGTTGCAGAACCAACAGGTGTCTCCATGTTCCCACGACCCATCATCCCCCTCTGCACAGCAGAAAACACACATCGTTCGCTCCAGGCCAATATTTACTTCTACAGTGTGTGTGAGAGCAGAGGACAATGTGTGTTAAATGCCTTCACAGCTCTGTGTGTGTGTGTGTGTTTCTCTGCAGTTGGCCTGATCTCTTGCTCCACATCACCATCAGTCATTGACAGTTTTCTGACTCGTTTCTTGTCCCCTCCCCCGTCTCCTACATATATTTACATCCCCCCTTTATACGACCCCTCCCCACACCCTGGCATGTCAGCGGGGTGTGTGTGTGTGTGTGTGTGTGTGTGTGTGTGTGTCAGCAGTGATGCTGAGTAGAACAGAAACACTGTCTATACTCTGTAACCCAGAAATTATTCCCGTCCCTGTCCCATTTCACACACACGCCTCAACAAGCTGTGTGTGCGTGCGTGCGTGTGTGTGTGTGTGTGCGTGCGTGCCGTCGTGTGTGTGTGTGTGCCTGTGTGTCCATGCTGACTGCTGAGGGACGTTTAGCAGACCTGACCTTTACATCTGCAGCTTCTGGACGAAGCGATTCTGAGGTTTGAACTAATGTTGTATCTTTACCTAAAATCTGATCCGTTCTGGGATCTACAGTGAAACCTGATTCTAATTACGGAGACAGGAGGGGAAAAATGTTTGAAAGTCTCCTGAAAGTCTAAACCAATCAGAGGCAGAGAACGGTGGAAACTCTCCTCTGATTGGCCGTGGGCTGGCTGCTCAGATAATCAGAGGATTAAACCGGACAAGCAGAGAAAATGAAAAGAATGATTGAAACATTTTCATCAACTTCAGCCGTTAACAGTCTGAAAACCATCGCCAACGCTCTGAATCATCACAGGTCATCAAACAGCCTCATGTTTTCCTCTTATTGCTCATAAATTGCACATCATCTCTGCTGCTGATTGCAGCTTTATGTGCCGAACGCAGTGAGGCTGACCAGAGCGCATGTATCCAACAATAACTGATCATCGATCCATTCACACCAGGCCTGCTCAGTTTGCTTTAATCAAACTCAATACTGATTTATCTTTTGTCTGAAGAGTTGCTGAATATAACAAAGTCACTAGGTTTGCAACATTGGGGTGAATATTGTTAACTGCACATGCAAGTAGATAAGATCAGTGGATAAAATCCATTCCTCATGTGTCGCTGGTCTCCTTCCAGTCAGACAAACTGGTGAAAAACGTTTGTGTTGCTTTGGCTTTGAAGATGAAAGTTTATTGGTCCATCTCCTGTCAGGATTGTTCTAGAATAATTAAACTGCAGCTTTAAAGACGCAGCAGGGACAAGGTGTATGAAGACATTTGATCTGGTTTTGAGAAAATCGTAACAGGGCGAGGTGTTGGGGTCAACAGGTCACCAGCCCATCAAAGGAGTCAATTTGACCAAAGAACTATTTGGACAGACTGATTAACTTAGCGGGGGCTGCACAGTGGTACAGTTGGTAGAGCTGTTGCCTTGCAGCAAGAAAGTTCTGGGTTCGATTCCCGGCCCCGGTCTTTCTGCATGGAGTCTCCATGTTCTCCCTGTGCATGGTGGGTTTTCTCCGGGTTCTCCGGTTTCCTCCCACAGTCCAAAAACATGACTCAGGTTGATTGGTCTGTCTAAATTACCCCTAGGTGTGAGTGTGTGTGTGTGTGCATGGTTGTGTGTCCTGTGTGTCTCTGTGTTTCCCTGCGACAGACTGGCGACCTGTCCAGGTGACCCCGCCTTTCACCCGGAACGTCATCTGGAGAGGCACCAGCACCTCCTGACCCCACTGAGGGACAAGGGTGCAAGAAAATTGATGGATGGATGATTAACTTAGCAGCCATGTTTTTGGACAGGTGGGGGGAGCCGGAGTACCCAGAGAAAACCCAGTCAGAACCCAGACATCCACAGGGAGCATTTAGAAAGACTCCCAGATTGGGATTCCAACCCGGGACCTTGTATCCGTCAGCCCTGGACCTCAGGTTGCTATCGGATCCATCGCTGCTTTACGCGTTTTATGAAGTCGATCAAATGTGACGCATCAGTCTGGAAAAACGTCTGAAGGAGGAAAAGGAAGACGACCAATAGAGACGTGTTTTCAGGACGCAGACAGGAGAGGAAGAGTAGGGACAGAATATAAAGCAGGGCTGGAGGGGGGCGGGCATTGTGCTGCTAATGTGACCCAGGCCTGGCCAGCCAACAAAGGTTACCGTGGAGACCAACAATGGGGCTCCGAGGGGCTCTGAGGGGCCCCGGCGGCCAAGAGGAGCCAGGAGGAAAAACAGGAGGAGGAGGAGGAAGAAGAGGCCCTGTTAGAAAAATAAAAGCTGCACCCTACTGACTGTCTGACTGCGCTTTGACTATACCAGAGACAAAACCCAAAACGCATCACGTCATGAGTGGAATTTCACCAGGAAACTGATCAGGAAGTGGATCTGAGTCGGTGACCTGTTTCCACTCTCAGCTGGTTTCTGACTGGACCAGCCGACTAGTCCAGGTGGTTTCCATCGGACCGATCCGATCCAGACTGAGGCGCCACATCGTTACGTCAGGACCGCCTGATGGTGAAGTTCTGAGGCAGAGCTAAAAAAATGCTCATTCTACTGAGACATCAAAGTTTCAACAGAAAGGAACTCAGGACACATCCTGACGTTCCTCATGGATCCACAACAGATCTGAGGTTCTGGAGGAAGTCCTGACCTTTGAACTCTGCTGCACAGATCCTACTCAGACTCAGAGAAATCCAGTTTAGCGGATACATGACCAGGGAAGCTGCAGCTGCCTGGAGCTGTGGTTCAGAACCAAGACTGCTCCAGCCGAGCCACTTCACTGCAGCTGGAAGCATCCGGGTCGTCTGGTCCCGACCGGAACCATCAGAGCAGCGCAGCTGCATGTTGGGGCCGGCCTGCAGCAGGAGCATGTCTGGCTGCTGATCAGGACATGCTGAGGCACAACTGACATGTTTTATTGCACCACAGAGAGAAACAATCTGGATGATGCAATAACTGCTCAGGTTCATCAGCTCCTTTATGTTAAAGGGCCAGAATCAGGTAAAACCAACAGTTTTCAGCTTTACATCGTCGTATAGTCCCTCATCAGAAACAAACCTGGAGAGTTACCTCTCCAGGTCACGACTGAGAAACCTTTTAATCTCCACTGAGCTGTTAAAACACCTGGTTGGGCGTAGCCTCGCGCACACAAAGCTCCTTCAGACTAGCCAGAAGCTATTAGCAAACTGCTGAGCTCATTATAGGAGCTACTTCTCAGAGCAACGCTGGTAAAAACGTTAAATCATTAACAGAGGAGCCATGTTGGGATGACTCCCTGAAGGCGAAGTTTCAGAAAGAGCAGGAGCTTCTTAAAGAGACAGAGACCCAATTTCAAGGTGTTAAATTAGGAAGCAAAATTTTCTTTTAAGTCTTATTTGATATGGCATTTTCATAACAACTGACAGTTACATAGTTATATGTTCTATAATGGCTCCATGTGGGTGGAGAACATAAAATAATGCCCCTTTCATAGATAATAATGTAACTATAATAAAATCTCTACAGAGGTCGATATGTCCAAATATGCTCAGCAAACAGCGAAACGCACTGGAAACACATGAATGATGCAAAATCCAAAACTCCCAAACACATAAACAAATGAGACAGAAAAATGCTGCAGAAGCAAAATGGAAAGAGCAGGAGCGATGCAAAAACGATGCAAATAGCAAAAACAGCAACAATCCAGAAACACTGTAAATGCCAGAGTCCAAAGTCCTCCAGACCACTAGGGGGAGTCTAGGGCAGTTAATATTATTTACATAAATATGCTGCTCTTCTGTTCATTATAAAAGCCTGAAAACGATATTTTTCCCCAACTTTCGGTCATTACGTTAAATCATGACATCTGTCTGTGATGACAGTCTGAGCTCATTTGGTTCGACTCCCCCTGGTGGTCTGGAGTGAGACTGCAGTGTTTATTCTTGCTGCTGCTGTTCTGTTGCCTTTGTTTCTGCTCTGTTCTGACTCACCCTGAGGCGATGAGTGCTCTGGACTGCGCCATGGCGATCCTCTGCAGCGCCGGCCTGCTCAGCCCGGCCAAGTTGGACCGCTGCGGTAAGGGGGCGTGGCACGCCGACGTCGACGATGGCGTGCGTTGCGGCTTCATCACCACGGGCGACGGAGACGGCACCGGGGAGGGGGGCGTGGTGACGGCGTTGGCGGGGGTGATCAGCGTGGCAGTCGGCACCGGTTCTGTGGCTGAGGAAGAGGAGAGCTTGGGTGGAATGGAGGGCGGGTTCTGGTTGGAGGTGGGCGGCTGCGGCGGCGGCAGCGCTGGCGGCGGCGGCCTGCTGGAAGACGCTGAGAGAGCCATGGAGGAGGTGCCGGCGGTGAGGGCGGCAAGCGACTGGGCGAACAGCTGGGCGTTCCTCCGTGGCGATGCCGTGTTCTTGGTGATGGCCAGGCCATGCGGCAGCGTCTGGTAGTAGGCGGGGCTCTGCTGCAGGCCCCGCCCCAGGGTGGCCGACTTAGACGGGCTGAGGGGGCGCGCCGCGGTGGGGGCGGAGTTCTTGGGGCGCTGCATGGTCAGAGCGCGCCTGTTCAGAGTCTGGATGGCCGCTGCGCCGCCTCCTGGTCCTCCAGCGCCTCCTGCACCGCTCTTCACGCTCAGGACCAGCATGCACTGCTGGCAGGAACACGGCTGGCCCAGACCCAGAACCGGCAGGCCGCCGTTAGAGGTGACGGGGCCTCCCACCCCCATGCTGGCCCCTGACACCCCGACGCCCAGCAGGGCCCCCGTCAGGCCCCCCCCTCCTCCCACTGCGCCTCCTTTGGGGACGGGCAATGGGCCGGACACCAGCGGGTAGGCCAGGTCGGCGCGCCGCTGGATCCGCCGGCACCGCTGGCTCTGCCGGTTCACCTGTGGGTCAGAACAAAAGAACAAAATTTAATTTCAATAATTTAATTCAGATTCTTAAATAACTGCTTTTGCTGGATCCTAGAATATCACTGGAAAGTTGAGTGGAAGGAAAAACTTTAGTTAATGCAGCCTTGTGAAGATTGTAAAGGAAAGTCCAACAAAGAGTTTGGATGTGTGAAACACACAGATATTCAGAACATCAGAGATCCACCAGAACCAGATTTCTATATTAAAAACAAAATCATTTCCTGTAATCTGAGCTTTTATCCAACCTGCTGCGCGAGATGCTTATTAGAATCTGAGTCCAAATCACTGCTGCGACACCAAGCTGGAAAACCAGATCTGTTCAATGAACAGGACACTTCCAACACTTCCTGTCAGCTGATCTATAACCTGAGTTCTGTAGCCTAGCAACGCTTCCTGTCTGCTGACCTGCGTTCTGTATCCTAGCAACACTTCCTGTATGCCGACCTGCGTCATGTTCTTAAAGTCGATGAGGTAGCAGAAGCCGAGCGGCGTCAGGTCCAGGCAGGTCTGCTGGCGGCTGTGGGCGCTCTCGATGGCGATAGCCACCTCCATGTCGTATGGCGTCCATGTTCCCGCATCGTTCTCCCACTCCCACTGCCAGCCCTGACCCGGGGCGGAGACCGGGTCGTAGAAGGTCCTCCGGACCGGACGGATGGTTCCTGGAACAGAAAAAAGGAAATAACGTTCCTGATGCTGCTTCATCCAGTGACGGCGTCAGGACAGAAACATTTCTTTGGGTTTTCCTCCGAGTTCTGCTGGGACTGTTCAGACCCACAGATCAGATTTCTGCTACAAATGAATATTTTTTAGGTTTCGTGTCTCAGAAACGCAGAAGGAGACAGAGATGTCAGTATTTGTCCCGAGTCGTGTCCTCTGAGGCTGCATGCATGACTTTCATTAACATACTTGGACTGAAGGGAAAACGCCCTCCCAGCTCCAGGCAGTCATTCTGAGATCACATTTTAAAGCAGGACTTTCATCTGTTCAGCTTCATTCTGGTGTTTCACATTCAGGCCCAAATAAATAATCCAAAAACAAGCCAATAAATATCCCTAAACCCCAATAAGCCAACGGAACAATGGCTCTCTGTGCCGCGCCGGCGGCAGGACGGCGGCTGAACCAGCCAGAAACTAAACCCGTCTCCAAGGCAACGGGCTGATCAGCCGGCAGCAGAAAGACGTGATCATGAGGACATGAGGAGAACGATGGACTGAAGAACCGAACGCTGCGACTCGGTTTGACCTGCAAGAACAGAAGATAAAGATCCAAAGAACCCAGCAGAACATCAGATGTTCATCAGCGGATGACGACTCTGAATGATCGACTTCATCGTCCGTATCGTTTGATACGTGGGACGATACTAAGAACCGATTATAACCACCCTGCTGCCCTGTGTGCGTTTCTGCAGGGGGAGGAGCTTGGTGATGTGGCGTTTGTTGGTCATTGTTGGTGATGTGGCGTTTGTTGGTCATTGTTGGTGATGTGGCGTTTGTTGGTGATGTGGCGTTTGTTGGTCATTGTTGGTGATGTGGTGTTTGTTGGTCATTGTTGGTGATGTGGCGTTTGTTGGTGATGTGGCGTTTGTTGGTCATTGTTGGTGATGTGGCGTTTGTTGGTGATGTGGCGTTTGTTGGTCATTGTTGGTGATGTGGCGTTTGTTGGTGATGTGGCGTTTGTTGGTGATGTGGCGTTTGTTGGTCATTGTTGGTGATGTGGCGTTTGTTGGTGATGTGGCGTTTGTTGGTCATTGTTGGCGATGTAGCGTTTGTTGGTGATGTGGCGTTTGTTGGTGATGTGACGTTTGTTGGTCATTGTTGGTGATGTGGCGTTTGTTGGTCATTGTTGGTGATGTGGCGTTTGTTGGTGATGTGACGTTTGTTGGTCATTGTTGGTGATGTGGCGTTTGTTGGTCATTGTTGGTGATGTGGCGTTTGTTGGTGATGTGGCGTTTGTTGGTCATTGTTGGTGATGTGGTGTTTGTTGGTCATTGTTGGTGATGTGGCGTTTGTTGGTCATTGTTGGTGATGTGGCGTTTGTTGGTCATTGTTGGTGATGTGGCGTTTGTTGGTGATGTGGCGTTTGTTGGTCATTGTTGGCGATGTAGCGTTTGTTGGTGATGTGGCGTTTGTTGGTCATTGTTGGTGATGTGGCGTTTGTTGGTGATGTGGCGTTTGTTGGTCATTGTTGGTGATGTGGTGTTTGTTGGTGATGTGGCGTTTGTTGGTGATGTGGCGTTTGTTGGTCATTGTTGGTGATGTGGCGTTTGTTGGTCATTGTTGGTGATGTGGCGTTTGTTGGTGATGTGGCGTTTGTTGGTGATGTGGCGTTTGTTGGTCATTGTTGGCGAGGTAGCGTTTGTTGGTGATGTGGCGTTTGTTGGTGATGTGACGTTTGTTGGTCATTGTTGGTGATGTGGCGTTTGTTGGTCATTGTTGGTGATGTGGCGTTTGTTGGTCATTGTTGGTGATGTGGCGTTTGTTGGTCATTGTTGGTGATGTGGCGTTTGTTGGTCATTGTTGGTGATGTGGCGTTTGTTGGTGATGTGGCGTTTGTTGGTCATTGTTGGTGATGTGGCGTTTGTTGGTCATTGTTGGTGATGTGGCGTTTGTTGGTGATGTGGCGTTTGTTGGTCATTGTTGGTGATGTGGCGTTTGTTGGTGATGTGGCGTTTGTTGGTCATTGTTGGCGATGTAGCGTTTGTTGGTGATGTGGCGTTTGTTGGTCATTGTTGGTGATGTGGCGTTTGTTGGTGATGTGGCGTTTGTTGGTCATTGTTGGCGATGTAGCGTTTGTTGGTGATGTGGCGTTTGTTGGTGATGTGGCGTTTGTTGGTCATTGTTGGTGATGTGGCGTTTGTTGGTCATTGTTGGTGATGTGGCGTTTGTTGGTCATTGTTGGTGATGTGGCGTTTGTTGGTCATTGTTGGTGATGTGGCGTTTGTTGGTCATTGTTGGTGATGTGGCGTTTGTTGGTGATGTGGCGTTTGTTGGTCATTGTTGGTGATGTGGCGTTTGTTGGTCATTGTTGGTGATGTGGCGTTTGTTGGTGATGTGGCGTTTGTTGGTCATTGTTGGTGATGTGGCGTTTGTTGGTGATGTGGCGTTTGTTGGTCATTGTTGGCGATGTAGCGTTTGTTGGTGATGTGGCGTTTGTTGGTCATTGTTGGTGATGTGGCGTTTGTTGGTGATGTGGCGTTTGTTGGTCATTGTTGGCGTTGTAGCGTTTGTTGGTGATGTGGCGTTTGTTGGTGATGTGGCGTTTGTTGGTCATTGTTGGTGATGTGGCGTTTGTTGGTCATTGTTGGTGATGTGGCGTTTGTTGGTCATTGTTGGTGATGTGGCGTTTGTTGGTCATTGTTGGTGATGTGGCGTTTGTTGGTCATTGTTGGTGATGTGGCGTTTGTTGGTGATGTGGCGTTTGTTGGTCATTGTTGGTGATGTGGCGTTTGTTGGTCATTGTTGGTGATGTGGCGTTTGTTGGTGATGTGGCGTTTGTTGGTCATTGTTGGTGATGTGGCGTTTGTTGGTGATGTGGCGTTTGTTGGTCATTGTTGGCGATGTAGCGTTTGTTGGTGATGTGGCGTTTGTTGGTCATTGTTGGTGATGTGGCGTTTGTTGGTCATTGTTGGTGATGTGGCGTTTGTTGGTGATGTGGCGTTTGTTGGTCATTGTTGGTGATGTGGCGTTTGTTGGTCATTGTTGGTGATGTGGCGTTTGTTGGTGATGTGGCGTTTGTTGGTCATTGTTGGTGATGTGGCGTTTGTTGGTGATGTGGCGTTTGTTGGTCATTGTTGGCGATGTAGCGTTTGTTGGTGATGTGGCGTTTGTTGGTCATTGTTGGTGATGTGGCGTTTGTTGGTGATGTGGCGTTTGTTGGTCATTGTTGGCGATGTAGCGTTTGTTGGTGATGTGGCGTTTGTTGGTCATTGTTGGTGATGTGGCGTTTGTTGGTCATTGTTGGTGATGTGGCGTTTGTTGGTCATTGTTGGTGATGTGGCGTTTGTTGGTCATTGTTGGTGATGTGGCGTTTGTTGGTCATTGTTGGTGATGTGGCGTTTGTTGGTGATGTGGCGTTTGTTGGTCATTGTTGGCGATGTAGCGTTTGTTGGTGATGTGGCGTTTGTTGGTCATTGTTGGTGATGTGGCGTTTGTTGGTCATTGTTGGTGATGTGGCGTTTGTTGGTCATTGTTGGTGATGTGGCGTTTGTTGGTCATTGTTGGTGATGTGGCGTTTGTTGGTCATTGTTGGTGATGTGGCGTTTGTTGGTGATGTGGCGTTTGTTGGTCATTGTTGGCGATGTAGCGTTTGTTGTTGATGTGGCGTTTGTTGGTGATGTGGCGTTTGTTGGTGATGTAGCGTTTGTTGGTGATGTGGCGTTTGTTGGTGATGTAGCGTTTGTTGGTGATGTGGCGTTTGTTGGTGATGTGGCGTTTGTTGGTCATTGTTGGTGATGTGGCGTTTGTTGGTCATTGTTGGTGATGTGGCGTTTGTTGGTGATGTAGCGTTTGTTGGTGATGTGGCGTTTGTTGGTGATGTGGCGTTTGTTGGTCATTGTTGGTGATGTAGCGTTTGTTGGTGATGTGGCGTTTGTTGGTGATGTGGCGTTTGTTGGTGATGTAGCGTTTGTTGGTGATGTGGCGTTTGTTGGTGATGTGGCGTTTGTTGGTGATGTAGCGTTTGTTGGTGATGTGGCGTTTGTTGGTCATTGTTGGTGATGTGGCGTTTGTTGGTGATGTGGCGTTTGTTGGTGATGTAGCGTTTGTTGGTGATGTAGCGTTTGTTGGTGATGTGGCGTTTGTTGGTGATGTGGCGTTTGTTGGTGATGTGGCGTTTGTTGGTGATGTGGCGTTTGTTGGTCATTGTTGGTGATGTGGCGTTTGTTGGTGATGTGGCGTTTGTTGGTCATTGTTGGTGATGTGGCGTTTGTTGGTGATGTAGCGTTTGTTGGTGATGTGGCGTTTGTTGGTGATGTGGCGTTTGTTGGTGATGTGGCGTTTGTTGGTGATGTGGCGTTTGTTGGTGATGTAGCGTTTGTTGGTGATGTGGCGTTTGTTGGTGATGTGGCGTTTGTTGGTGATGTAGCGTTTGTTGGTGATGTGGCGTTTGTTGGTCATTGTTGGTGATGTGGCGTTTGTTGGTGATGTGGCGTTTGTTGGTGATGTGGCGTTTGTTGGTGATGTAGCGTTTGTTGGTGATGTGGCGTTTGTTGGTCATTGTTGGTGATGTGGCGTTTGTTGGTGATGTGGCGTTTGTTGGTCATTGTTGGTGATGTGGCGTTTGTTGGTCATTGTTGGTGATGTGGCGTTTGTTGGTCATTGTTGGTGATGTGGCGTTTGTTGGTCATTGTTGGTGATGTGGCGTTTGTTGGTCATTGTTGGTGATGTGGCGTTTGTTGGTCATTGTTGGTGATGTGGCGTTTGTTGGTCATAATGATGCATTTTCTATATAAAATTTGTCATGCTGGGTTTTATTTGGGGGTACCTGGGTGAAGGAGGTTGAATGAGAAGCTGCAGTTGGGGTCTGAATACTTTAGGAGAACCAGCAGAAACCCGCTGTCAGCTCCAAACCAGGCGGTTCTGTTATGTCAACAATAAGGAGGAATAATCTGCTGCTTCTCTGGGTTCATGACCACCAGAGGCAGAACGTGTGTTCAGTCAGAGCGTCACCTGGGCTCAGAGTGACTGCACACACACACACACACACACACACACACACACACACACACACACACACACACACACACACACACACACACACACACACACACACACACACACACACACACACACACACACACACACACTGTCAGCTCAACCAGGCTGCAAAAGAGCGAGAGAGAGAAAGACTAACTGCTGAGTTCAGAAACATCTCTTTGTCCCGTTTAGGGCTGAAAAACTTAATTAGATTAAAAATAACAGGGTTTCAAAAGCTTATAAATAAACTTTAAACTGGTTGGTAATAATTAATAGTTTGGTCCAAATTAAAAATACATTTTTGCTTCAGCCTCCTGCTTTAAATATGTACTATTCATGAATTTCATGCAGGGCCACATAGAATCAGTCCAGGGGCAGCAATTAGGCCCCGGGCCGCAGCTTGGAGACCCTGGACCAGGGCAGTTATACCAATAACTCTGACAATAAACTGTAAATTATAACACAAAGGTTATGATTGTTACTTTTTCTGTTGTTTCTACCACTCTTATGATGAAAGAAGAAATAAATATTAAAAAAATATGATTGTAAGCAGCTATACATTATTTTTACGTAATTATTGTGTTTGTCAGGCTTTGACTAGACCGATACGCAGCCCCAGACATGCTTCCTCTAAAAGCCTGAAGCTGATTTAAATACTTTTTAATCATCATTTTCTTATTGATGTGAATAGAAAAATAGTACAAAATATGATGCTAAACCTTTATGTCCATGTTGCCTGACACCAACATGAATATTAACTTCATTTCTGATGAACCTGATGGTTCATCTGCCTCTAATGTGACGGAGGTGAAGAGCGGCCTGGAGGAAGAGGAGGAGGAGGAAGAGGAGGACCATCTGGCCCTCATTGTTCTCTGACCCCTCCCTTCACATACACACACACACACACACACACACACACACACACACACACACACACACACACACACACACACACACACACACACACACATCTGCAGAGTGACCAGCAGGCAAACAGCTGTCCGGTTTCTCTTTGGAAGAATCTCCCACTTCAACGTTTTTCCTCCATTTCAGGAGTTTAGGGATAAAAAGTGGAACCAGCTGAACATTGAGGAGAAAACGCCTCCAGTCCTCCAGGCTTCTTCTTCTTCACTCTAAAACATCGTGACTGCATGACTTGTGACTTTTTTCCCTCGCGGCTCAACTTTCTCTCACTTCAAAACACGCTAATCGCTAATTTCAGCAACATTAAGTGCAGCGGTTGACCTGCAGTCTGACCTTTCCGGTCTTCAAAAGGCTCCTGACGGCCTGGAGCTGCAGAGCGCTGAGGCAGCGCGGACTGAAACGACAAAACTCATGAAGCAAACCAGCCTTAATGAAGCTCCAGGGCTACAATCTGCCCACTGCGGAAGGTCAAAGGGCAAACTGTGGCGCATTTTCAGCTGGATCAGCAGAGCTGAGGCAGCAAACAGGAAGTTCATCGTTCAGCAGAGACACAGAAACACGTCTGACCGCCGCTCACATCATCACAACAGGCTGAGTTCCTGGAATAAGGAAGACAAGAGTTCTGACAAAAACTCGTTTAAAGCTTTTCCTTTGAAACCAGCCGGTTCTGCCTTGGCACCAAGTTTCAGTCGGGTCAGACGAAGGATCCAGTTCAGCTGATCAATCAAATGAAGAGTTCGGCTTTACAGTGGACAGACAAACTATTCACTCCCTTTCTGTTCCTGCCACGAAACCAATCTCTGCTGCAGTCAGAATGAGACTAGAAGCACCAGTTGACTGGACCTCTGTTGAATTGGGTCAGTTACTAGAGCGAATGTTTATGAAATCACTAATCAGGGCAGCAAACTTTAGTAAAAACATGTGAAAGTTCAGAATGAACTTCAGTAAAGTGTACAGCTGATCTGAGGATTATTTTTGTATCAACTGATCAATAACTGGCAATAACTAAATAAAGTTTAGCATCTTTGGCTTGATCGCTGCTCAGTTTGTGATATTGTTTTATTGATTAATAAGTTAGTTGATACACTAATCAATCTGATTAATTGTTTTAGCTTTAGATCAGACCTGAGTTCATGGAAACTGAAGACATTTAGAGACAGTAATGACATGAATATGAACGATTTCTATAAAGTTATTGTCAGAAATGAACTGGACCAGAGAGAAACTCATCGTCATCATCACCATCATAATCATCATCACCATCATGATAATCATCATCACCATCATCATCACCACCATCATGATAATCATCATCACCATCATCATCATCACCATCATGATAATCATCATCACCATCATCATCATCACCATCATCATGATAATCATCATCACCATCATCATCATCACCATCATGATAATCATCATCACCATCATCATCATCACCATCATCATCATGATAATCATCATCACCATCATGATAATCATCATCACCATCATCATCATCATCATCATCATGATAATCATCATCACCATCATAATCATCATCATCATCATGATAATCATCATCACCATCATCATCACCACCATCATGATAATCATCATCACCATCATCATCATCACCATCATGATAATCATCATCACCATCATCATCATCACCATCATCATCATGATAATCATCATCACCATCATGATAATCATCATCACCATCATGATAATCATCATCATCATCATGATAATCATCATCACCATCATCATCACCACCATCATGATAATCATCATCACCATCATGATAATCATCATCACCATCATCATCATCACCATCATGATAATCATCATCACCATCATCATCACCACCATCATAATCATCATCATGATAATCATCATCACCATCATGATAATCATCATCACCATCATGATAATCATCATCACCATCATCATGATAATCATCATCACCATCATCATCATCACCATCATCATAATCATCATCACCATCATGATAATCATCATCACCATCATAATCATCATCATCATCATGATAATCATCATCACCATCATGATAATCATCATCATCACCATCATCATCATCACCATCATCATGATAATCATCATCACCATCATGATAATCATCATCACCATCATGATAATCATCATCACCATCATCATAATCATCATGATAATCATCATCACCATCATCACCATCATCATAATCATCATGATAATCATCATCACCATCATCATCATCACCATCATCATGATAATCATCATCACCATCATCATCATCACCATCATCATGATAATCATCATCATCATCATCATGATAATCATCATCACCATCATCATTAATCATCATCATCATCATCATGATAATCATCATCATCATCATCATGATAATCATCATCATCATCATCATGATAATCATCATCACCATCATGATAATCATCATCACCATCATAATCATCACCACCACCATCATAATCATCATCACCATCATAATCATCACCACCACCATCATCATCATCATCACCACCATCATGATAATCATCATCATCATCATCATGATAATCATCATCACCATCATCATCACCATCATAATCATCATCATCATCATGATAATCATCATCACCATCATGATAATCATCATCACCATCATCATAATCATCATCACCATCATGATAATCATCATCACCATCATAATCATCATCATCATCATCATGATAATCATCATCACCATCATCATCATCACCATCATAATCATCATGATAATCATCATCACCATCATGATAATCATCATCACCATCATGATAATCATCATCACCATCATGATAATCATCATCACCATCATCATCATCACCATCATGATAATCATCATCACGATAATCATCATCACCATCATCATCATCACCATCATGATAATCATCATCACCATCATCATCATCACCATCATCATCATCACCATCATGATAATCATCATCACCATCATGATAATCATCATCATCATCATGATAATCATCATCATCATCATGATAATCATCATCACCATCATCATGATAATCATCATCACCATCATCATGATAATCATCATCACCATCATCATCATGATAATCATCATCACCATCATCATCATGATAATCATCATCATCATCATCATCATCACCACCACCATCTACCTTCTGATTGTCCTGATGCTGAGTATTTCTATCATTCTGACTCCATCATGCTCCGGTTGCTGGTTCTGTTCATGCCCCCCCTACCACTCCCCCCCACCCCCCGCTCCAGTAACCCGACACGCAGAGTTTCAGAAGAACTTCCCAGGCAGAAGCAGTGGTCTGACCTCTGACCTCTGAGGGTTTCATCCATTCATCATAAAGCAGAGTTTTCCCGTCTCCGCCCTCTCCCTCACATTTTCACCCCTCTCCTACTTTTGACTTTGCGCTGACTCTCGCTGCCTCCGACTCTGCGTGCGTCTCTTTGTCTTTGTCCCACCTTGAACAAGTCGGCTCCCTTGAGTTTTGGGTTCAGACTCAATTTTCAGCTTCAGAGAGTGTGAGAATAAAACGCAGGAAAGAAACAAGCGCAGTGGGAGAGAGATCAGATGAACCAAAGGAAGAGCTACATGAAAGAGAAGCTAACCCACATGGGCTGAGGACACACACACAACCGCTTAATGTGTGAGAATGTAGTCCTGGTTTCATGTCACAGCTCAGAGTTTTTCTCACCGTCTGACTTCACATCAAACCAAACTTTTCCTGTTTAGGTGAGTTAGGATCATCAGAGGACGTTCTGACATGTGACCCAGAACAACAAGAGCCAAAAACCTCCAGGGGATCCTGGATGAAGCTGACGGCGGTCAGAGAAACACGGCTGAAGAGCCGCTCCGAGAGGAAGAAGCCATGAAAACAGGCTGCAGTTTGTAAATGTTCTCATTATTCAAGTACTGGACACATTCTGTGGTCTACGGCTGAAATGATCCAAGGGATTAATCAATATTTTAAATAATCATCGACTCATTTCGTAATCAATTCATCTTTTACTAGAGTACACACTTAATGAAGAATTTAAAAAAGGCCATTTGCTGAGAGAACAGCAGTCAGAGCTGTACAGAAACATCAATACAGTCTGAAGTTGAGATAAAAACCTGTTCTAGAAGGATTTAGATTCACCAGGTTCAGATTCTGTCAGACAAAAAGGCTCCTATGAAGCACCTTCTGATATCCAATTATTAACTGATTAATAAAAAACTGATTTTGTTTCAGTTATATATTTTCATAAACTCTGTCTCAGCCAAATTATTAAATATGCTGCCAAGAACAGTATTTATTTAGCAGTAAAGATTAATTTAAAGTGTGTTGTGAGAATCTTTATTTTCCATGAACAGACTGGTCATGGGTGCGATTTGGGGGTGTGCGTGCTTCTTCCTGTCCGAGTCCTGATGAACACAGAGCCTCTGGTTCAGTTCAAGGTTTGGTTCTGTGGATTCTGCTCACTGAACTGGTTATTTTTATTAACACGCGTTGCGTTTACTCGTCCTCCTGACCGTCTCTGAGGCTCGTTAGTGGCAGTAATTTGCTGCTGACAGACGTGTTGCGCCGCCATCGCAGCATCAGAGGACGCCGCCGAGTTATTCTTAGCTTTTCCTTCTCAGCTGTTTGGAGACAGGAAAGGAAATCCAAATAAACACAGCAGCGTTTCCTCTGGTGGGAAACTCAGGAAACAAGTCAGCTTCAACAACTTCCTGCGGCCGCATCAGGAGCCGACCTGATCACCTCCTGCTTCCAGATGGAAACACACACACACACACACACACACACACACACACACACACACACACACACACACACACACACACACACACACACACACACACACACACACACACACACACACACACACACACACACACACAGGCAGCTGCTAGTTTAGCTTAAGTTAGTCCTCCAAACGGGTTAGTTTAAATCTTTGATGGCACTCCCATTCCTTCACTCCTTTGTTTGTCACCACACTCAGAGAACCCCCTGGTCTCTGGGGAGCGCCCCCCCAGCCCCGCCCCCCCGCCCAGCCCCGCCCCCCAGCCCAGCCCCGCCCCCCAGCCCAGCCCCGCCCTCCATGACCCCAACGCCTCGCAGCTTTGTGTGTCTCTGGGAATGTGTCTCCTTCAGCCGGCCCAGCTGGAGCCTGAATAAAAAAAACCCAACAAAGAAAGTAAAGTGACGACGAGTTGGTCTGAGGGAAACCTGCTGTAATATCTGGGGGAACACACATTTCTCCCAGGACCCTGAACGCCTCATCTGGGCCGCTCCACAGCGCAGCACCAAATCTGGGTTTTTATTCTCACTGGAATAAAAATGTCTTCAGTGTTTAATTGTTTCACTGAGAGAAAAATTCAGAGTAAAACTCTGCTCTCCCGTCCCACAGCATGATGCTGCCACCACCATGCTTCACAGTGGAAACGTCATTTTCAGGCCGATTTTGCTCCACATGAGGTTCTGCAGGGAGTTCCAGTTTGGATTCCTCTGATCAGACCACATGATACTTTCCCCTGAAGGTCAGATTGGTTAGAGGTTTGACTGACAGATTATTTCTGTGAAAACTTTCAATCCTCAAAGTCCCTCTTCATATTTCTGCTCCATTTTGTGTTTGTTCTTCACTTTAAATCCCTATAAAGTCGTTTGACGTTTGGAGTTTCAGAATGACAAAATAGAAAGTGCAAAGCATCGCCAAGGATAAAAAACAATAAAAGAAGTTTTGATAAAGTCGTTTCTCTGCTTTCTTGAGGAAAGATTCAGCGTTTTAAACCAAACCGGCTCCTTCCTGGCAGCCAGACACACGATGGCTGTCAGCCTGCTTCCTCCACTCTCACTGCAGCAACACGCAGATCTGGAAGAATGCAGCGAGTTCAAGAAAGGAAAAATAAATCTAAGTCCAGATGTGACAAGAAATTCCAGGATTCTACGACTAAAATGAACCAGAAAGAAAATCAGGGAGCGCATCTCGTATGTCATCCAACTCTAGAGTCTGAAAGAAACCCGACAGAGGAGCAGAGAGATGGAGAGAATTATCTCACTTCTTTCTGAGTCGGTCCATCTCAAAACAAAACCCAAAGGCCTTCAGGAAGGAGGGGGGCTGCGCTCATTAGACCATGAAATATTTCATTCTTCCCACAGAATCTGAGCCTTTTCTTTGCAGGAGGAGTCTGCAGCTGTCGGCCTGTTTGTGGCGTAAGAGCGCAAAAATGTTCGTCTGCAGCAGCTGCTCCAGACCATCACGCTGCTGCGTCTTCTCCACCCTGAGCAAAGAGCAGCGAGAATGCAAACACGCAGCGAGTCCGAGTCATGCGACATGTCTGAATGGCAGCAGAGAACTGAGCAGAACCAAACATTTAAACCTTGAAGTCAACCGGAAGCAGTTTCCCTGGAACATCTGGACCAAGCGCTCTGAAGGCACCATGAATTATTTTCCTCCATGTTTAACTTTTTTTACTATTAGCCAACTTTAGTAGTTGGAAAAGTCCAACTTTACCTGCAGAAACACAACAGTTCATCTGTAGTCGATGTCTGCAGCGAGTCGTGCAGAATCAGGAAGTACCGTCTGTTCAGCTGAGGCACAAAAACTGAATGTCTGAGCAAACGTCTCAGTTCTCCTCATGAAGAAACGCAGCAGAAAATGCTAACTTAGAGGTGATGCTATCCTTCATATCTCCGCCTCTCTGGAAGCAGCGGTTCATCCAGGGGAATATTGTCATGATTCATTCTGATTCATGGACCAGAACCTCAGACATTCATGCTGTTTGTTCATCGCCCATAAAACAAACTTTTCTACTTAGCAAATCCAGATTAGCGTTTTTTTGTAGGTCAGTATTTTGATGAATTATGGAAATAAATCAAATTATAAAGGACTCAAATCTCACAGATCAATTATTTAACTGTATTTGTCTGAAGACTTTTGGTTCTGATCTCCATTATAAATATGATAGTGTGGCTGCTGATCAAACCAGAATACCTGAGAGTGAAATCCTGCAGGTTGGTCACATGATTTATGGATGCAACTACTTTTATTTAACATGCTTTATGGGTAGATTAAACCGTACTTTTTAAAAAAAAAACCTTATTATTTTACTTTTTTTAAAATTCAAATTAAAAATGGATACTCTTTTTTACATTTTTAAAGAATTAAAAAACTAATTTAAATGTTAAAACTTACTTTAAATCATCAGAAATGTCCTGTGGCAGGATAAATTAGAACCCAGCTCCTCCATCTCATTGTTGATTTCTGCTCTTACTTTTTTGACAGTTATGAAGCGTAACCGTGGCAACAATGTGGTTTTACAACTGCGAGCAGCTGATTAGCATCTTAAAAGCTCTGTGACCCCAAATCCCAGAGGACCAAAGAGCAGAGAGAGAAGGAAGAAGTTCAAACCATCATAAGGAACAGGGATGGTATCATCTGTGGAACCACAGCCAGGCAGGGTTCAAGAGAAGCAGCAACAGCTAATGAGATGGACTAGCAGTGTTTACCATGACAGTCACGAGAATGTCATACAGTAACCATCTTCAGTCAGAGGCTTCTACAGATTCACTGCAAGACTGACTGCTACTGGAGATGCTTCCTGCCCACAGAATCACCATCCACAACGACTCTTTGAAGATATGTGCATAACATGAATTACAACAACATTTAGTTTCCTTTAGGGATAAATAAAGTGGAGTAAAATGTTGATGTTTCTGCTCTGCTCGACGGAGGACAGACCAGAAACAGCCGTAAAAAGGCAACAGGGAACGTCGGGAGTTTGGAGAGAAAACACATCTACAGGATTTACTTTCCGAAAATCACTGCTAACGTATGTGAAAACTCAAAGCTTGGTGTTAAATCCGTGCTCCAACAATCCAAACATATGGAGCTGTGTGCTGATGTTCCAGCGAAAACAGTAACGCATGAAGGGCGTGTGCTGAATATTTTACATCCAAAAAATGCAAAGTTTAATGCCATGAAAAACACACACTGTGTCATTTAGGGGTTCTCAAACTGCAGGCCAACATCTGGCAAACAGCTGGATCCCACAGCAAAACAACTGGATTTATCGTCCAGAACTCCACTTATTTTACACATATTGGTGTATTTTGGAGTTAACTTTCACTATAGTCTGGATCAGCATCAACAAGCCCCAGATAAGACCTTCATCTTCCGGCTCACCTGTGTCTTGTCTGAACTGGTGCATGGACTGGAGGTCGATGATGTACGGCGAGAGCCTGCTGTCGACCTGGCCGAGGACCACGCTCCCTCCGCGGGGGTCGCTGCTCCGGATGGCCGCCTCGATCTGGTGGGAGACCGCGGGGCTGTAGGGCCGCCACCGGCCGTGCTCGTTGAGCCATTCCCACACCACCACAGCGGAGGCCAGGAGCATGTTGTTACTGGTGGCCCTGGGGAGTAAATTAGTGTTAAACCAGAAGGAAAGACGGGATGAGGGGGGAAGTGTTGGCTGGGAACGGCGCCTGGCAGCTGGAAGCGGAGGCTAGCCACCCAGCAGACACAAAGCGATGTTTTTCTCCCTGTTGTCCGATTTTAATCTGTTCCTCTCTGGGTTTGTGGACATATTTATACCTCATTATGAATAAATAAAATCATATAATGCTGTAAAGCTAACAGATACCCAGGCTTGGAGCCTTACATGGAGCCGCGGAGGAGCTAACACCGGGAGGAGGCGGCACATTCTTCCACAGAGCTCCGGGCTTCTCTCATGGCAGCTGGGCGAAGCAAATCACGGTCCTCCCCCTGTTATACCGCCGTAATGCGTGGATAAAACACCCGGGACTTGAGCAGGCACGAAAAAGTGGATATTGGCCCTGAGGTCGGCTTCTTTCTGGCCGATGTTTTTCCTTCCAAACGGGCCAACAGCAGCTCCGGCGAGTCGGTTGGTTCTCAGCCCGTTTTTTGAGGCCTTTCGAGGGGCAGAAATCTCCGCGCTGTCGTCAGTGATGTACCGCCTCCGTGCTGTGGTTCCCCCACGCCGCGGGATTACTCAGAACCAAAAGGGCATTAAAAACCCCACGAACACCTCTGTGTTTAAATTTTCTTTCAATTCCTCTTTTATTACCGACGTGTCTGGGACTTAGCAATCCGAAAAGCGGTGGCTTCTTCCAACGGCTCCCCAACCTGGAGAGGAAAAACTGGTTCAACCGGTCTGGATCCCCGGGACACAACCTAACACATGCAACCGAAACCGAGCCTTTGTTCTCCGCTGGATGAACCGAACTAATCAGCCTTAAAAAAATAAAAAATCACATTACAAGAGTCTTAAAGCAGCAAATGAGTGAAAGATTCACCTGTTGGACTCCTGCGTCCTCCCTCCTGATCCAAGACTTCTGGAACAAACTTTAACGAACTCCTTCATGAATTAAATCTACCCTTTAGGCTCCAGCATGGTTCCGTCTGTCTCTCCGCTTCCACTCCACACAAAGAGAAATCCTCGCCAACTTTTATTTTATTTAAATAAACCAAACGAGAGAGGAAAAAACCTCTCCCTGTGAAGTTAAGAGGAGAAAAACGGTGTTTCCATGTTTATTCTATCCTTCCGCGTCCATCTTCGCTTCATTGTAGCCGAAAAGCTGGATGTGAGGCTGTGGAGTGGACGAGGACAACAGCCGCCCCCAATCACTCAGCTCCCTCCACTCACCACGCCTAGAAATCCACTCGTTCAGAGTACACGAAACCAGCAACTACAATAGAAAATAAGCACTGCTTTTCTCAATTTTCATTTTATTTCTATCTTATTCCACGCTCAAATAAAATAAAAGGGATAAATACACATTAAAATGCACGTTTTATTTTACATTTTCTGTCTAGTCGTCTGCTGCAACGTTTGAAAAAGTGATGAAATGCCGCCACCTGGTGGAGACATTGTGAGTAAGGTGAATTTAAATGGTTCGGTCCGCAGTTTGATTTTTAAGATTTAATTCTCATATTTACTTAAATGTCCTTGAATCCGAACATTTTATTTCACTAAACCACGAGAAACAAAGTATAAACATCACAATTGCTGTACTTCACTTGTTGATAAGATTTAAGTGAAAATGACGTCATGTCCGGTATCTCAGGCTCCATAGCTCAGGGGTTAGAGCACTGGTCTTGTAAACCAGGGGTCGCGAGTTCAAATCTCGCTGGGGCCTGTGAGTTATTTTTTTTCACTTGAAAAATCTTTTACTTACCTGCACATGTTTTCAACTGTTTAGTTTTGGAGGAAATGATTTGTCATAATGCTTTACACGCAAAGGCGTTATGTTTCATAGGAAGCATCCAGTGAAGGCTGTGTGTTTCTCCGTTTCCTATTTGTAACAGTAAAATATATTTCTGTGATCGTCATGGAGCTCAAATTATGAATAATAACTGTTCCACACTTTTCCATGAATATGCTGGCCTAACATGGTCACAATTTGGTTACTTAGAATAAATGACATGATCATGATTACTACATGGTGTAATGTTTACTGTAATAATCATAAAAGTATGATTAAAAAAATATGGTTAAAAACTAATTTAAAATCATTACTCCCATATGAATACTACGTGTTACTTTCATGCAGTCAACAGTGGAAAAATACGCATATATCTTTATGAATATGAAGTTACTTACTCTGGCCTTACATATATTTACACACCAGTCTTTAACTTTTCTGAGGTTCCTTCCTTCTCTAGTCCTCAGGTTGTTCAATAAAAACTCTATTGTGGCTTTTAAATATGTTGTCTTCAAGTCCATCTAGTGAATATGTCACCTTTTGACGCCATATTGAGCCTTACAGCTCTGATCCGTCGTTATTCTTTTTTTCAATCCCCTCTTCTGCAGCCTTGTCCTCTGGTTAAATTGGTTTCATTTTTTCGGTTGCTGTTGGTTTTAGGTTTATGCTTCTGTTTTCTGTGGTTGCAGCATTTTTTCGTTTTCAGTGTTTTTCGGTTGCATTTGTGTTTTTGTGCGTGTTTTGGAGTTTGCGTCATTCACGTTTTTAGGAGTCAGAGATGAATATGTCGGTTTTCTGTCCAGCCAGCATTTTTAGCCATGAAGTCAAGTCTTTCTTGATATATTCTGAAACAGCTATTTCAGAGTTATTGTGGCAGAATGTTTAAACAGAAGAATTGACAAAATTATTGAAGACGAGGCGCAACATGTGAGACGGTAGAGCTAATTGTAATACAGATTATAATGGATATGGGTGGTGATTGTTGGGTCAGAACCAAAATAATACAACAGAACTCGCTGTCTATCGGAATATTTCCCATCATCTTTCGTTTGTTTCTCAGAGCCCGGATAGCTCTACTTCGCTCACGTAAGTCTATGTTTCTCCTCCAATGGCCTTGCCCAGCTTCCATTCTCACATTGAACGGTTTAGCCAATGGGGTACCGCCTCATAATGGACCGAGCCTATCAATGTCCGAGCTCACAATGGAAATCGGCCAATCACCGTGGCGACATGCGAACCTATCAATGTCCGAGCTCACAATGGAAATCGGCCAATCACCGTGGCGACATGCGAACCTATCAATGTCCGAGCTCACAATGGAAATCGGCCAATCACCGTGGCGACATGCGAACCTATCAGTGTTCGAGTTCACAATGGAACATGCCCAATCACCGTGATCCCCCAGACGCCCTCTCGCCCCCCCACCACAAGCAAAAAAAAAATCGGATTTTATTTTTAAAAGTGACAACCGTTGGAAGATTCTAAAAGTCAGATGTCAGTAGCCTAGCTTCGTTGAAGAAGGAAAGAGAAGGATTCGTCATCACATCATCGATCTGTCGACCTTAACGATATTACTGTGAGTACCTATTAATATTGTTTATTGTCTGTTGTCGTTCAAACAGATTTCGTATTTATAATTTTACATCAGCTACAATAATATATTGTGCTTTCAATAAAAGGGCGACATATTGATGTCATGTTCTGAGTGAAAGAGTAAGGACACAGTTTATTTTATAATATAGTAGTAACACTTTAAGTTAAAATGTAAATGTATACATAGATATCAAGCTATATATAGCCCGACCTCGATCGATCGATCGATCGATCGAGGTTGATAGTTTTTTTTTTTTTTTACCTCACTATGAGCACAGAAAACTATGGCTTTGATTTTACTTTTAAATGCTTTTATGTCATACCCATTGTTAGTTGTGCACAAAGTGCATCATTAGTTTATGGAATTTGATTCTGCTAATTCCAATGTTATCTTCAGATGAGCACCAAGCCAAAGAGCCACAAAGGTATGGGGGATGGGGAGTGGATGGCAAGGCTTAAGGCATTTGCCAGCACTGGGGTTTGGCCTTCCAATGCAGGGAATAGACCAGCCCCAAGGCAGAAGAAATGGCATGACATCTATCAGATGGTAAAGTGAAGTCACTGTTTCATTCACTTGTGTGTGTAGATATGTTTATAAAAAGGGACAGACTTGAGTAGCTGTCATTAATAAGATTATGTTACACTGTTTCAGATAGAAAAATGCCCCATGCAAGTTCGGGGACAGACCACCCTTTTTGGAGCGTCTGTCACTTGTGACTGTGGCTTTCACACTGATAAAGTAAGCTGGTTTAAAATAATATCTAATAACAATCACTTTTTAGTCAAATTTGAAGCTATGTCTTGTCTCTTGCAATTCTGGTGAATGGTGACTTTACAATATCTTTGTTTTGGTAGCCTGCACTGTAGCCTCCTTCTGCACCTCCTTCCTTGACCCCACAGTCTGTGGCTGCAGAATCTACGTCTGGTGATACAGCAACAGCCACTCGCTGTTTCCTGAGGTCCCCTCCATCTTTGTCAAGGGTAAATGTTCTTGTTTGTTTGCTCAATACTTTATATCATTGATTCTGTCATGGCAAAAAACTATCATAGTTTTTGAACAAAACATTTTCTTGTTCTTATTTTGATGGAGTGATTTATAAAGTATTTACTTCACATGATTGTACATTTCTCATTTCAGTTCACTAAGTCCCATTTTGGGGGTTCTCTTTCGGATTCAGTGAAGCCCAACTTGGTGGCCCGGAAGACACCTAGTCCCTCTCTATCCTCTGTGAGGAGCCCAAGTCCCTCTCTATCCTCTGTGAGGAGCCCAAGTCCCTCTCTATCCTCTGTGAGGAGCCCAAGTCCCCTCCACCCTCTGTGAGGAGCCCTAGTGTTGCTCCATCCTCCCAGACACACTCCAGCGAGACAGTTGCAGCTGTGAGTACAGCAGTGTATATTCATTAAAGTAATGCAGTTCTAAGATATCTGTTTTCAAACATATTATGTTCTGTTGGTTTTAGGAAGAGCCTTCAACGTCTCTGTTAAAACCAGCTGCAGGTGGTGATGCAGCTTCTTTCTGGTTGCCGAGTGAAATGAGGAAAACCATCCCTGTGCAGGATCAAAGATGGATCTCAAATACCCTCTTTAAATCTGGCAAACTGCGCCCAGATTTAAAGCTGTGGTACGAGCCTCCTGCACCGGCCCTCATTTACCATCAGGTGCCGACACCTGAGAGGTTTTTTTCACATCGGCTCCTGGTATGGATGCCCTACCATCAGTGGAAGGTCAGGGTGTTCTGCCAAGCTTGTGGAAATCATCTTACAGGTGCTGGCATCCACAAGAGGGCTCGGAAGGTCCTGGATGTTGATAGGTATTACCTCCTGGTGACGGAGACACTCAGGTGCAGCGGGTGTAATCTCACATATCTATCAACATCCCAGAGCATCCGAGACCAACTGGACTTGCCACACCAGAAACTATTTCGGCTCATCCTCACCCAAAAGTGAGTAAAACATTTAGTAAAATGCTAACTGGAGGAATGAAGATATTAAATTGCATGTAAATGTTACTGCGGAATAAATACTTTGTTAATCTGCCTTCCAGGTATGCTTGTGACATACGAGTGATCAGGCTGATGAGAGACAGAACGCAGGGCAACAGTTCAGCGCGGCTGCTGAAGCAGCTGAAAGAAAACCACGGGGAGGAGTGGCTGAACAGGTTGGGGCACTACCTGGAGGAGTGCGCTAACTTTGTAAATAGACCCAGCCTTTTCCCGGTGGTGTGCCAGGAGCCCCCAGAACCAGCTGACATCCCCACTGATCGCTGGTTGTTGTCTGTGTATGGCAGAGATATTCTGTCACGCATAGACCACATAAAGGCCAGCATCACCTCCACCTTGGGGACAGTTCTGAAGCTGGACTCCACTAAAAAGGTTAGTAACCAGGTAATGATGATAATTATCAGTATTATTATTATTATTAGTATTAGTATTATATCCTACTTGAAAAAAAAAGTTGTACACTATTAAATTTAAAACACTAATAATTAAAAAAAAATTTGGGATAACTTTTTTGTTTTCTATTTCAGTTTAAACAATTAAACGTGTTGTGAAAAAGTTTGTTGTTCTACATATGACATCCACAGCAGACAGTGGTTTCTATAGACACGAGAAACAGCAAGATTTAATTCCACATTTTCTATTGTAGATCACCAAAAAGCTGGCTGGCCACAGCAAAGGAACAGCTCTGTGGGTGTCGTCAGTCAGCAATGAGCTGGGCCAAATATTGAATAGTGTCCTGACTGTCCAGGAGGGTCCAGGACTGGACAAAATGGCTGCAGGACTGATGGAGCGGTATCGCCAGGCTGGGGCTGCACCTCCAAAGGTGCTATATGTGGACTGTGGCTGCTGTGTTAGTGAGGGCCTCAGCAAGCTGCAGGCCAGATTTGGAGAATGGCCAGATATTTACATTCGTCTGGACATTTGGCACTTTATGCGGAGGCTGGCTGTTGGTTGTACCACGGATGCCCACCCTCTGTATCCTGCTTTCATGCGGGCACTGTCCTCCTGCATTTTTGAGTGGGATGCAGGGGACCTTGACCTTCTTCGACGAGCCAAAGAAAGGCAGCTCCAGCAGGAACAGAGGCCAGGTATAACCAACACCATGGTGGACAGGCAGATAACAAAGAAGGAGTTGAGTACTTTCTGCCGTAGGAGGACACGGGGAGACGACATCACTACTGTCTTTATTGAACGACTGCTGGAGGAGCTGAATGGTCCAAAAGGGAGAGATTTGATGGGAGTTCCCTTGCTGGATGAAGTCAGAATGAAACACATCTGGGCTGTCCAAAAACGGCATGTGAAATGCATTCAGGATGTTCCAGGGATTCAGTTGTACACTGAGGTGGGCAGTGTCAACAAGAGCGGAATCAAGTTGACACGTTACCGCTGTTCACGAGGCTCTACATCCCTGGAGTCATTTCACTGTCATTTAAACAGGTTTATTCCAGGTATGTCGCTTTCTAACATGACTATAACCCTTTACTGTATATTTTTGAAAAACTGGATCAACCAGTATTGTTTCAAACACATTAATATGATGTTTTGTTTTTTTGCTTTTTTTCCAGGAACCAGTGCAAACTTGCTGAATTTCCAGCTCTACCTCCTGGAAGGCCTGAATAGATGGAATCAGGATCGGGGTTCTGCAGCAGTGACCAACAAACCATCGTCTCTTCTGACATATGCTGGAGACATGACTCAGTCCATAAATCAGAACAGCTTGAAGGTGCTGGGACGAGAGTACGTCCCACAATTTATGCCTCCTTCAAAGTACACAGGTATTACAAAATGAAATATGTGAAGGAAAAACAGTTGTAGATAAACTACAGTATAAAAAAATCACTAATATGTAACATGTTTAGGACTGTTTTACTATCAATGTGTTTGCGATTTTCCATAGGTGAGCTACTGGGCGTTGACTACCTTCTAAGTCAAACAGGAAAGCCACTGAAAGCCGAGCCTGACTCAGAAGAAACAGATGTTCTGCTGGAAGATGTGGAGGCTAATGTAGCGGAGGAAGATGAAGGCTTTGTGGATGAGGAAGCTTTGGACTTTCTAGTATCAGAGCTAGACGATGAGACCATTTTCTCTGCTACATCACAGCTCGAATCCTCCACCCAGCCCGCTGCCTCCACCCAGCCAGCTCCCTCCACCCAGCCAGCTCCCTCCACCCAGCCAGCTCCCTCCACCCAGCCAGCTCCCTCCATCCAGTCTGCTGCCTCCACCCAGCCCGCTGCCTCCACCCAGCCAGCTCCCTCCACCCAGCCAGCTCCCTCCATCCAGTCTGCTGCCTCCACCCAGCCCGCTGCCTCCATCCAGCCCGCTGCCTCCATCCAGCCAGCTCCCTCCACCCAGCCCGCTGCCTCCACCCAGCCAGCTGCCTCCATCCAGCCAGCTCCCTCCACCCAGCCCGCTGCCTCCACTCAGCCAGCTGCCTCCATCCAGTCTGCTGCCTCCACCCAGCCCGCTGCCTCCATCCAGCCCGCTGCCTCCACCCAGCCAGCTCCCTCCACCCAGCCAGCTCCCTCCATCCAGTCTGCTGCCTCCACCCAGCCCGCTGCCTCCACCCAGCCAGCTCCCTCCACCCAGCCAGCTCCCTCCATCCAGCCAGCTGCCTCCACCCAGCCCGCTGCCTCCACCCAGCCAGCTCCCTCCACCCAGCCAGCTCCCTCCATCCAGTCTGCTGCCTCCACCCAGCCCGCTGCCTCCATCCAGCCCGCTGCCTCCATCCAGCCAGCTCCCTCCACCCAGCCCGCTGCCTCCACTCAGCCAGCTGCCTCCATCCAGCCAGCTCCCTCCACCCAGCCCGCTGCCTCCACTCAGCCAGCTGCCTCCATCCAGTCTGCTGCCTCCACCCAGCCCGCTGCCTCCATCCAGCCCGCTGCCTCCACCCAGCCAGCTCCCTCCACCCAGCCAGCTCCCTCCACCCAGCCAGCTCCCTCCATCCAGTCTGCTGCCTCCACCCAGCCAGCTCCCTCCACCCAGCCAGCTCCCTCCATCCAGTCTGCTGCCTCCACCCAGCCCGCTGCCTCCATCCAGCCCGCTGCCTCCATCCAGCCAGCTCCCTCCACCCAGCCCGCTGCCTCCACCCAGCCAGCTGCCTCCATCCAGCCAGCTCCCTCCACCCAGCCCGCTGCCTCCACCCAGCCAGCTGCCTCCATCCAGTCTGCTGCCTCCACCCAGCCCGCTGCCTCCATCCAGCCCGCTGCCTCCACCCAGCCAGCTCCCTCCACCCAGCCAGCTCCCTCCACCCAGCCAGCTCCCTCCATCCAGTCTGCTGCCTCCACCCAGCCAGCTCCCTCCATCCAGCCAGCTCCCTCCACCCAGCCAGCTCCCTCCATCCAGTCTGCTGCCTCCATCCAGCCCGCTGCCTCCATCCAGCCAGCTCCCTCCACCCAGTCCGCTGCCTCCACCCAGCCTGGCATTGCAGTGCCTATGTCAGAGGTGGGCATTCATTCTAAGCTGTAGAATTGAAGAAAAATAAAATAAAACTTCAAATAACTTCTACATTTTTTATGTTGTTTATGTTTTCTCAGGGTTTAGATGAGGTCGGTGTACCAGGCCTGGACAAAGTTGACAGCTTGGCTGAGTATCTGGTGGAGCTAAGGAGCAAAACCTCACTGGTGCTGAACAACCAGGAGGTCAGTAACATACGTTGTTGCTTGCTGCAGACATGCACACGCCTTTCACCTCACTTGCATATTGCTGTGTCCTCATGTATAATTGTTTTATTTTCCTGTTTAGGTGAGCTGCATTGTTGCTCTGTGGCAGAACCTGCTGGAGTTTGATAAACAGAGGGTGGTATTTGCTGCAAGGCATCAAGAGAGATTGAACACTGGGAGGTTTAGGTCCCCAAGAAGAGGCAGGAATTTACTCCTGGGGTTGAAAGTGTGAAGAGGCATGCTTTAACCACTCCAGCCCCATCTGCCCAATGGCCAGACTGCTGCCGCCTGGTGGAGACCATCTTTGTCCGGCTGTGCAATATCCATCGTAGTCCAAAGAAAAGAGGGGCAGGCACAGTCTCCAGGTGGGATTTAATCCTTCAAGACTATAGGAAGATCAGGCAGCTCGTTCTAGCAAATGGAGCTGTGATGGGGCAGACAAACTTGCAGCTAGTGGATGTGAGCTACACCACCCTGGTTCAGTGGCATAACAGAAGGGTCAAAAGGCAAGAAACCGCTGTGGTACTTCAAGGGCTAAACCTTCCCAGCCGGTTTTCTGTAGCTGCTGACCCACTTCTGCCTGCAAATATACGTCCGCATTACGGCGTACCACATTCAGGGCCACTGCATACATACAGGCTACCATCCAACACTGTGGGGCAGTCAAAATTAAAAAGAAAGCTACAATTCACTGATGGGACAAATCCATCAGGACAGCGGCAGCTTCTCCCTGCCCCACCCAAAAGGCCTCAGCTAGTGGCAATTACTCCAGTGGTACCACAGGGATCTGTTATCCTCACTACCCAACAGCAACAGAGTTTGTGGAGCCTCTCCACCCCTCCTCCACATGCTTATGCTGTGGCCCCTGCTCAGGGCTCTGCTCTGGCCCCTGCTGTGGCCCTGTTCTGGCTCCCAGAGCAGCCCCTGCTGAACCTGATAGAGAACCTCGAAAACTGACACGCAAAGTTTTGCACAATACATGCAAAAAATGCGGGCAGTTTAGAATTGCTGAAACAGGACACAGCCAATATAGAGGGCAAATTTACTGTCCCTCTAATGAAAGTCTAACTAAAGAGCAGTGGCTGGAACAAATTAAAAAGAAAAATAAATGTTTTCTTTAATTTAAATAACTTCACAAACTGTTTCATTGTATATAGTTTTTATTTAGTTCACAGTGTTATTTATTTTGTTTTCGATTGATATTGTCATTATGCTACAATGTTTTTGGACTAACTAAACATGTTTCATTCACTGTCTTAATTGTTGATGAATAAATATTTGGTTCTTTGAAACCTATAAGGTCTATGGTCTTTTACTGTCAGTAAATGTTAGCTGATTCAAATTCTGAATTATTGGTAATAATTTTAAGCATACACCAGAAAAAAGATATTCACTTCACTCAAAAAGTACTTTAGGAAAGACACTTGCAAGAATATTTTAGTTTTTATCATTGTTTTGCTGTGAAAAATGAAAATAAGCACTGGGTATAATTAAGGACATTAAAATAGACTGTATCAAGTATATAGTATAATTTAACACTATCTGTAAAAAAAAAGCATTTAAAATGTTTTCAAGATACAAAAAAACAGCTGTTACTTCATAACACTTGAACATTGATTGTGGGAAATCTTTTCACTCAAACATTGTATGGCGACTGGTAGGATCGAACTCGCGACTCTGGGATTGGCCTCACTCTTCCCCTTTCTTCTCCCCCCCTTTTTTCCTCTTCTTCCCCCCCCCAAGCAGACTATTGTTCCCCAGCTTTAGCTCAGTCGGTAGAGCATCAGACTTTTAATCTGAGGGTCCAGGGTTCAAGTCCCTGTTCGGGCGGCATCTTTTTTCCCATTTCCTTCTGAAATGTTGGCTGGGCGTCAACATCGACCTAAACTTGTTCAGCTCCGTTTAAATACCTATATTGGGAATAGTTCCGAAAAAATACTGTAAATAAACCTGCAAGGAATCAGAACGAGAAACGAGGGCTTGGAATGAACAACATCTACCGGCGAGGAAAAGCAGGAAAAGTATTCTCCGAGGAAGACAGTCGAGAACAAATATGCAAGGAAAAGTAATATTCGGCCTGGAGTTCATAATTTTCATATTAGTCAAACTCATGACTTTCCTTCCCAACACTTGACACTGATTTAAAGTAATCACTTCGTGATGCCTTCAGTCATATGATCGGAGGGGTTATATATAGAGGAAGTTAGAGAAAACTCCACCCATCCGGCGCGCCGTTATCCTCACAGGCGTGCAAATGATGCAGACCGTGTGTCATGGACGAAGTAAACACTCGAGAAAAGCTCCAAATACAGACAAGAGATGTCGAGATAAAATACTAATACTACTGCTACTGCTACTGCTACTAATAATAATAATAAGAATTAATAATAATATCTCTCCATGTCAAAATTAAGATTGAATTAATTAAAACAGTTGAATGTTTAAGTATTTATGTCACCAAAGGGGAGGAAATAACAAAAGGAAGTCAATACCAGAGATATTGTTCAAGCTTTTCGTTGGTTTTGTATTGAGTATCTTTACAAAGTACAAGTATAACAAGTAAATAAAGTATTTTCTAGAGAAAGGTGCAGGCTTTGCTGCATTAAACTACTCACAACAAAATTACACAAATTAAAAGCAATAAATAAGAACACAAACAAGAACAAAATACAAAGAAAAATAAATAATATCCTTGTGATATTTGTAAGGACATAAACAGCTTAGTCTCATAGTGAGTTCATATATTTGAACCAGGCTAATTGAATGATTGCAGTGTGAAAACTCGCCGTGCTGAGGCATCGTTTTGTGTTTTAGTTGTTTGTTTGCTGTAGTTCCTGGTGGTGGTCTGCCACTTCCTCTGTCTGGTTTTCCAGTGAGTGATGCAAACCGTCATAATCATAATCAGCAACCCAGAACACACAGCTGCAGAGTACCAGTGCTGGAACAGAAACTGGGAGGAATCTGGAAGTGCACACATCCAAGGACACGACATTAAGACATTAACCTAAATGTAAAAATATGCCGCTTGTTTACAGTTTATTATAACTGCACCTCGTAAAGCAATGCATTGTATATCATCTTGTAGATAATAATATAAAGAGCTAACAGGAGATAAAAAGTCTCTACCAAAATGGATTCTGGTTTCTTTCTCTCCGTTTCAGAGAAAAAGTCTCTAGGTTACCAAAATGTCTGTTTGTGGTTTTGATGGTGATGATGATCATCTAAAAACAGACTTTGTTATTCTGATTATTCTGATTCTGATTAATTGCCAAACTAGGCAAGAGGGGCAGTGTATAAAAACTAAGTACACCCCTGCTGCTTGGACGCATGTGATGTAAGAAGGTAGCAGACAGAGGATCAGCAGAAAGTTTGACAGATTGCTGCTCTGAAGGTTTGTGTGTGTCAACACAATGCCAGGATGGAAAGACATCAGCAAAACCCTTAGCTTATGTTCACACAGCAGGTCTTCATGCTCAATTCAGATGTTTTTCTGAAATATTATATTTTTGTGTGGCTCACGCTGCGCATTAGTTCATCCTACTAATTAAATGCAACCGCAATCAGACTCCTGAACGGTTTACGACTCCAAAGCACAGAAGAAGAACGTTGGCGCCACACAGCGGCGCTCTGTTTACAGAGGTATTGATGGATGCCGTCATCTATAGATTAATGTTAAAGTTATCCAGCGATGGGAGCCGACAGTATCGTTACAAGATCTTAACAAGATGCAGGAAGCTGATAAAAAGAAATCACAGTGGAGCACTGACTGCAGCTCCTGGAAAGACGTCTGGATGTGGAGTCGGACCAGGAGTGGATGTGGTCCATAATAATAACTTTCACCCATTGATTACATCCAGATTTCAGGCTTGGTGCAGGATAATGATGCATGTCTCACATTAATGATGTAAAAGTCATTAAATGTACAAATCAATTCTGAAAAGATCAGAATTGTTCCGTTCAGATTGTGAGAAAGTCAGATTCAGGTCACATTTTCCTGCTGTGTGAATGTAGCCTAAGTAATCTCGGAAGGGTTAATAGAACCTCTTTGGGTTTGTTGAACTTTTCTCTAGCATTAGGGGGAACTCATTAACTCCATATCAACTGCTAACTTTTTGCATTTGTCATCCCTAGAAGTTCAGGACATAGACGTTGGAATCAGAGTATAAAAGCTGAAGCCCAGTGATGTTATCATATCAGGCAGATTTCTGCTGGAAGGAACAGTTTTGATGCTAAAACAGAGGAATGCTTACTATGAATCCGTGTTCCTTTTCCAATTATCACGCGTCCATTCATGCTGGCAATACAGTAATACAGGCCCAGATCCCCCACTTCGACACCAGCGATCTTCAGAGCTAGAGACCGATTCAAGAGACTCGCTGAATGACGAAGACTGAGCTGAAACACTGAAAACAAAGATTGTAATTGTTAATGTTTAATTTGGACTGTCACCAAAAAATGGAATCCTTCTGGATCAGGACTAAAAGTTCTGGCCTACACTCAACCGGCCGTCCCTCCCTGAGGCTGGCGTGGAGGACAATGGTCGGAATGAAGCCTGGGTTTTGTTTAAGCCACGTTGTCGTGTCGTACAGGTAGGAGATGTTGCACCCCAGTGTGACGTTTGATCCAAAGTGGACCTGCTGGACCTCAGCAGCTGGAACAAACAGCATCCAAAACCCGGACATGGTAATAAAACCTGGAGGGGATCAAATGGACCAAAGCAGAACAAGTTTAGGCAAAACAATCAACTTTCTGACAGTACCAGACCGAATGTGAAGATCAGTGGCTGGTTGTTATCTGAATGGATTGAATGAAGCATTCTTAGTACGTTCTGGACCCAAAACAGAAACCATGACCCAGAACAGTTTTTACTGTCAACACTAATGTGTAAGCAGGAATGGGGCAGGTTCTTGGGATCAGAACTTGATTGATGGAAACCCGACGGATGGATAGGACAACCAGGAAGTGACACTCAATCAGGAAGTTGAGGTTTACCCTGGTCAGATAGTTTTCCAGGGTTTTCTTGAGGTTTTCTTGCCTTGACGTCATGACAGAGGGAAGGATTGGTTTACTGTCTGTTCCCAGTAGAGCTCATGTCTTGAGCTCATGTCTTGAGCTCATGTCTTGAGCTCTACTTCAACACATGAGGTTGTTTCACCAAATGTAAAATAAGTGCATGACTGAAGACATTTGAGTTCTATGATCTGCTCAGTCTTTAAACCATGATTCTGTTAAAGCACCAAGTAGTTAAAAATATCAATGAATAAAATGTTTATTAAGCCACCAAACTCTGGATTGAATCTTCTGTTTGGCATTCAAAGAGGTTTTCTCCGTTAATTAAAAAACTAATGCTGTTGTTCTCGTCCCCAAAGTTCCTGGTTCTGTTTTTTCTGCTTCAGTTTGTAGATATTTATTTATTTTTAGATTAGATGTTTTTTTTTAGAAATTCTTTTACATCTTCCTCGTGGTTAGGATGGTAAAATGCATATCTTTATGCCAACTGCCACCATAATTCAATGTTCCCACATCTTCATCAAAGATTGTAATAAAAGCCACAGATTTATTGAAAGTCATCCCACTGCGTGGAGGTTTACACAGTGATTCCACTGGCTAAACTTGAAGCTATCAGAAAGTAAAAGATTTTTGCATTACTTACAAATGAGAATCATCGTAGTCCAGTCTGCCTTCATCTGGTTTATCGTTGTGTAGGTGAGAGCAGCTTCAGCTTCTGCAGACCACTGACTTCCTTTGAACAGCCCACTCTTTCCACTGAAAGCCCACTTCTCTCTTCTGTTTGATTCCCCTTCCTAAAACCTGTCAGCTTTGTTTGAGATTAAATCAAGATCAATCCAAAGTTCATGTCTGTGTTATGTAGTAGTTTTTTCATTTTGGGGTTTAATTTGAAGATAAATAAACTTTTTTTACGGGCAGCATGAATTGGGTTTTGTTGTGCTTCCGCGCTGAAAGTGTGAAATGGCTAAACAGGAAATGAAAGCCACAAAACTAGCAGGTATTTTTAACGCTAAGTTATGGAAAACAAACAACGGAGATATAATGGAACTAAATAAACATGAATATTTAAACCACAACTTTTGCTTTGTCTGTGTTGCTAATTGAAGATGGATGGAAGATGAATAAATCAGATTAATTTGAATTAAAATAATTTAAATTACTTTACTCTGGCAGGTGTGCTTTACTTTCTTTTGTTGCCATTGGTGATCTTCAAATTTGCAAACAAAATGTTATCCAAGGGTAATATCTTTTATCAATCCATGTAGGAATCATTTAGACTGAGCTGGATAAATATATTTAGTGAATACTTTATATTGAATCTCTCATCCCAGACCAGTCATAAGCTGCCCAGTCATTCCTGCTCTAGTGTGTCCCTGTCCTTTGTGCTTTGTATGTTCCTAAACTTAACAGAAATAAAAATACCGTCATAAAATATGTTGGTCTGACAGGTCATGACTTATTAAAAGGCATCAAGGAGCTGTTTGTAATTCCCCAGTCTTTCTGCATGGAGTCTCCATGTTCTCCCTGTGCATGGTGGGTTTTCTCCAGGTACTCCGGTTTCCTCCCACAGTCCTAAAACATGACCGTCAGGTTAATTGGCCTCTCCAGATTGTCCCTAGGTGTGAGTGTGTGGTTGTTTCTGTGTGTCTCTGTGTTGCCCTGCGACAGACAGGTGACCTGTCCAGGGTGACCCCGCCTCTCACCCGGTACGCCAGCTGGAGAGGCAGCAGCACCTCCCGACCCACTAAGGGATAAGGGTGTTAGAAAATGGATGGATGGATGGATCCATCCATCCATGTTGCTGTTTTACTATTATGATCTTTTTTATTTATATGAGAATATACTTTGTTTTGATTATATCTTGTTAAAACTAAAAACAAGCTTTCTTGTTATAATGATATAATGTTCCTGACTTTATTGCCCATTTAAAGACTTCCATACTTTACAAAAGTTGTTGTTTTTTTATTTTATGTTATTTTATTATTTTTTTTATTTCCTTTATTTAACCAGGTAAACCCCGTTGAGGTCTAGATCTCATTTTCAAGAGGGACCTGGGCAGAAGTCTGTGTAACTTGTGTTAAAACGCAAAAGTTATGCGTGATTTTAACTAGCCCATATGCAAATGAAGATTGCGTCATTACGCAACTACCTACTTTTAGAACAACCAATCGCTGCCCTCCTTACTGGGGAGTTGGCCACAGCGCGAAGCGGCTTCATGGTGTCCTGCTGACAGGAGTCCAACCAGCTGACTGCTCTGCTGTCTGTTAAACAGCGATGAAAGCCCCGCTGGTTCTGACAACTTAAGAACTGTTCCGAATTTAAAGTGACGGACTGAGAGGACCGGAAGAGAGCGGAAGGCACCGGAAGACGGAGCGATCTGAGGTGAATCTTAGCATTAGCTTGTTTGTAGCTGTCAGTGCTAGCATTTAGCTCACTTAGCTCGTTCCTGCCTCTGACAGAGAGGCAGGAAGAGCAGGTTTTTATTTCCAGTCGTCGTAGTAACAGTTAATATTCTTCTCGGTCAGATAGTTTCTACAGAAAACCCAGGAAGATCAGGTTTTATCTGGTGTGGGAGTCCAGCCTGAAATAAACCTTTTAGTTCAGAACACGCTGTTCTGAATCTTCTGGTTTCAGTCTAAGTGACATCACCATTTATTTTTGACTTAGTTGAAATTTAAATATTTTCTATTTTCTAAAAAAACAAAAACACTTAAAATCCAGGTGTTTAAATGTTTTGTGTTTTTATATTGTCGTCCATTTTGTAACTTTAAAATATAGTTTTAATTCACCGGTTATTGAGGTGGTGATCAAATCAGTAAAATTAGTTTATTAAAGATTGGACAAAGAATCAGGGACGTGTGTTTTATTTTTAATTAGATTTAAAATTCCTACCTCGAGGAAATTTGAAGCACGTTGTAGCTTTGTGGGTTTTTATTTAATTTTTTAATTTAGTTGAATTGAAACTAAACTTAAGGATGAAAAGAAGATGAAACCTTTAAAACTGATGAATACATGAAGACTGATTGTTTTATACAGGCAGTGAAACCAGGTGAGCAGCAGGTGGGCGTGGCCTGTCTGTCTCCACCTATAAATCAGGTTCCTCCCTCTATTTTTCACCTCCGGTTCTGTTTGAATGACCCGCAGCTGCGTGTTGCTGCGGGCTGCAGGTTTTTTTGTTTGTTGTGATTCTGCTGCTGTTTCTTTCTTTCTTTTTTTTTAAACAATATCCTCCCTGACCTCCACCTGAACCTCAGCTACTTTTGTGCCAGAAGGAATATTGTTTAGTCCTATTCATCATCAGTCTGTGGTGCTACTGTGACTTTCTCTTGATGTGGTCCAGTGGTGCCCATGTTACAGAAACATGATTATGTTTAGCTTTGATAAACTTGATTTTATTTGGTCTTCATGTTTTCTTTTTTTATCCTGGTAATCAGAAATGTGACTCTGTCCTTCGCCGTCAAACATCTCTGCTGTAGTTTGATCACAAAAAAAGCCCAACTCCTATTTGGACTGACCTCTACCAGGCCTTGGAGTCATTAATGTGGAAATAAACCTTGATCCAATACAGCGTAACATTAACTTTAGGGTGTTTACGCTAGTTTCATGTTCAAACTGTCTTTTCTATCCATCACATTGGACAAGGATCATATCCCCTACTCCAACATCTGTCTGTATATTCGGCCAGATGGCGATTTAAAGAGGAGTTTTGAAATAGTTGTAACAAACCGGAGTCCAGATAAACTGATTCATGATATCTGATTAATATGATGTTTTTTTAGGATGGCAGGAGTGTTTGACATCGACCTGGAGACGGAGGACGGCAGCGACACAGAGGTGAGCAATGATTGCATCACACGTCGCCGTGATGTAACAAAGACGAGCAGTGACCTCTAACCTTTCGTCTCTAGGAGGACGCGTGTGAGGTGATGGTTGTTGAACCTGACAGGTGAGTTCAGACGAAGCCCAGACAGATGTGGGTGCCGCAGCGAGCTGATGTCTCCTGTGATGTCATGGCAGCGGTCAGACGGAGGAGGTGGAGCTGACCAGTGAAAACGTCAACAGAGACAGCGAGAGAGTTGGACCGGACTGCTTCGAGCTCCTCACCGTTCTGGGCAAAGGGGCCTATGGCAAGGTGAGCCATGCTCTGCTGTTGGTGTCTGGTTTCAGAACATGTCTGTCATCAAGTCATCAGTTCTGCCACCTTTAAAAAAGACTGAAACGGAGAGAGAACAGTTTTGGCTTTTTGGTAGCACAACATCTCAGTGAAGACTTGTAGGACCATGCTGGTTTAGGATGCACACCACCAGCCCGGTTCAGTCCGGTTTATTCCAGCTGCAGTCCCTTTGTCTAGAAGGTCGGGTTTGTTTTTGAAGGTGTTGATGCGAAATCAAACTCTGATGCCGACCAAACTCCGGTCCGCCTACTGACCTCGGTCTGGGTTCGGTTGAAGTGAATTCAGCTGCGGGTCAAATGCATATGTGAACACCAAGCGGACCGGAGACCGCTCCAAAAGCAGGAAGTGGACTACAGCACAGGGCATTCTGGGTAAATACAATCAAAACAAACACACAAGTCTAGCTCTACCAGGAGAAATGACTTGTGGTCAAAGACAAAAAATAAATCCTACCAAATCTGACGCCTCCGTTTTTGTTTCTATTTTGTGAAGAAGGAAATTGTGCTCTGGGTTTTTGTGTAGTTTCCTTTAGTAGTTCTTGTTGCAGCGCCCCCACAGGTGAGGAGGGGAACATGTGTTTTAATTAGTTTGGTTGGTTTGACTCGGAGCAGTGAGAAAGAGAAACACAGCAGCTGGAGATGGAGCAGATGTTGCAGGCCTGATAGATACCAGGACAAACAGCCAGGCATGGCGGTGAAGGGCTGATGCTGTGGCCCCTTGCATTCAAATATGAGTAGTACGATCTAAAAGGTCAACAGCAGGATCAAAGCAAACCGGATCCGTATCGATATCCAGTCTGATGGAAAATCAGGTCTGCTGATGTTCACAGTCTGAAACTGGATGGATTGGCAGACTGGTCTGAAAATGTCTAAAACTTATATTTAGGATTGAATCTGGAGTTTTGTGCTGATCTATTTTAACAATCTTCAACTTCCTGTCTTTCTTTAAGGTTTTCCAAGTGAGGAAGGTTCAAGGTCCCCAAACAGGAAAGATATTCGCCATGAAGGTCCTGAAGAAGGCAAGTTGGTGCTGGACCTGGGCTGCCTCCAGTTTTTATCTTCGATTCAAATTTGGACAGAAATGTGTCAATAAAGGGAAAGTTTGTAACATAAAACACAAACGGTTTTAGAGAAGTGAAAAAAATAGGATAAATTACTAAAGGGAGAGATGCTGAGTTAGAAATGAGATGCAGGTGAGTGAGACGGTAAAAGAGAAGCGGTGCAGACAGCTGACAGAGAAATGGTTCAAAAGATGAAACAGCATTTAATATTTAGACCTTAGTTTAAACATTTCCCTGACTCCTGCAGGCGAAGATCGTCCGTAACGCCAAAGACACGGCTCACACCCGAGCCGAGCGCGAGATCCTGGAGAAGGTCAGACACCCGTTCATCGTGGACCTGCTGTACGCCTTCCAGACGGGAGGAAAGCTCTACCTCATCCTGGAGTGTCTGAGCGGTGAGCTGGTGAAACCCGATGATGATGATGATGGTGATGATGATGGTCATGACCTTCAGCTGTTCTCTGGGTCACCAGGAGGAGAGCTGTTCATGCAGCTGGAGAAGGAGGGAATCTTCATGGAGGACACGGCCTGGTGAGATCTCTGTCTGCGTTGAGGTCAGAGAGCGTCGTCGTGGCGATCCTTTCAGGTGACGCGGTTGAACTGTTTTCCAGCTTCTACCTGGGAGAGATCACGATGGCCCTGGGTCACCTGCACTCCTACGGGATCATCTACCGAGACCTGAAGCCTGAGAACATCATGCTGTGTCAGCAAGGTGAGGCAGGCTGCCAGGTCGTTACCCATAAGCAATAATCACATCCAGATGATTGTATTGATCTCTGCGTGGTCAGGGCACATCAAGCTGACTGACTTTGGCCTCAGTAAGGAGTCCATCCATGATGGAACCATCACACACACCTTCTGTGGCACCATCGAGTACATGTGGGTAACTGCACACACTCCACACAAAAACACACAAAAACGCACAAAAACACCTGAACCTGAAGAACAGAAACATTCAGAAAACACAATATTTGGTCTGAAAGCACTAAGAGTCGCTACCAACTGGTGGTTTGGGTTTGTGATGAAGTTCAGACTCACATTTCACGATGTTTCCTCTTCACCAGGCAATCGGAGATGAATGTTACTGGCCTGTTAGCGGCTGTAGCGCCGAGTCGTGTTGATGAAACCAGACTGGTCCAGTGGCTGGTGTCTGTCACAGAATATTCTCTGAATATCTTATTGGTTTCTGTAAAATAAAGCTAAGAAAACTGCTGATGTTTTGATGCATTAAATATTTAATCTTATTTGATGGTTGTTATGGATATTGTGATGTTCTCTGAACGAATGAGGCAGTTGGTTCAGTCTTTTTCATCTATTGAAGTTTCTGAAACCACAGCTGCTGCAGAGCGCCTCAGCAAATACCAGAAAAACCCAAAATGATCACAGTGTCCATCACACAGACACACACAGGCCAGAACCAATCACTCTCACACCTCAGGGAGAGTTACAGACCACTTAACCCAACAGTCATGGTCCTGGACTGTGGGAGGAAGTCAGAGAACCCAGAGAGAACCCACACATGCACAAGGAGAACCTGCAGAAAGACGCCAGGCTGGGATTCAAACCCAGAACCTTGGTGCTGCTGGCAGCGATGAGACCAACTGCACCATCCACAAACACTGGTCTAAACACAAACCGAGGATTCATAAGTGTTTTACTCAAACTGTTGGTTTGTGTTGTGCTGCAGGGCTCCAGAGATCCTGACCAGGTCGGGTCACAACCGAGCCGTGGACTGGTGGAGCCTCGGCGCGCTGATGCACGACATGCTGACTGGATCGGTAGGCTGAGAGAAGAAGCACCGAAACAGTGAATCAGTATCTCATGTTTTTATCGTTTCTTCTGATTCCTGTTGCTAAGCAGCGTCTGTCTGAATGTTTCCGTTTAGCCTCCGTTCACAGCTGAGAACAGGAAGAAGACCATCGATAAGATCCTGAAGTGTAAAGTCAACCTTCCTCCGTACATCACGGTCGATGCCAGAGACATGATCAAAAAGGTCCAACACACACACACACACACACACACACACACACACACACACACACCGTGATTTCACATTGTTTTCAAAGCTACAGTGAATGAATCCAAACATAGACCCTATAAAGTGCAAAATATATATAACTTTTTACAATAATCAATCAACTATTGGACTTTTTAACCATTTCTCTGTCATATTTGGTTATTTACCAAAATGCTATCAGTGTTTCCAGATTTCTGCTCCCTAATCTGCTTCAGAAAGAGAAACCTGCTCATAAAAAATCCATTTATTCCACATCCAGCCCTCAGTTAGATCCACTCAGCCTGGAGCGGCTTTTCATATTTCTGTTTACAGTCATTAGAAGTTATTGTTGAACCAGGAATGTGTTTATTTCCACAAAGCAACATGGAAACAAAACTCAGATGATATGAATCATGTCAGATTTCAGCAGATGTAAGCTGTGGTTTAACATGAACGTGAAAACAGAGATATTAAATTAATGCAGCTGGAGAAAAATGGACTTCTTCACATTTGAGTTTAAGTAAAATATCATCATGAAATGAACTAGTCATTGAAACAAAATCCTTCTGCTTTATGCAGAAACACAAAGGTTGACATTTTCTGCTTTCTTCCCATTATTTGGACATTTTGGCTCCACTCTGCTCTGTAGAACTGACTTTTATTCACTGCTGACTGATTCTAGCCTGATGCAGATACTAGAAACTGAGGCTGATTGTGAGAAGCTGATGCAACGCTGCCACCTGCTGGCAGAACTGAATCCTGCAGCGTTACGACTTTAAAATGCTAAATGACAGAAAAATAAGTTAAAATGATGTCATTGTGAAGTAATTATTAATACGCATGCACACACACACACACACACACACACACACACACACACACAGTGCTATTATAATACAGTCTGAGCATGTGGCAGTCAGATGAAGCTACAGCGACACGCAGCACCAAATGGAGTTATTTTCCAAGTATGATGAGGTTTTTTAAGTCAAACTGCAGAAATCACTAAATGTTTCTCTGTTTCATTTTTTTTCCAGCTGCTGAAGAAGAATCCGGCTCAGAGACTCGGCTCTGGGAAAGACGACGCCGCTGACATCCAGGTAGTCGCTGCAGGTCGTCTTAGATCAGAAATGTCCTCTGCTGTCCAACTCTGGGGACGTTCAGGTGCAACGGCAGCATCTGGATGAAGGTTTCACACAGAATATCCAAAAGTCTTCAAAATCTAGATGAAAAACAACCAAAAATAAGATCAACAATATACTGTACAAGATCACAACATGACAAAATACTGTGCAGTTATCAGAAATAGAAATATCATGCTTTCCGGTTCTGGAAATGGAAAGCATTGCACATGTACATCATGTGCTGCACATCATGTTTTCCTGAACTGCCCATCAAGGAGTGCAGTTCAGGAAAACATGCAATAAAAGCAGAAATGTTATTTAGGAGTAAAGCAGCAGCAGCAGGAGGTGAACATGTTGGGATCAGTGACGGTTCTGGAGTCTGACAGCTGCTGGCAGGAAGGATCTGTGTCGAAGCTCCTTAATGCTCCAGGATGGGAATCGGGTCAGGAGACAGAACAACTGGATCCTGGATCCAAGCGGCTTCCTCCTCATGGAGGCTGGAGTTTAAATCAGAACCGACTCCGTTTCTGAAAATGTTGCCTTTGACTTTTCAGATCTGCCGTTTCCTCCGTTAACCATCAGGTTTTGATGAGTGAATGCTGGATGCTGTTTCTGAACTTTCAGCTTTTACAAAGTGCAAACAGTGGAAACGTTGATTGTTTAAAGGCTGAACGAAGTGCGGCAGCATCGTTAACCTTTCCCTGGTGTTTTCCTGTTTCTTTGCAGAAACATCCGTTCTTCAGACACATCAGCTGGGAGGAGCTGCTGAACAAGCGAGTGGACCCGCCGTACAAACCGCAGCTGGTTGGTCTTCCTGCCGTTTCCACATGTGAAGCGTGTTCTGCTGTAACTCAAACATTCCCTCCTGCCAGCACTCTGAGGAAGACGTGAGCCAGTTTGACACCAGGTTCACCAGACAGACGCCGGTGGACAGTCCGGACGACACCAGGCTGAGCCACAGCGCCGAGCTCGCCTTCGCCGTCAGTCCATCAGCCTCCATGTTCTGGAACGTTTTCCTTTCTTTCCTTCAGCTGTTTTAGTTTTCATCTCCTCCGGCAGGGTTTCTCCTTCGTGGCGCCGTCGGTCCTCGAGAGCCTGAAGGAAGGATTCTCGTTTGAGCCGCGATCGCGTCACGTCCGCCGCCACAACAGCAGCCCGCGCACCCCCATCAGGTAGGAAGTGGTACTGCAGCGGACAGTATTCATGTTGCACCATTTTATTACTTCTGAAAATCACTTACTAGTTACCAGACCAGCTAGTTTCTTTCATCTGTCCTGGTAAGTGGAAGTTTATTGCCATAATCTGGATGACATTCATACAGAAATGGGTCTTAAATCCACCCATGATGGTCTTAAAAAGTCTTAAATTCCAGTTTTCTACTGATTGGTGTGAATAAACAGGTCATCACAATGAAATCATACAACTTAACTTTAGATATAGGTTTTGATTTCCATCTCAACTTGAAAAAGTCATTTGAACCTTTATTTCAACAGCTACATTTTGTTTGCTAAAATGTTTTAAAGTTTGTCTGCCTTACTGAAGTGGAGGGATGAAGGAAATCCTTGGGTTGGTCAGAAGACGTTATTTTTCTCCTCAGTCCTCTGAAGTTCTCTCCGGCCGGACCCTTTAAGTCCAGCATGGACGGGGAAGCGGACCTGTTCTCCCCCACGTCTCCGCCTGCCGCTCCGCCTCCCGGCCCGCTGGAGAACGGCGCGGCGAGTCAGCCCATCAAGACGCCGTCCAGGAACAAGAAGAAGAAGGAGCATCGGAGATGAGGCCCAGGAAGAACCAGAGGGATTCTGTCTGCTCCACGGATCATCGTCTCTGTCTGTTCATTATTCAGCTTTCATTTAAAGCTCTGAAGTAACCAAACGACTAAATCCTCCAGACTGCGGCTCCGCGGAGCAGAAACTCCTTCTAAATCTAATTAAAGGACAGGAAGGCATCGATTTTCCTTCAGCAGCTTCCCTGCGTGTTTCTGGGGTCGACTTGAGATTTGTGATGGATGGACTGGAAACTGTGAGTTTAATTACAGAGGAAGCTCTGATTTAAGGTTTTCCAGTAATGAGTCTGTCAGAGGTCAGCCGACCGTCAGCCGACAGGAAGTTAAACCTTAACGCTTCTGTTCTTTTGGTTGCTTTTATTTATTTCTGCACGTAAAAAGAAAACGTGATGACATCAGTCTGCCTGTTGGTTCGGTTTGACATTTAACCAATCAGAGCAGACTGGGCCTTAAAGAGACAGGAGCTAAAAACTCAATAGGAAAAAAAAATCACTGAATTCAGCTTTGAAATGATGAGTTTGTAAATTATAACAGATTCTGTAATGACTGTATGTAGAAATCTGCTGAATGATCCATGCAGCAGGATGTTATGTTTGTCTCGTCTTTTTTCTCTGGATCTTCATGTCTGCTGCCAAACTTGTTCTGATTGGACCGATGGACCGGTCCAATCAGAAACCCAACCGCTGACCACACAGAAGCTGTTTCTGCAGACCTGCAGGTCAAACCGTGTTGGGTCAGAGGTGTTTATTTCCCCTTCAGTCAAGCCAGCAGGGAATCACTCGGGAAGCTCCTCCAATCAGGAATCAGGATGATCCGGATGATCAGGGACAGCCTGGTTCTGGTCCCAATATCCTGTTTTATCAAAACCATTTTCTTCAAAGTTTTTATCTTTTTCTCAGCATTTGGCAGAACGTCCCTCTAAACGGACTTGAGTTGAAGGTTTTGGGTTTCCTTCCACAAGCCTCTCAGAGCTGGAAATCTGATCCGTTCCTCCCAACAGAACCGGTGGAACTGGGTCGGATCTGTTTATTCTGCCGAGTTCCACCTCCTCAGCCATGCTGCTTCAATATTTCAAACTGATTGAGTTGTGAAGCGCACCAGTCCCTCCTGCAGCAAAAGGTCCAGTTTTCGCTCCATCAAGCGTCACCAGCCTGAGGGACGTCTGGCTTTGGTTCCACTGGGATTGGTGGCTTCAGCCCACTGGACCCGTTTCATACCAGAACCTGTTGGTCTGTGGGAGACGGAACCGGGTCAGAGTTCACGTTTACCTCAGGTGATGTGAATGAACCAATCACTGGCTTACAAAGCTGTGACATCATCAGCTGGCCTGGCCTCAGAGCAGGGCGTCAAACTCCAGTCCTCTGCTGTCCTGCAGCTCGTAGATGAGCCACAGGTAGAAAACACTGGAATGAAACGGCTTCATTTCCTCCTCCTGGTTTGGGTCGGGTCTCCAGAACCGTGATGACCTGATTATTCTGTTCAGGTGCTGCAGCAGAGGCTCATCTAAAGGTTTCAGGGCAGCGGGGGACTGCAGTTCAACACCTGTGCTTTAAAGGAACGGTAACCTAGGTGTATGTACATTTCTGACTTCCAACAAAGTTAAATTAATCAGGATTTGATCAAATTGAAATGGTCATTTTAACCTAAAATAAAATCAAATGTCAGAAATGATTTAGGTTGAGATTCAGAGATTTTCTTTTGTTTTGGCAAATTTCAGGAGCCTAAAATATTCCAAGCATTAAAAATGCATTAAGTATTAATTTTAATGACTTTAGGAAACTTGTCACAATTTTCTTTCCTTATTTTTCAAAATAATTTTAAGCTCTTCCTCTGAGTGAATCGATAAACTGATATCATTTCTGTAGATGAGAGAATCTGACTGGATTCTGTTCGCAGCAGCCGTAAAGAGCCGGCGCCGGTTCTGAGCCGGCCTGGTTTTGGTTCTGAACCAGTTAAAAGTCTTCAGATTTCCTGGGATGTTTTCAGAGTTGAAATCACAGAACAGCTTCGGAGTGAAGTGGAAAGTTTGTCTGCTGAGAAGCCGTCGCTGCTGAACAGCTGCTCAGAGTTTATCGATTAAAATCCACCAGGAGGCTGAGAAACTTTTCCCTGTTTGGATGTTTTTGTTCCTCCAGGATCCGTTTATACCCTCAGAGTGATGACGGGGTTAATTGTGTTCAGACCCGCCTCCCCATCATGGTGCCAACTTTACATGAATCCAGTTTTCAGGAAACGGGAATTAAAACTGATATATATATAAATATATATATCTTTAGATATTTTCAGGGTTTTGAAACACATGAGCTTCCATTTGGGTTTAATTTTTAAAGTTGTTTCCTTGTCTGCAGTGTTTGGATCAGCATCATTACCTCTGACTGGGTCACATCAGAAAATGATTTACTTTGTCGGGTTTTGTTTATTTGCATAATTTACTGTTATGATGAAGAGATTTGAAGAGGAATAATGAACCTCTGGACTTGTACAGATATGTAAACAGTAAAGAACAAAAAGTTTATATTTGGGATTGTTTTGTTTCCTCTGACTGATGAATGTTGTGAATAAATCCTGGGATGTTGAGACGTTCAGTCATTCAGTTCACAGAAAGCAGCTGGCGACTGAGCAACAGGGTTTGTGCATTAGTTTTAGATCGTTGTGCAGAGACACAATGTTCACAACTGAGATTTTAAAGTTAGTCAGAAATTTACAGCAATAATTTAAGGCATTTAGCATGTAGAGGAAAGAATGGGGTTAATTTTACAGCCATATTTTCACTTATTCATTCATATGTCAGATTCAAACTAAATATTTAGTTCACTAAATAAAAAGATGAAACGACTAAATGCAGCTTCTGTGGAGAGAAAAAAACAGAAAAGTTAACAGTAGTAGAAGAAGAAAGCGAGGGGAAATGGTCCAGTAGAACTTCAGGAATAAAACCTTAGAATGAGGCAGAACCAGGGGGATCCGTCTGACCGGACCATAACATCAGAACTTCTTCATCTGAGTTTTGGTCAGGAATCTTCCTGGATCCAAACCCAGTTGGAAGAAAATGACTTTTTATGACCCAACATTCGTCTTTCGTGGCGAAAGCTTTAAAGGTGTAGAAATATTTTTTCCTGTTGCATAAGAGCAGCGAGACCTCCCAGCTTCAGCCGCCTTCCAGAACCTGGATCCGGTCGTTGTGCAGAACAATAAACCCGTTTCATCACAGAACAATAGGAGAACAGAACCTCAGTGCATTTCTGGAATGATAAGTGATGCAGTGTGGATCCCCTGCCAGATTCACTCATGAGCATGTAAATGTTGACGGAGCCTAAAGTTGGTCCAGCATGAGAGCAGCTCAAACTGCCAAACTCCCGTAAATAAACGCTGGAACACGTCTGGTTGTTCACCAAACAGGTTTCAGAAGGAGCTCCAGTGTTTTCTGCCTGCAGACTCTGCGGTTGAATCAGGAGACGTTCTGTGCTGAAAGATTTGATCAAACTGCCTCAATAATGAGGCTGCAGCTAAAGGAACCGGGCCAGAAGCAGATTCTTCAGAACGGAACCATGATGGAGCATTTTGGACGAGCTGCTGCTGAGAAAATAAACTTTTACAGTAATGAAAATTAGTCTCAGCTGGAGGAAAGCAGAACTGGTTGAACTAAAGACGGAATAAAGCAAAGAGCTGCTGGACAGGAGTTAAGATGAGGAGAATCCACCATGTTTTTGTTGCAGTATGAAAAGGAATGAAAGAGACGAACAGGAAGTGAGTTTAGGTTGTAAAGTTCTGAACCGCCCTGAGATCTGAAGCAGAGGAAATATTTGATTTAAAGAACTTCTTCTGGAATATTTTCCTGACTTTGGGAATCTCCATGTGAACCTGGAAGACGAAGCTCAGCTCAGCTGGGCGGATGAACCGGGTCACTGGTGTGAACAGAGACAGAAATGTGACTAATTTTGATCATTCTGGGTCGGATGTGATCAGCTGCTCTTGGTTTTGACGTTTCACCAGATTCATCTTGGATTCATTATTCTAACTCATTTAGCTCTAATTCATAACAAATTGTTTTTTCACTTTAAACAAAATAATCTTTGTATTGGGACCATTCAGGGTAAAGCCCATATGGGTCCCACAAACTTCTGCGTGATACCAATGTGATACCTATAAAGCAGAGGCGTCAAACACATTTTTATTTCGGGCCATATCAAAAACCTGAATGTTCTTAAAGGGCCGCTTGTGCCAGAATATATTGATAGAACTAATTAAATTATTAAAATATCAATAAATAGCTGTTCCTCCAGGATTCTGTGATTGTTTTAGTGCTTTTTTTCTGCAACCAAAATTACATATTTTGTGGTGCCAATTTAGAAATTAGGAAGGAATTAGGAATTTTTATGACATTTTAGCTAATGTATGATATGAAATGTGACTTTTTATTACATACCATATCAATTATGGACTATAACTCGACATCAAGTAAGGCTGCCGTCACTTAAACTCAATGTTTTTGACCAATTTTGAGAAAATTTGCACTAAAAATCAGAAGAAGAAAAAATGCGGAGATTTGTTGATTTTGTGTGAATTTTGCAGATTTGTGAAAAACTGGAAGAACGTATTGATGTAATTTTGGAGTCTAAAGGGCCACAGAAAATGCTACGGCGGGCCAGATTTGGCCCCCGGGCCTTGAGTTTGACACATGTGCTATAAAGGGACCCATCTGGTCCGGCCAGTGGGGGGTAGGTTGAGTCAACCACATGGGCCCCATCCAGGTCGCCTTGTGACTATGCAGAATCTGAACGGGTCCAGTCACACATGTCAGATCCGTGTTCAGGTCCGGTTCGGTCCCAGACCGGGACGAAAGAAACTGAGGAATCCGCTGATGTGGGAGCCGAAGCCACTTTTCCTCATCTGTCTTTGATTTTCCGTTTTCCAGGGGAAAACGTGGCTTTTGTTTAAAACCCAGTTGCGAAACTCTTGAGAGCAAAGTTTTCACAAAGCAGTTGCACAACCGGCTCTTAATTAACTTTCCTCCTGTCGGCCAACATGTTGCCTTAAGGGTTAAAAGCTGCTTTTCCTTCCCTCACTCCTTATTTTCCAGTAGAATCGTGCATCTTGTCATTTGAGTCTGGTTTTAGATGCAGATGTTCGACTTGCTCCTCCATGTTTGCTTCTTGCAGAAAGACAGAGGAGGTGAAGGAGCGTGTAGTACCGGTGGTGACCAGCCAGGGGCAGCACAGAGCAACTTCAGCGACAAATAACAGGAGAAAAAGAGTCCTGGGGATAATCAATACCATCTTTTAATATTTTCTTTCTTTGTCTTTCCTCTGTAGTGAATCCTGGAAGGTGACGGATGTTTTCAGTCAACATCCTGCTGCAGGAAGTCCTTCTGCTCCTGTTGTGACCTTTAACCTTTCTAACTGCAGGTTGCCTCACAGCTGCAGGACACCAAGCAGCTTCACGGATCCCACATGGAGCGGTTCTGATTCTGGTTCTGGTTCTGGTTCTGCTCTCCTGCAGAGCAGCTCTTCTGTCTCTGGAGAAAAATGAATCTTCACATCAGAGCCACCGTTTCTCTGCTGCTTCCAGCGAGTTTCAGCCTCGTTCTGGGTCCGACTGTGATGAGCTGGATCTGATCAGATCACCTGGTTCTGGTTCAGTTGTCACCCCCGGACCCGAGCCGTTGGACCTGGCCACACTCGGTCCTCGGGGTAATCTGCTCCGCTCTGCCATATTTGGGCCTTTATGAGGTGAAGACATGATGGCTGCCAGCAAACATCTGGTTCTGTGTAAAACCTTCACAAAGTACTGGACCCGCTCAGCAGCTGCAGACTGATCGGGTTTTATGTGATGGACAAACAGCTCAGCGCATCAATTTAAACTGAAGCATGAACTGACTGGAGTTACCAAAAGAATCGAAAGCAGACGCGTTTCGTGTGGTTGCCATGGGAACGGGCCCTGGGCATTCAGACACAAACCTCCACCAGATGTTCTGGTTCTGGTATCAGATGTCCTTCAGAGAACAACCAGCATCATGAAGACCAGTGAAGTCAGTGTTTCGGCTGTTTTCCAGTTTTCCAGAAGTTTGTTCCAGATTTGTGGTGCATAGAAGCTGAATGCTGCTTCTTCATGTTTGGTTCTGGACCTGGTTCTGGTGCAGAGCAGAACCAGAACCAGAACCAGAAGACCTGAGAGGTCTGAAGGTTGATCCAGTAACGGTGGGTCTTCAATGTCTTTCTGCTTGAGAACAAGAAACAAAAGTAATTATTACTTTTACAATTAGATACAAATTCAGGCTTTGAAGGGTTAAACCTGAGCTGCATAGAAAGAACGACCTAGTTAAAGTCCAGAACTAAATGCAACTGAGAATCTGTAGCAAAATGCAGGCCACACTTTTCAGATTTTTCTTTCTGGAAATGTTGGAAACCTTTTCCTTCCAGTTTATGGACAGATGGACTTTCTTCGACCATCAAACGTCTGCTCGTTGATCCCAGGATCTCTGGTTCCTCCATCTTGACATCACGTGACCCCAGTGACCCCTGTGACCCCTGCCTGCGTCCAGGCGTCCTCAGCAGGAAGCCATCTTGCTCTGGGCTTATTCACAGCAGCGTGTATTTCCAGAGCTGACCCTCATCTGCGGAGCCGTGATGACGGAGGGAAGGAGAACCCAGCAGGAAGCAGGACAGGCGGGAAGAGCGGAGCAGGAATGAAGAGAGACGACTCGGGACAGAAAACATCCCGAGCTCCTCCAGAGAATTTCCTCAGATTTGTTTTCCCGTAAGTGTTGAGAGGAGAGCTCTGACAGCGAAGAGCAGATGTTGGACCGTAAACATGAGCCGCGCCGGCGTCAGACAGAAAACTGACCCCAGAGGTCAAACAGGGACGACCTTCTGGGATCAGCCACCTTCAGACGAACAGCCATTTCATTCTTCAGTAATAAAATATGATCACGTGAGAATATTAGTAGATTCATATTTATGTTTTAAGATCTGTCGTCTGATTGGTCAACGTCTGCCTCAGCAAACAACCTGAAGCTTCCTGTTTTCCTCCAGAGGGACGGAGGCGTCGGCACAGTTTGAGGTCCAGGTGGAACAAAACGGATCAGCATCATGTAAACTCATAGTCAGTAAATATGAATATACATTCTCATTTATAATTATTAAATGTGTCATTTAATCAATAAAATGTGTTTCACTAAGTGAATATAATTAACTGAAATAAATGGACTTTAATAATGTAAATCAGGAACCATGTTCCTCTCTACTGATCAGTTTCTCCAATTATTTAAATGGCAACAACAAAACAAAGTATCTAACATAAACACAACTCTCTTTAGATCCTTTACCAAACATTTAATTTCACAACAGGATGTAAAAAGTAATAAAAATGAACAAACACTAAATGGAGCTGAAACAGGAAAATAAGTAAGAAAATCCTGTTTTGGACGTCTGATGGATTTTTAATATTTTATAAATTAGAAGCCTGTAGAATTATTTTCCCTTTATGTAAACTGAGGAATCAACATGTTTGAATCCTTTCATTTAGATTAATGGTCCAGCTGAAAACTCCACACATTTCAGGGAAACGTCTTATCAGCTCTGACTCGTTTCTCTTCCTGCTTTCTTTCAGACTTCCAGGCAGCGGCTCTGGACCCGGACTCTGACTGGACGCCGGTCGGTTCTGGAACCGGACCAGCTCAGACGGAGCAGCAGAACCTCCTGAACCTCCTCTCATTTTAAATTCTGATTAAAAACCAAACTGTGATTGATTGGTTCTCTTCTGGACATTAAACACATGGTTTGGTATTTCTGGGGTAAATTAGCATAAATTAAAGTATAAATAATGTGGATGGACAGATGTTGATCATTTTTGCCCAAACCATCATTATGATCAGAATGTGTCGGCTGGTTGTTTCAGGGTCAAAGGTCAAACATGGTGGAAGAGGATTTTTATTATGAAATGTGGGGAAAATAAGCCGCTAAATGAGTAAATGTATAAAAATAAAAGTAACTTTTTCAGAACCCGTTTCTGGAGGATCATCAGGATGTTTCTGGTAAATGTCAGACGGTCTTTGTGTAATTCTGGGTTCTGACCGTCTGGAGACCCAAAGCCTGGTAGATGTTCAGTAGAACCGTTGTTCTACTGGAGCCGTTTCTTGATTCTGCAGGTCCAACAGTTATCAGGCTCAGGAAGTAGAGTCGTCATGTTGTTATAAGATTGTCTTAGTCTTTGTTTTCTCCAGATTAAACACGTTAAGTCGGTTCTTGAATCAAAGGTTCGTTCAGGAGATTCTGGTGTTTCATAAGTTTCTCCTGGAAAACAAACCTGAGGAAAGTTTTTCCCTCTAAGCTGATCAGGAGCGACTGGAGCTAAATTAATCCTCTAACGCTGTTACCCAACCCTGCTGGAACAACACACACACACACACACGCACGCACGCACGCACACACACACACACACACACAGTCGTACGCTACTATCCAACAGGGGACATTCCATTGACTTCCATTCATTTCTACAGCCTAACCCTAACCCTTTTCCTAACCCTAACCATCACATACCTAACCCTTTTCCTAACCCTAACCAAAAGTCAATTCACACCTTAGTCCTAACTGCAACCCCTGACCCTAAAACAGGGTCATTTCCAAGAGGGGACCTACAAAATGTCCCCTCTTCAACGGTGAGTCCCCTGTTGGTCAGTGTAAAATGACACGCATGTCCCCTGTTGGATAGTTACACATGAACACACGCACACACGCACACACACACACACACACACACACACACACGCACTGATCACCTTATTTACTCCTGTTGACCAACACAGATCTACTGACCCTGAATGGGTAGTGTGTGTGTGTGTGTGTGTGTGTGTGTGTGTGTGTGTGTGTGGCTATAATTGGCTCTCTCAGGCTAAAAGCTTTCCACCACCAGGCTTATCCTTTGGCAACTCTTTTAGAATCACACCAGGCTGTCATCGCAGCGTGTTCGGGTCAGATTCTGGTCTGGTTCTGGTTGGGTTCTGATCAGGTTCTGGTCGGGTTCAGGTCAGGTTCGGGTCAGATTCTGGTCTGCTTCTGGTCGGGTTCGGACCCGCAGTGAGGCCCAGCGCTGTGCAGTGAGCTTGGACAAGTAGACCTGCTCCTGGACGGAATTAAAGAAACCCAGGTGAGCAACTTTCTGCTCTTCCTTCCTGCTGAAAGCGTTCCCCCTCCAGAGGGAAGCGTTCCCCTCCATAGGGAAGCATTCACCCTCCAGAGGGAAGCGTTCCCCTCCATAGGGAAGCATTCACCCTCCAGAGGAAAGCGTTCCCCCTCCAGAGGAAAGCGTTCCCCTCCAGAGGGAAGCGTTCCCCCTCCAGAGGGAAGCGTTCCCCTCCATAGGGAAGCATTCACCCTCCAGAGGGAAGCGTTCCCCTCCATAGGGAAGCATTCACCCTCCAGAGGGAAGCGTTCCCCTCCATAGGGAAGCATTCACCCTCCAGAGGGAAGCGTTCCCCTCCATAGGGAAGCATTCACCCTCCAGAGGAAAGCGTTCCCCCTCCAGAGGAAAGCGTTCCCCTCCAGAGGAAAGCGTTCCCCCTCCAGAGGGAAGCGTTCCCCTCCAGAGGGAAGCGTTCCCCTCCAGAGGGAAACGTTCCCCTCCAGAGGAAAGCGTTCCCCTCCAGAGGGAAGCGTTCCCCTCCAGAGGAAAGCGTTCCCCTCCAGAGGGAAACGTTCCCCTCCAGAGGAAAGCGTTCCCCTCCAGAGGGAAGCGTTCCCCTCCAGAGGAAAGCGTTCCCCTCCAGAGGGAAACGTTCCCCTCCAGAGGGAAGCGTTCCTCTCCATAGGGAAGCGTTCCCCTCCAGAGGGAAGCGTTCCCCCTCCAGAGGGAAGCGTTCCCCTCCAGAGGGAAGCGTTCCCCTCCAGAGGGAAGCGTTCCCCCTCCAGAGGGAAGCGTTTCCTCTCCAGAGGGAAGCGTTCCCCCTCCAGAGGGAAGCGTTCCCCCTCCAGAGGGAAGCGTTCCCCTCCAGAGGGAAGCGTTCCCCCTCCAGAGGGAAGCGTTCCCCTCCAGAGGGAAGCGTTCCCCCTCCAGAGGGAAGCGTTCCCCTCCAGAGGGAAGCGTTCCCCCTCCAGAGGGAAGCGTTCCCCTCCAGCGTTCCCCTGCTCTGGAGGTTTGCATGATTCTTCCAAATGATCTGGTTCCAGATGATCTGGTTCCAGTAATGATCTGCAGCACAGAGCTGGAATCTGCATCATTGATCTGCAGAAAACTTGGTCTGGGGGAAAAACCTGCAGATTTAAAGCGAACCAAACCTCAACAGAGACGCCTGTGATGTTCAGTAAACGCAGCTTTGAGCTTTAAATTCAGCATGTAGGACATGATGAAATGTGTAAACTCTGATTAAAGCTGAAATTGTTATACTTACTACAATTAGTTTTAATTTGTAATAATTATGCATCAAGATGATCTTTGGTTTTAAAATTGAAAAATAATTGGACTTGATTAAAATTTTTTATTATATTTCAATCAAACTATGGATAAAATAAGCAACATTTTCAGTTAAAAATCAATTTTTGCTTCTAAATTATTGAATAAACTGACATATTAGCAACCAACAGGCAAAATAAATATTGATGAATAGATAATTATCTTCATATGAACATACCATAATATAATGTGTTTTGGTGTGAAAACACATTATATTCACACATTATATTATGTGTTTTCACATATTATGTGAAAACACATAATATAATGGGGTTCCAAGGGGGTCCCCTGGAACCCCTTGGAGCCCCTTGGAGCCCCCTGGAACTCCATGGAGCCCCCTGGATCCCCATGTAGCTCCCTGGAGCCCCCTGGAGCCCCTTGGAGCCCCTTGGAGCCCCCTGGAGCCCCCTGGAGCCCCTTGGAGCCCCCTGGAGCCCCTTGGAGCCCCCTGGAGCCCCTTGGAGCCCCTTGGAGCCCCCTGGAGCCCCTTGGAGCCCCCTGGATCCCCCTGGAGGCTGAAAACAGGCTGAAAACCAACAGAAAACAACATCTGTTGGTTTCCAACAGGCTGAAAACCAACAGATTAAATTCATGAAGCTGATGTCATGTTAGACACAGAGGCTGATGGAAAAGCAAGCATTGTTTTTATTTTAAAGCTTTAATTAAAAACTCATCGTACTAAAACTGAACAATCTGTTTCAACCTTTAAGGCTCAAGTGGATCTAATTACATCACAGCTAAATTAGGATCCAGTTCACACAGCAGCTCCAGAGGCTCAGATTTCAGGTGGATTTGAGAACAAAGTTTAAATAAATTAACATCTAAAACAAAATAATTAGATATAAATTCAGCCTTTAAAGCTGCAGAACGTAACTTTCATGTTTACAGGTTTGTTAAAACCGCCACCATGTTGTGACAGTTTGCTACGAGCGCCACTGGGAGGGTGATTGACAGCAGTAAGACCCGCCTCCTGGCTCTGATTGGTTGATTCTAGTTAGTACTGGGAGAACTGGGAGAGAAGAGCTCACAGACTTTCTGTCACCTCATAGTGACAGTTTTAATTTTAGTTTTTTAAATAAAAGTTACAAACTGCAACTTTAAGGGACTGATGTGAACGAAGATCCAAACCCAGCAGCAGATCTAAAACGTGACAGGGGATGGTCTAGTCAAAGTCCAGATCTGAGTAGAAAGTAATCTGTGGAAACATCAATGAGCTTCAGCAGTTCCAGTCTCTGTCAGCCTGAAAGGAACCAGATCAATTCATGGTGTTGAATTAGTAACATGGACACATGAATTCAGACTCAAACCCTTTGTGTCTCCATAACATGAACACATGAATCCAGAGTCACACCCTGTGTGTCTCCATAACATGAACACATGAATCCAGAGTCACACCCTGTGTGTCTCCATAACATGAACACATGAATCCAGAGTCAAACCCTGTGTGTCTCCATAACATGAACACATGAATCCAGAGTCACACCCTGTGTGTCTCCATAACATGAACACATGAATCCAGAGTCACACCCTGTGTGTCTCCATAACATGAACACATGAATCCAGAGTCACACCCTGTGTGTCTCCATAACATGAACACATGAATCCAGAGTCACACCCTGTGTGTCTCATAACATGAACACATGAATCCAGAGTCACACCCTGTGTGTCTCCATAACATGAACACATGAATCCAGACTCAAACCCTGTGTCCCTCAGGATGAAGCCCAGATGTCTGCTCTCCTCTGTGGACCGGCTGCCCACCATCAGCGAGCTGCAGGAGGCCCACGCCCCCCACCGAGACCACACCCAGGACGAGTACCTGGACTCCATCAAGGAGCTGACCCAGCCGGCCTGCTACCCGCTGCACGGGCCCCTGAGGGGCCACCGGCCCTGGAGGGCCCGCAGCGGCCCTGTGGCCCCGCCCTTGTTCCTGAATGCCCCCTGGCTTCCTGTTGACCCCTCAGACGTGTCCTTCACCCTGACGGGGCCATCGGCCTGCGACCCCACGGTTAAACTGAAACTGCTGGACATGCTGACGACCCAGTCCCAGTTTGAGGGCCTGGTGTGAGCCGGGGCCTCCGGGGAGCCCTCAGCGAGCCCGGTGCGCCTTGGAGCCCCCTGGAGCCCTCTGGAGCCCTCTGGAACCCCCTGGAGCTCCCTGGAGCCCCCTGGAATCCCTTGGAGCCCCTTGGAGCCCCCTGGACCCCCTTGGAGCCCCTTGGAGCCCCCTGGAGCCCCCTGGAGCTCCCTGGAACCCCCTGGAGCCCCCTGGAGCTCCCTGGAACCCCCTGGAGCCCCCTGGAGCCCCCCGGAACACGATGCGTTCAGAGAAACTGGGAACAGAAACTCTCTGCGTGTGAAACATATTCCCTTTGAAGCTTGAAACAAAAGATGAAAAGAGAACATCAAGGAGAGAGCAAACAGTTGGAGAGGCGACTAAGTGGCTCCGCAGGGGTCCCGCAGCAGCCGCAGGGGCCCCAAACAATCTGCATTTCAACATGTAGAGGTTTTCATCGGGGTTTCTGCTTCTGTTCAGAGCCGTCGGCCTCAAGCGTTCTCTGGTTCTGACCGCTGAACGTTTCTGTTTGGACTTTATAAACTGCCAGTTTTCTGTTTCACAATTTGGCCCAGAAATGTGGAAAAATGTGCAGAGTCATACTGTGGTGAAACATAACCACGTTTTACTGTAAATACTCTTTAAACCCGACAGGAGATGTAAAAATGAGTTATTGCTCCTTTCATCTGATGTTTGATGCTTTATGAATTTTCTGTCTTAAGAGGAGAAAATGAAAAATGTTTATTTGTTGAGGAGGAAGATATCAGTATTTGCTTCTCTTGTTGTCAACCTAATAACCAATAAATAATATCTTCATTACCTAAAGAAGGTTGATAACAATTAGAAAACACTCGATCAGCTTCCTGTTGGTGAAAAATTGTGTTTTTAATCTCAAGTAAACATGTTAAAGTGTGATTTGTAGAACATTGTAGTTTATGTTGAATGGAAAAGGTCCAGAAGAGGTCAGTCTGCTGCAGATGTTGCCACATGGCTGGAAGTGATTCTCTCTGGGATGAATTGCAGAGTCTGTCCTGCATAAACTGCCCAAAACTTCTGCTCATTTTGCCGGCTCAACATTTATTTCTTTGATTTTTTTTTACGTGTGTTCCTGATCAGGTTTCTCCCCCGTTTGGATGCTTTGCATGCGGTTTGGCCTCTGGTGATTTAGAGCCATTTTCTGGAATCGGTTCGTACTCTGATGTAAGAAAATATGAGTCATAAACATTATCAACCATCAGGATGTCACAATTAGGAGATATAATATTTCATATTGCATAAGCCTTAACAGGCCCAAACAAGGATCGGAACCAGAATCAGTGAAAACGGGCAGCAAAACAAAATCATCTGAAAATCATGACACCAAATTAAAGTATTGATGAAATTTATCATCATCAGAAATAAACTGATTGTTTGCAGTTAATTGCGTTTATTTTGTGCAAAGAAAGGTTCCACCAGGACATGTTTCTAGTACTCCTGTAAATCTGACGCATGAGCAACTTCCGCTAACATCGGTGATGGACAGCAGAGCTGCTCCTCTGGTCCCAGTTCATTTCTGCTTCTAAATGATCAGGTTGGACGCCGGAAAAGACTTTTGTTGTGTAAAGGGAGTTAGCATAGTCAGCCTAAAATAGCATCGCAATGCTAAACATGTAGCAGCTAATGCTAATGTTAGCGTCCACAGTCCGTGTTCCTAAAGACGCTCCGTGAATGATCAGGAGTTCCTCTGGGAAGCTGAATGGATAGAATAACTTTGCTATATAAGATTAAAAACTATAAAAACATTTGCTGTTGTGTCTATTTATTCAATAATTTAGTAGAAAAAGTGTTTATGAATTCAAAATTAGCTTATTTTGTTGATATATAGTTTTGATTAAAATGTGATTCATTCTGGAGTTAATTTGATTAAAACCTTTAATTGAGTTCCATCACTATTATTAATTTGTACCAGGGGTTCCCAAACTTTTTTCTGTGAGGGCCACATAACGTTTCCCTTCTCTGCTGGGGGCCGGAGTCAGTTTGTAACAGAAAAAGTGAGACGATTGCAGGAGTGGCTAAATGTATAAATGTATCGTTTTCCAGAAAGCACAAGCAAATAATCCTCTCTGGGTTCTTCACAGAAAAAATCCAGGAAATAACCCTATTTATGAAATAAATACTGTATTTTCCGGACTGTAAGCCACAACTCCAAAGTTTTTAGTCTTTTTTAAACCAGTAAACATATAAGCCGCAGATTTCTCTGCCGCTCCAGGTTTTCCACAGCGATGCAGCAGCAGCAGAGGGGCGGACAGCCAACATCTGAGTCATAACAGGTCGATTGAATATCACATTTATTACGTTAAAAAAGAAAAAGTTGCCAAGTTTAGATTTAACTGAACTGATTCCGGTAGTTTCCGAACCGTAACTGTAACAGTAAAAGTGCTTCGTGTTGCTACTAGCATATGCTAAATGAAAATTAGCTCCTTCTTCTTCTGCTTCTTCTTCTTTAGATTTCAACAGCAGCTTGCATCCATTATTGTTGCACTACTGCCATCTACTGGATCCTAATATCTATGCCTCAAATTCTCATAATGATCCCAGTATTTAAAAAACGAAAAATCTTCTTTTTCCCCTTAATGCTATTTAACTGATCAACAACATTCTCAAATTTTAATTCCCTATTAAAATCTAATTCCGTTTTAATGGGCGCGTTCTTCTTTTATTTCCAATTTTGACTTCCAATGATTCACTTCCTGCTAAAGAGCCCCCTGCTGGTTGAAGAAAAATCCACATATAGTCCGGAAAAAAAAATCTGAATGCTCTCTGGTATTGTTCGGGGCCGGACCAAATGTGGAGGCGGGCCGGATCCGGCCCGCGGGCCGTTGTTTGGGGACCACTGATGTATATTCTGTGTTTGAACTATTAAACCAGCCAGTTATGAAGCGTTTTCATTTGTTCCATAAACCTCCACTGTAATGTGAAGCAGATGCTGATGTTAAAACTCAACTGTCAGACTTTCAGCTGGACTTTTCTTTATTTTTGTTTTCCAGAACATTTCTGGGCCCTGAGAAGAAGAAGGAGGTGTTAATAAAACCTGCTGAGGACTGAAAAGTGTAGAAATCAGCAGGTTTAATTGCAAACAGATCGCAGGTTTGGACATGTTCATCCTCACAAGAAACGTCTTCAGTGAAACCTTCTGAATTTATGCTTTCCAACTTGGCTGAAACTAAAGAAAAATCCACCACGTGTTTTATCTCTCCATCAGTAATCCGGATAATTATCCATAACGTCAGTTTGAAATGTAAACATGCGAGTATTGTTGTTCATCATGATGGCGACAGAAACTGAAGGTCAAGTTCCTGAATCAACGCAGCTTTAATGAGAGTGACGTCCTAAACGCTTCATGTGCAACAGGTTTATTACAAATATTTAAAAGAACTCGTCGTCACGTAAGTTTCCATGACATTCGATGACTTCATGTAAAAAAATCAGAAAAATCTGAAATGACTCCAGCTTCTTTCTGCAAAACTCTCCAGTCCCTGCTGAGCTCTCAGGTTTTCTATTCAACCCTCCACTTTTAGTTTCTTTTTCCCTGAAGTCTTGTGACTATGAGAAAAAACATCTCGAGTCGGGTCTTGGCATGAATCTCCTGAGTTCTTCCAACAAACATGTGGCAAGAGAGAGAAAGTCTCCCTGGAGACTTTTCCACAGAACAAGCTCTTAATCTGGCTGACCCTCAGTCGGCTCACACACATTGTGCAACTCTGCATATGGAAGAGAGAGAAAGAGAGAAAGAGAGAGAGAGAGAGAGAAAGAGAGAGAGGAAGAGAGAGAGAGAGAGTCTGTGCAGCTCAGAGGACATGCAATAACAGTGCAGAGATTCATTGAACTGCTGTATCATTAGTAAGTTAATGCCACGGCGATAAGAAAAGACTCATGGGCCGGAACTTATTAGGCTGTGCAACACTTACTGCAACAGTAAAGTGCTGCTTCAGCAGAGTTAAAGTTGACAACATTGGATTTCTTTTAAATTGAATCCACAGCGAGTTGCAGATATCATCTATTCTCCAAACCTCATTAAATTAAAAAAGGAGTAAGTCGGTGAGCAGCGTGGCGCTGTGCAGAGAGCCTGAGGACAGAAATAAAACAGACTCGCTGTAATCAAGTTAGACTGTGGTAACGTGTGAGCTGCACGCCTTCACATATCAAACGCAGCTAAAGAAAGCAGCAGGTAACGAGAGCCGAGCGGATCCAACACGCCGCCAGTCGAGGCACGCACTGGATCACAGAGGAGGAGCCGCAGACAGCCGCAGTACGCTGACTGGAGATGATTTCATTTCACAACGCAAAGACCTCAACGGTTCAGGTTCAAGCAGTATGACTGCTGAGGTTCTGCACAGCCAATCAGAGCGCCCCAACATCGTTCATCGTGTTGTGACGCGTCGATGGAGGCAGAGGCAGCTTCCAGTGGGTCTCTGGAGTTATGACCACAGTTCACTGAGGCTCACTGAGGCTCAGGGGTGAAGACGGACCAGAGTTCTCTGTTTCGGCCCGCATCACCTCCCCAAAAGAACCGCTCTTCTTCTGGGGTGCAAAATCATGAAATTAAATAAAAACAAAGTTTTCCCAGCACAGAACATCATAGTTGCAGTGAAGCACGGTGGAGGAGGTGTGATGGTCTGAAGGACCAGAACCAGAACCAGAATGACCAAAGCTCCTGTGGCTCTGCTGCAGGTCAGTGGCTCCTGCTACTTCATGTCAAAAAGACTCAAACAAATAAAAAATCTAATTTTAGGAGTGGCCTAGTCAAAGTCTGGACTTAAGTCAAACTGAAATGCTGTCATCTCATCTTAAAGTGGCTGTTTAAGCTGGAAAACCCTCCAAAATTCAGTCAAAGCTCTTCCGAGCTAAAGACTCGTTAGCCGTTACATTTCCAGGTTGGTTCTGATGGATTTTCTGTCCCTCACTGAATGAAATCTTCAGTTTGTTCCGTTTATGTTTCATGTGTTTGATAATGTGAAACAGACCAAAGCAGCAAAAACAAAAGGCATTTGTCTGGGTGGAGGTGAACTTTGATTGGGCCATAAAACTCTTGTCAGAACATCGATGTTAGTAATTCCTCTGACACTTTTGGCAACAAAAAGATGAAGGCGCTCGTTAGAAAGCTGCTGCTGGAGCCACATGTTCAGCTAATCGTCAGAATGAGCTGCTGGCTAAACGACGTCGGGACATGATTCACCTTGTTCAGGAATTTGGCAGCTAGCAGAGAGTCGGCCATGATTTCTGCAACCAAAACAAACCAAAGAAGGCGTGAAGAAGACGATGGAAACAACAGGCTGGAAGAAAAGCTACGAGTGGAGCACGGGGTCAAGAGGTCAGAGGAAACTTCACGGTGCTGGGACGGATCCGGAAGAGTCAGATCAGCCCCACAGTGGACCGGGTCGACTGCCTGAACGGATCAGGAGGTTTTCCAGTCTTCTGTTGGAAGAGACCGCAGAAAAACAGAAACTCAGTGAATATGAATATCAGGATGAAGTATTTTTAATGTTCAGTTTACAGTTCATATAAACTCAGAATTTCTCAAAAGCTTCTCATTTCCTTAAAATGATTTTTAATCCAGAAAAAACAACTTAAAGACAAAAAGGTCAACGTTTCGGTTTGACCAATGCAGAGATAAAAACTCGTCATCTTGGAATATTATTCTGAACAAATATTGGATCAGATTCAGTTAAACATGAGGTTCTGTTCAGATCCAAAGCTGCAGTGAATTCACAGTAAATGTTGTGGTGAATTATGTCACAATGAATAATTATGAATTTTACTTTATGCATCAAACCCATTTCTAAAAGTCAGCTGTGAACAAACTGGCTGCTTGTGTTTCTCCTTTTCCTCAGAAGTAAAACTTCAGTCCAGCTGCACCAATGAGATGCTTTAACACGTTTCTCCTACAGAACCACGTCAACAGGCTTCCTGCAGGTAACGGACTCGGTTCTGAACATGTCAAAACGCAACATTTACCATCAACCCACATTTCTGGTTTTGTCCCATCCACACAGTGAGATGAGGGCTTGAGTCCAATGAGTCGTCTGAGGACAGGAAGCAACTGGTTGAAAACGTTTATCGCTCCAACTGCAGCAGCTTTCCGTCTGAAGCGTCTCTGGCCGCAGACAGGAAGCCGCTGCGGTCCGAACAGCTGCTTCCTGCGGTCCGGAGGACAGAGGAAAACATGGACAGCCTGCTGCTCTGCAGGGTCACATCACCTCTTCATTAGCTGCTCCTGCTGCGCTGCGCCTTTAATCACTTTCTCTATTGTTGCACCTTTTGAAGTCAGTGGCGAGAAACGGAGAGTTGGATTTACACGCTGCCTTTCTTCTGTTAACAGTTTTATTTGCAGGATGTTGCTGCAGCGCAGTGCTTTTCAAGCCAGCAGTCGCAGAGCTTCACATTTCAGTTTTATGTGACTAATAAAGGAGCAACAGATTGATTCTGCCCTGGGATGCAGCGGCTCTCTGTCTGTAATCTTATTAGCTTTTAAAGGCGAACACTCTGTGATTTTTACTGATTTATTGTGCAGAACGTTCTTCCTTTTTCACAAATGACCTAAAATGGTCTTGAAGGAAGAACACAAACTTCAGTCCAGAAATGTCTCTGCTAAATGAAGCCAATAAGCTTTTTCAGAGTGAAGAAGTGAAGGCAACCATCCAGAAAATTCCCTCTGGACCAAAACGCAGCCAACAGAAACGTTTCGTCTCAAATGAGAACCAGGTTTGACTTTCGCTGAGTTTTTGCAGCAGAGCTTCAAATCAGAATCAGCTTTTCGTTCTTCTCTCAGCTCTGATAAAACTGCGTTGTCATGGGAACCATTTCCTCAGTGAACTCTGGGATTTCTCTGGAAATCAGATCCATCATCCTGATTGGTGGATCTGACTCCTCCTGCTGCTGCAGCTGATCAGCGTTTCTCAGTGGATTTCCAGATGTTTTTAATCAGAACCTCTCCTAACCAGTACCTCCGAATTCTGTCTGGGAGCGTCGGGAACGGTCCGGGAAAAGAAAACAATCTGGAAAAATAGCTGTGCCCGTTTAATCATACTCAAGCAGATGTTGGCTGATTTGCATCTAGAAATCTCTGAAAGTTGGACATGAAAATGTGTAAAAATCCTGGTGAAGGTTTCAGAAAGTAACCAGTAAGTTTGGAGACGTGACCTGTCAAAATCAGAGAAATACCTGATCATTTATTAAATAAAAATAATACCAGGAAAAGCAACCTGCATGTTTCTGTAAATATGCCATGAGTTGTGAAAAGTAACCCGCGGGTCCAGCATCCTCCTCTGTACGTTCCAGAAAGTAACCAGACGGTTCTGGAAGTTAAACCAGTACATTTCATAAAACACTCAGAGATCTGGAAAGTTAACAACTAAGAAAAACAACCTGCTGGTTGGAAAACGTCTGATTTCAAGAAAATTCAAGAAAAGCTACAGGAAAGTGTTGCGACATCTAAATGCAGAAGAGACACAGAAGAGAAGCCGCAGGATTTCTGTCGTAGTTCTGTGATGAAATGCTGCCGGTCGTTTCAGGTCCAGAGGTTCTGCAGGTTTTTTAAAGTTACACAGAAAAAACTAAAGATTTGGGACAAAAGGGATTAAAAGCTCATGTTTCAAACTTCTGAGAGACACTGAATGCAACACGGCGACCAGAAGTGGGTCAGTCTGGTCCTGAGCAGAACTTTAACTGGACTGTTTGTGTTGAATCCTGCGTGGTTCCTGTGGCTTCCAGACATTCACATAAAACAACTCGGAGTGTTTTTTCCTTGCAGGATGAATCAGAAACTTTTGTTTTCCAGCAGCCAGATGGCGATCCGTCGACTCATAGCGATCCTGCTTTTCAGGGATGAGATGCAGCAACCATGTAAAAATCCCTTTAACATGGTTTTAACACGACTAAAGGAGGCTGGAACCGACTTTCATGTCTTTGGCGAAATGCTGATTTTTACAGTTGGTGTTGAAATAAAACGACTTGTTTGTTGCTCATCTCTTCTAATGTCTCCTCCCGTTTCCCCAGAAGCTGCTTTTGCTCTTATTCACTGATTTCTTCTCAATATGATGGAATCGGGTCAGAAGAAGAATGAATCACAGCTGATAGGAAGAGGAACACATTCCTGAGCCACGACACAGGAAATGACTCAGGAAGCATGAGGGATGTTTAATTGAAGGAAAACAAATGAACTAACTGCTTGGTGGAAACGGAGGCGTAAAAAACACATCAAACTGTTTACCTTCAGTCCTGCTTTCCATTATTGGCACCCATGAAGTTTAAGCACATATTAAATATTTACTGAAGGAAATTCATCAAGTTAAGCAACATTTTACTGCAGAGCTTTAGTTCGATACAAAACAGCAAATGATGCAGAACCTGTTCTGTTCCTCATAACATGTTTTCTATGTTATGAGGAAAACAGAAAAATGTCGTGTTTAATGTGTCAATGCTGCAAGTCCGTCTGGAAACCCAGTTCGGCTCACCTACTGCGATGACCTGCCTCCACCCATGTGACATGAATTAACCAATGAATGATGGTGTTTTAAAAAGCCTCCTGTTTTCACCTCTTCATGTGTGACAACAGTAAAGACGAAGGAGCTTTTTGAGGACAAATCCTCCAAAGGGCCTCTGGACCTCAGTGTCCCTGTTTCAACGGTGCACAACGTTATTAAGAAGTTATTAAGAGGTTATTAAGAAGTTATTAAGAGGTTATTAAGAGGTTATTAAGGACTCCCTGGACGGGGGGAAGAGGAAGACTGATGACTGATGTTTGACGGTTGGTGCAAATGGTGGAAAAAACACCACATCAAACATCTACAGACCAACCTGGAGCAGAGATGGTGTGACAGTTTCACCAAGTACCACAAGCTGCACCAAGCAAAGAGGGGCTTTGTGGGCGGAGGCCAATAAGACCCCATTGCTGAAGAAAACACATAAAAAAGGTTGATTGATTGACGAAAGAGAACCTGGACAAGCCTCAAGCCTCCTGGAGACGTTTTAACGTTTTATGAACAGATGAAACTGTTGAACACAAACAGAATGTTTACAGACGGAGCAACGGAGCCTGGAAGGAGAAGAACAGCACAACAACAGTCAAGCATGGTGGAGGATGCACAATGCTGTGGGCAGCTTTGCAGCATCCGGTGCTGGAGGTCTTGACCGTATCACAGGCATCATGAAATCAGAAGATTACCAAACAGTTCTAGAGCCAAATGTGTGAGGAAACCTGGCTCTGGTTCACTCAGTTATGCAAAGCATGAAGAGGTGACAGTGGTGGTGAGCAGGGCTGCTTTGGTTTTCTCCATGGTTTTCCAGACGGATCTGATGGAAATAAGACACTGACTGCTCAGGGGTTCTCCACAGAACCTCATTTTTGAGAAGGAAAAAGCTGAACTTTGATCTGAATCATGTCCAGCTTTCTAACTGCTGGCAGCAGGAAGAGTGTGTGTGTGTGTGTGTGTGTGTGTGTGTGTGTGTGTGTGTGTGTGTGTGTGTGTGTGTGTGTGTGTGTGTGTGTGTGTGTGACTGACAGCCACTTGTTGGGAAACGTAGTTATTGTGCAGGTTATGGGAAAATGAAACGTTCACACGCTGAGCGGCTCCGTCAGGAATGGGACCAGAACCAGCCGGGACATGCAGCCTAGAGACCACACACACACACACACACACACACACACACACACACACACACACACACACACACACACACACACACACACACACACACACCTGAGGCCCAGAGTCAGGTGTGTCAGGGTGTTTCAGTGTTTTCTCTGAAACAGGTGCAGCTCCGACAGTTCAACTTCTGTCCATCTGAAAATCCCCCCCCCCCCCCCCACAAACACACACACACCCCACACACACCCACACACACACACACACCCACACCCACACACACACACACACACACACACACACACACCCACACACACACACACACACACACACACACACACACACACACACACACACACACACACACACTCCCTCGTCACTGCAGCGTCACACTCTGCGGCTGCCAGTAAGTGTTACCAAGCAGAACGACAGTCCAGGAATGCAGAGACTTTCTGTTCAGGTTTGGAGGTCAATCCATTCATCAGATCGGTTCTGGTTCTGGTTCTGGTCCTGGTTCTGGTTCTGGCTCTGGCTCTGGCTCTGGCTCTGGTTCTGGTTCTGGTTCTGGCTCTGGTTCTGGTTCTGGTCCTGGTTGGTCCTGGTCCTGGTTCTGGCTCTGGTTCTGGTTCTGGTTCTGGCTCTGGTCCTGGTTCTGGCTCTGGTTCTGGTTCTGGCTCTGGTCCTGGTTCTGGTTCTGGTCCTGGTTCTGGTCCTGGTTGGACCTGGTTGGTCCTGGTCCTGGTTCTGGTTCTGGCTCTGGTCCTGGTTCTGGTTCTGGTTCTGTTCAGCAGAACCTGTCCCTCCACACGTCCTGAACGATGTTATGTTTAATTGCTGCTTCATAACCGTTTTTTATTGAGCAGCACAATGTTTAGATTTGCTCCACATGTTGAGTAATTTGGTTCAGTTTTATGAGCCGCTGCTCCTTGTAAATCAGACGTGGATCAGAACCAGCACCGATCTGCATCTGGACCGGATTACATCCCGATCTGAACATTCCTTCTCGGCTCTGAACTATTTTTATTGTGTTGACAGTGAGTCGGGTTTGTTTGTGCATCACTGCTGCTGTTTGCAGCCGTTGGCACTTCATCTGCATCAGAGGGAAAATATTTCACATTTCGCATTTTGAGGGACTTTTCACACATTTACAGAAAGTTTAAAATAAAACCTGAAAACTCAAAGACAAATGAGACACAGGATAAAGTTAGAACACATCATGCTGACATTAAAACACGGTGGTGGAAGTGTCATGATGTGGGAATGTCATTGTAACTGCAGGCAGAACCTGTAAACATTCAGCCAGAGACACAATGTAATGATTTAAATCAAAGAATATTCATATGGTTCAATGGCCTAGTCAAAGTCTAGACCAGAAATGTCCACAGATGCTCTCTGTCGGGTCTGATTCTGGATCATGAAGCTGCAGAGATGAAGACAAACCCAGAAAATGCACGCCACACTTTTCAGATTTTAAACTGTTATAAATGTTGAGCCCTTTTACTTTTACTCTAAATAGGAAATGAATAATCAGATACTCACTGTTTTACGTCCATTTATTCATTTATTTTTCTTTATATTGATGTTTTGTTTCTTTATCGTTATGAATCTCATCAGTTCTGAATGTTTACAGGAGAAAGTTCTGCTTCTTCACTTCCATCATCGTAGTTTATTTAAGATTCACTTTGACAGGAAGTGACTAAGCAGATCTTGTCAGAAATCTTCAGTGATCACCGTGTCCGGGTTCTGCACCCGCTCTGCGGGTCGGGTTCTGGCGGCGATAATGACTTTTATCTCCATTGCTGAGCGCTGAGCTCACTGCAGAGCGTCTCCGCTGCGAAAGTGGAAATTCCAGAGCAGTTCTGGGGTCGGGCCTTACGGGAAGCAGCATGTGGAGGGAAAACCCACTGGACCCGCCGTATAAAAGCCCCGCAGCCTCTCAGCACACACTCAGTCCTCTGCTCTCTTCAGCTGGATTCTCATCAGCCTCCAACTTTCTCCTCTGAGGGATTTTTCTCAGGACTTTTCTCCCAGCAAGAAAACGAAGATGGGTCTGTCCCAGAGGAACGGCGCCCTGCTGCTGGTGTTTGTGGCTGCAGTTTGCATGGAGTTCTATCAAGGTGAGTTTCTGCAGGATTTCTACAAACAAATGCAGCTTCTACTGATAAAGCTCCGTTCTTGACCAGCTTTGAAGCCATGTTGATATTTGACCTTTCACCTCCAGCTCAACACGTCGTGGGAATCCGCTGCAAATGTCCGTCCTTCAGCAAAATCCTGAGGTCCAACTTCACGGATTTCCAGGTGACGGAAGCGCGGGCCGGCTGTGATCGGGTTGAGCTGACGTGAGTGTTTTCTCTTTCTCTGCTTCATGATTTCAGCTGTTATGTCGATTCTGATGTTTGGATTTTGGATGTTTCAGTGTAACTCGGATCAAGCTGGATAACTCCACAGAAACGCTGTGCATGTACCCAAAGAGAAAACTTGGCTTACAAATCCTCAGCTGCTGGGAAAGGTGAGTTAAAAACAACAAAGGTTTTCTGCTTAAGTTCCAGTTTAGTCTGCACAGAAGCCTCTGAGGTTTCAGTGTCTGGGTGCTGCTCCAGCTGCAGGGGATCAGATTTTACTGCTCCGGTTAAAAATGTTGATTTGGCTCGAAGTCGCAGCCGATTCTGTGGCGCAGCTTCCAGGTTTATTCTGCAAAATGAAAACAAAAAACCATAAAACCTCCTCAGCTCAACGAGCCCCCTGACCCTGGAGCACGTGATGGGCTCCACAGATGTTCCCCATTAGCCTGACGCTGCTCTCTCTCTGCCTTCCTCAGGATAAACAAAGACAAGAGCCGTAAGACGGAGTGCCTCAACAAGCAGAGGAGGCTGGAGGACAGGGCCTCCGAGGACTGAAGCACAGGGGCCCCGGGAACGCCGAGGGCCGGATATTTCACTGAGCCCCCAGTCTGAGAGGGGACTGGGATGGACTGGGACTGACTGGGGAGGCGGCGGAGCGCTGGGAGGAGATGATTAACAGCCGGGACGCTGGAGACGGAGAATCTGTGGACCTGAACAGAAAGAGTTTTATGTACAGCACTATAGCAGCAAGTCTGTCTGGAACACTGTCAAAATGTAAACACCTTTGTTTTCCTCTGCTTCACTGTAATATTTATGCTGATTTATTTATTTTTTTACATTTCTAACAGCTCAAATTTTTTATATGAATGTGGAAGAAAATAAAGAAGGTTTTGATAGAACTGCTGTTTGCTGCCCGAGTTTTGTTTTCCCTCCCAGGCATGGAGAGCCGGTTTCACCGGACCGGTTCTGCAGCTGGCGTTCAGCCCGGCTCGGCCCGGCCTGGTTCACCTCGGTTCGGCTTGGCCCGGTTCGGCTTGGCCAGGTTCAGGTGGGCCTGGTTCGGCTTGGCCAGGTTCGGCCCGGCTTGGCCCTGCCCGGCCCTGCTCAGCCCAGTTCAGCTGGGCTCGGTCCAGTTCGGTTCCTGCACACTGGCGCCATCTCGACACAAACAGCCGTTATTCTGCAGAGATGCAGCAGCTGACAGCCGAGGACAATGAGACGACTCTGTTACGGTTCTGATCGTTAAATGACGGCAGCGTTAGAGTATTCAGACCCAGATGTTTGCAGCTGCTGCAGGCTGGATGGGGGCTGGGCGGTTTGGAGGAGAACGGGGGTTCGGGGGGATTCGGGGGTTTGGGGAGAACGGGGGTTCGGGGGGATTCAGGGCGGTTTGGAGGAGAACGGGGGTTGGGGGGATTCGGGGCGGTTTAGGGGTTTGGAGGAGAACGGGGGTTCGGGGGTTTGGGGGGATTCGGGGCGGTTTGGGGGAGAACTGGGGGCTGGAGGGTTCGGGGGAGAACAGGGGTAGGGGGGATTCGGGGGATTCAGGGTGGTTTGGGGGAGAATGGGGGTTCGGGGGGATTCGGGGGTTTGGGGGAGAACAGGGGTTGGGGGGATTCGGGGCGGTTTGGAGGGATTAGGGGTTTGGAGGAGAACGGGGGTTGGGGGGATTCGGGGCGGTTTGGAGGAGAACGGGGGTTGGGGGGATTCGGGGCGGTTTGGGGGTTTGGAGGAGAACAGGGGTTCGGAGGTTTGGATCCTCCAGTAAGAGGAGACGGTTTGCAGCAGGTCAGGATTTATTTCAGTTACCAGAACAAGAAGAAAACACGGAGAGCATTTACGGTCAACCATCCAGGAAAAGCAAACTGGCGAATCCTCAGAGCCAAAAACAACATGTCAGTTCTCCAAGAACAGCAGGAGTTCTCACCCTTTGATTAGGACACAACACGTCCCCAAGTAAAAACAAAGGGTGCACTGTAAAACAGTTGTTTAACTGTGAAAATGTAATACAAGTAAAGTCAACAAGAAAATAGTTTTGTTTTGAACTGAGAAAGTAAAGTTTATTTGCTCAACAGCAGGAGACACGTTGTCTAAACATTGTTTTAAAGTTATTATTTCACATTATTCAGTTACATTTCTGTATTATTCTCACTCACACTGTCAAGTTAAAACCACTGCTGACGTTAGCAGAACGTGTCTGAACAAAACCAACAATCTAACAATAAATTTCATTTAACAACATGATGAGTTCTGCAGAACATTCAGCTGGATCAGAGCAGAAGAGATTAGACGTGACATTGAGTTTAACAGTTGAAACTGACAGTTATTAAATGAATATTTGCCCTGAAAACACACCAGAGGCAGGTCAGAGTAACACTGACGCTAAGCATTCTGGGAAATCGTTCCCTCTCCCACCTCTTTGTTCATTCAGTCGGTTGTTGCAGATAAAGGCAACATTAATAAACAGCTAGCAGATGATTACTGTCAGGTTGTATGTGACACAGATTTTAGTTCTGAATCTAAAACACATCATTTCTTTGACTTCAAAGATTTAGACGACAAAACTAAATGTGGCTCCAACGTTGTACTGAGAAAATAAAGATCAGGTATTTGTTCCATAATCAGCCTTTTTATTTTCAGTTATTCATCTTTCATATGTTATGTTACACAAAGCAGGAATAATTTATTTTTATGATTGTATTTGAAAATAATGAATTAAAAAAACATTTTCAGTATAAACACGCCATAAGAAGCTGCTACTGGCTGGAAAGCAGCCAATCAAGGAGTGACTTTCATTTTGCTTGGTGCTGATTGGCTGAATCAGCTGTTAGCTTCTGCTAAGATGTTTGTATTTGTTCATATTACAGAACATTTGGTGTTTTGAACTATTAAAATAGGCAGCTATATGTATTTTTCTCAAATATTCTCATATTCCAGCAGGTGGCAATGGTTCTTAACTTCTACAAATATCAATAATATAATCTTAATGAATATTAATGTGTTAATAAGTTTTATATGTGTGTCTTGATAGAAGCAGATGACCTTTTGACCTGAACATGATTCTCTGGGGGACATTTTTGAGAGGGGTCCCGGCCCCCGCTGACCCCCATTTTGGGCAACACTGCTGGAAAAGTTCCTTATTATAATAAAATATGCAAAAAATGTCATATGTTCATCATAAATGTTTCACTGTGTTTCTGCTTGTATCAGTTAAATAAATAATTTCAGTTTCTTCTTCTTTAATCATAAGAATAAAATCCAAACTGAGGCCTTTGCAGAAATGACTCCCTCTGATTTCCTCACACACCTCATGGCTCAGGTCCTGGTTGGTTTGGGTCATTCCCAGTGGTGGGAAGTAACTGTACTTAAGTAGAGTTTTCGTGTATCTGTACTTTACTTAAGTAGATTTAATAATGGGTACTTTCTACTTTTACTCCACTACATTTTACAGTAAGTATCTGTACTTTCTACTTCACTACATTTCTACAAACTGTCGCGTTACTCGTTACATCCAAGTCGCGTTGCTGTTTTTTTCCGTTAAAATGTGAAGTTCAGGGATTTAAGGTGGCGCCGTAAAATCCAAGCAATAACGTGACTTAGTGTCTGTTGTCACCCATCGGCTCCACCTTTACTCGCTGCGGAGCTCCAGACATGCGCAGTGGTTTCCTCTGAGCGGGAGAAGATGTCTGTCTCATGTCAGTAATATAATAGCTGCATAAATCGATATGGCGACATGTAAAATCAGCAGCGCTTCGCTTTCACAGACGGTGGGACTTCGTCCAACTTTTAGCGTCACTTTAAAAGGAAAGCTTAAAGAAAGGTAAGATCTGTGGACGTGTTGCTAGCTAAGCTAGCTGTACAGAGACACATGTTGCATCTGGGATGAAAAACAGTCACTCATGCGCTGAATTATTGTGTGTTGACTGAAGCGTCGCATATATGGGACAACACTGTGACCAAAGTCTGCAATATAATAATATGACATTCAGGAACGATCCGATTCTTCTGGACGGATCTTTACTGATTAAATTTATTTCAGCTCTATGTATTTAATATCTAGTTTTTTATGGGAATGTGGATCTTTCAGATCAATTTGAGAAGCAATTTTGATAGGTAAAAGTACATTTTTTTGCTTCACGTACCGCGGGGTGCTGGTCTTGACTTGGTCTTGGGTTCGGTGGTCTTGACTAAAACTCTGCTACGTGGCTCCTTGGTTCCATGTCCTCCTCTGCCAGTTGGATTTCTTTAAAAATAAATGCCCATAGTGGCAAAAAAAGTGAAGTTCATGCTGTGTTAGGACAGGAGACGAGATGTTTCCATCTCTGAAATTATGATGCATAGAATCACATATCTAAGTCTAAACTATGTTATAGAGAGTAAACATAATAAAAACATGCTTTATCTGTGGCATTATTCATTAAAATACCACATTTCTAATGTATTAAAATTAAATACAAGGTAATGCATTCAGCAAGTACTTTTAAAAGCCAGTACGTTTTTACTTTTACTTAAGTACAAATGTTAATGTGGTACTTTTACTTTTACTTGAGTACATTTTTGTCTGTGTATTTGTACTTTTATTTAAGTAAATTATTCGAGTACTTTCTCCACCACTGGTCATTCCTCTGATTTCCTCACACACCTCATGGCTCAGGTCCTGGTTGGTTTGGATCATTCCTCAGTCTGACAGAAGGTGAAGCTTTGATGATGAGACAGAATGCCTCATCGTTTCTGCTCATCCCAGCTGAAGGAGCCCGTCCATCCTGGCTGGACTCGTCCTCTGACATCAGGAGACCAGACGCATCCTGACCTCTGACCCTCAGCTGCAGATCCTGGAAACCCTCCTGCTGGTCCTGGAGAGCCGAGGCGGACGCCTGATCGTCTCATCTCAGGAACATCATCTTTATTCACTGCAGCAGATTTATTATTCATTCCTGATCTTTGGAGGAACTTCTTCCTCCTTCTGCAGATAAAATCCTGAATTTATTCCTTTTTTGTTCATTAAATAAAAAGTCATAAATGTGTTGATATAGGATGTGGGTTCATTTATTTTTGTTTCCCTCTCCTTACCTGAAATGTGAAGTAAATCTGAATTTAATACAAATAAATAATAAATGTTAGGATCATCTGGAAAAACTGTTTTACACTGAAGCTTCTCTAAAATAAAAGATGAGTGACCTTCATCCATCAGTCAGCTCTAATCATGCAGTTATGATCTGTCACCAGGTGGGGGCGCCAACACGACAAGTTAGTTTTCAGTCTTAAATCTTGACAAGCTCAGAGGAAAGGATGAATTTTCTCTCCATGTTAACAAAACTAGAGTTTCATTTCTAAGATTCAAATGAAAGAAAATAATTATCTGTAACTGTCATTTAAAGTTGTGTTAAATTTATACAGAAATGCTTCACAGATTGTTTCCTGCAGTCACTAAGTGTGGATTTTACAGTATTGAATTTTGTCTCCAACATTTACTTACTATAATAACTCACACATAACTAAAGCAGAGTCACTTCCAGGTAAGTTTATTGTTAATTTTAAGAGTTTATTCATTTATTAGATGTTATTTTTATGTCTTGATTGAGGAGCATCAGTCTGTGTCTCCATGGCTCCGTTGTTCAGAGTCTGGAAATATTATCGACAAAACAGTTTTTCTGTTTTCACTTGTAACCAATTTAGAAAATCATGGATCAATTTCATAATTATAAAATCAGTTGAATGCTACATTCTTCCAGATGGCTTCCTGCTGCTGGAGCTACAAACGTCATAACTTCTCCTGTTCTCTGATTGGTCCAACTGAACATCTACCAGGAAAATCCACAGCAAATCACAGCTTTAAGGTCAAACAGCATCACACATTTACAAAGTTAAACACATTTTTGTTGATTAAATGCAGCTACACTAATGTAGCAGAGTTGATTGACACCAAACTTTGGACTGGCTGGTTGACCTTTGATGACCTCTGGAAACATTTGTTAATATCTTTAAATGATAGCAACACAAACAAACATTTTTGCTGCACAAAGCAGCACAACTTCGTTTAACTGAGTCAGGCTCAGTTGTGATGTAACAAAATGTGGGAAAGTTAAAGTTAAACCAGTGAGGAAGGAGGAAGCAGGATGTGACGGTTCTGGTACCGGTACTGGGAACCACAGATCCTCCCCTTGCTTTATCTCCACTCTGCTGATGCTTACCGACCTCCTCCAGGTCTCTCTGTATTTACATGCCAGCTGGGTGTGATCTCTCCAGCTGAGAGCTTCAGTGAAAAACCTCCAACCTTCACATGAAAGGAAGAGTTCAGACTGCTGGAGAGGAACTTAGCCGGGGGCGAATCTGCAGCATGTGGCCCAGAGTCCAGCACTGCTCAGCATCGTGCTGCAGGCCTCAGGCTGCAGGTCTGAGCAAACAGGCCATTAGCTCCTTTCATCTGGCCGGCTCTCTCTCTCTCTCTCTCTCTCTCTCTCTCTCTCTCTCTCTCTCCCTCTCTCTCTGCTCTTCAGAAGGTGTCGACTCTTCTGTATCGATCGGCCAACATGATGTAGAAAAGCGCTGTCATGCTGCTGCCGGCTCTTTGGGCACTTATTACACGCCTCTCCCCGTCTGTCAGGCCGCGGACGCTCAGCGGACTGATCTCTCGCCAGCAAAGCCAACTTCCCAACACACACACACACACACACACACACACACACACACACACACACACACACACACACACACACACACACACACACACACACCATTAAAGCCTTCGATCTCGGGAAGCGCTTCCAGTTGTCACACTCGCTGCTGATAATGTTGCAGGCGCTCTGGAAATGCTGCGACAAGCATGTTTAAATTTTAAAGCATTCTGCAGCCGGAGCCGGTCCTGAAAGCAGAATCTGGATTTTATTTCTATGATACTGATGCTTTGAAGTGTATATATAGCTTTGTGAGGGGGAATAAAGCCTCCTGTGGAAGAAAATACACTATTGAGCTAAAAATCAAAGCTGTGTGAGAGATGTCACTCCTCCTCTGTAGTCCCACTCATCGTCACACAGAGAAACTTTTAAAGCACACACATTGTTCATTGTGATATTTTATTCATGTGGGGGGAAACCACCCAGAAGCTTGTTGGCAGAGCCGTCAGAAAAAGAGAAAAACTGTAAATTAGCCAAACATGTTTGGATGCTGTAATATTTATGGAGCTCTGCTGGAGCAAAGGGTTTGCTGACGGCGGACAGACGGGATCATTTCTACTCAAATCCAACCTTGTTGCTTCTTTCTTTCTCTGGATTAGCGTCAGCTAGCATGATGGTTCTGTTCACGTTTACCTGCAGGGAGGGAAAAACGTCCTGCTCTCCAGGTAAAACTCAGAAAAGTTGGCAAAGAGTCGCTGTGACCAGGCGACAATCTGGGTCTGGGAGGTTTTGACCTTCTGGCCAGATATCTGTGTGTGTGTGTGGGTTTGTGTGTGTGTATGTGTGCGTGTGTGTGTGTGTGTGTGTGTGTGTGTGTGTGTGTGTGTGTGTGTGAGTGTAAGACAGCCTGGGGCTTTCAGAGAGCTGGACCGTCCAGGATGTCACTCACAGCTCCATAAATAAAGGATGCTCTGCCTCCTGGTTGCTCTCATCTCTCACCGTTCAGTTTGACCGCAGACACTGGAGCTTCAGGCCCGTCGTTTCAACGGGAGGAAGGGAGACAACAGAGAGCCGGGGAGCAACGGAGAGTCAGGGAACGACGGAGAGTCGGGGAGCAACGGAGAGTCAGGGAACGACGGAGAGTCGGGGAGCAACGGAGAGTCAGGGAACGACGGAGAGCCAGGGAACGACGGGAAGGACGGAGAGTCGGGGAGCAACGGAGAGTCAGGGAACGACGGGAAGGACGGAGAGTCGGGGAGCAACGGAGAGTCAGGGAGCAACGGAGAGCCAGGGAACGACGGGAAGGACGGAGAGTCGGGGAGCAATGGAGAGTCAGGGAACGACGGAGAGCCGGGGAACGATGGGAACGACGGAGACGGTTAACTTCCTCCTGCAGAGACTCTGAACCAGAAGTAAAGTTTGTGAAACAGGAACTGATCTTCAACTGAAACAGTGACACTGAAAATGTTTTTATTTGAAACAACTTCAACATTCCTCCAATTTCTTACAGCTAATTTGATTAGTTTTGCTCAAGCTATAATTCTGATTTGATTTTCCATTAAAGTCATAATATTATGACTGAATATCATCTCGTAGCTCTAACTCTGCTGCACGGCTTCTCTTTGGAAAATTATGGACCGAGTTCATCTGATATATTTTATTCTGTTTTGGTGTTTTCATGTCGGAACGACATAAAAAATAATTAAAACAACCTCATGGAACCAAAAGCTAAGATGCATTGTTAAACATCTCAGCAGCTTCCAGTGATGTGGTTTCCGCTCCGCTGGCTTCCATAGGAGCGGATTGGACTGATTGTTTTAATCATGGTGGTAATGGCCGCTGCGCACGCTATGCAAACAATATCCCAATCAAATAAATTGGATTTTCTTCCACCTGATGTAGCGTTGGCCGCCTGCGGATCGGCACAGAGCCGCATGTGCATGGCTGTGATTTACAAGCAGTCGGCTGTATGTGTGTGTGTGTGTGTGATGGGGCACTGACGGCAGGAACATGCATCCTGCTGGGAGATTGTTTATGGTCACTGGTTCAGGTCCCTCTCCGGCTCTCTGGCTCTCCAGCTCTCTGGTTCTCCAGCTCTCTGGTTCTCCAGTTCTCCAGCTCTCTGGTTCTCCAGCTCTCTGGTTCTCCAGCTCTCTGGTTCTCCGGCTCTCTGGTTCTTCAGTTCTCCAGCTCTCTGGTTCTCCGGCTCTCTGGTTCTTCAGTTCTCCAGCTCTCTGGTTCTCCAGCTCTCTGGTTCTCCGGCTCTCTGGTTCTCCAGCTCTCTGGTTCTCCAGCTCTCTGGTTCTCCAGTTCTCCAGCTCTCTGGTTCTCCAGCTCTCTGGTTCTCCGGCTCTCTGGTTCTCCAGCTCTCTGGTTCTCCAGCTCTCTGGTTCTCCGGCTCTCTGGTTCTCCAGCTCTCTGGCTCTCTGGTTCTCCAGCTCTCTGGTTCTCCGGCTCTCTGGTTCTCCAGCTCTCTGGCTCTCTGGTTCTCCAGCTCTCTGGTTCTCCGGCTCTCTGGTTCTCCAGCTCTCTGGTTCTCCAGCTCTCTGGTTCTCCAGCTCTCTGGTTCTCCGGCTCTCTGGTTCTCCAGCTCTCTGGCTCTCTGGTTCTCCAGCTCTCTGGTTCTCCGGCTCTCTGGTTCTCCAGCTCTCTGGTTCTCCAGCTCTCTGGTTCTCCGGCTCTCTGGTTCTCCAGCTCTCTGGCTCTCTGGTTCTCCAGCTCTCTGGTTCTCCAGCTCTCTGGCTCTCCAGCTCTCTGGTTCTCCGGCTCTCTGGTTCTCCGGCTCTCTGGTTCTCCAGCTCTCTGGTTCTCCGGCTCTCTGGTTCTCCGGCTCTCTGGTTCTCCAGTTCTCCAGCTCTCTGGTTCTCCAGCTCTCTGGTTCTCCGGCTCTCTGGTTCTCCAGCTCTCTGGTTCTCCAGCTCTCTGGTTCTCCAGTTCTCCAGTTCTCCAGCTCTCTGGTTCTCCAGTTCTCCAGCTCTCTGGTTCTCTGGCTCTCTGGTTCTCCGGCTCTCTGGTTCTCCAGCTCCTCCTGTCAGGCTGTTGAGACGCAGCTCGAGTTGCAGCAAAAACAAATCCTCGGCTCGTCTCTCACGCAGATATCTGAGCAAACAGGGACGAGTTTAAACTGTTTCTCTCGGAGTTTATCTGCCACTGGCTGCATGTGCTGCTGCACCAGATACCAGGCGGAGGACGGAGCGCCGCTCTGCCTCCTCTGATCTTTGTAAATATGGCAACACGAGTTTTGGAATATTTACCTCCTAAATGAAAGATCCACTTTCATCACACATGGCTGCAGCGACCAACACAGTCTTCATACCGAAATGTTTAATGTGGAGAAAGAAACTAATAAAATACATTATCTGAAATTATTGGTGAACCATAAATGCGTTCATTGATTTTTCCTTAAATGCAGTTTCATAACAGGCTGAATATTAGTTTCACTTAATTTATTTCTCATTAAAATATATATTCATTGTCATAAAAGTAATAAAGATCCATTCCAATGTTTGCTTAATTTCTTTAATATCACAGCAACTCCAGCCTCAATAATCAGCTTTTATTAATTTGTTTACATTTTTTTGTGATCAATTTTACCTTCAATCTTTAGACATTAACATGAAACTTTTCATCAGAAAGTACTCAAAAAAAGTACTCAAGTAAAAATTAAAGTACCACATTAACATTTTACTTAAGTAAAAGTAAAAAAGTATTGACTTTTAAAAATACTTAAGTATTAAAAGTAAAAGTACTCGCTGAATGCATTACCTAATCGTTAATATCATTAAGTGAACCGATCATGGTTAATGTTAATACATCAGTAATGTGCCATTTTAATGAACAATGCCACAGATAAAGCATGTTTTTATTGTGTTTATTCTGTAACATAGTTTAGACTTAGATATGTGATTCTATGCATCATAATTTCAGGGATGGAAACATCTGGTCTCCTGTCCTAACAGAACATGAACTTCACTTTTTTTTGCCACTAGTGGCTTTTATTTTTAAAGAAATCCAACAAAAAAGGGATGGAAAGAAGGTGGGGGCCAGGGGGAGGACAGGCAACCAAGGAGCCACGTAGCAGAGTTTTAGTCAAGACCACCAAACCAAGACCAAGTCAAGACCAGCACCCTGTGCTACGTGACAACAAAAAAGTACTTTTACCTATCAAAATTGTTTCTCAAATTGATCTGAAAGATCCACATTCCTATAAACAACTAGATATTAAATACTAAGAGCTGAAATAAATGTAATCAGTAAAGATCCGTCCATAAGAACCGGATCGTTCCTGAATGTCATATCACTATATTGCACTTTGGTCACAGCGTTGTCCCATATATGCAACACCTCAGTCAAATCCTCAACACAATAATTCAGCGTATGAGTGACTTTATTTTATCGCAGATGCAACATGTGTCTCTGTACAGCTAGCTTAGCTAGCATCACGTCCACAGATCTTACCTTTCTTTAAGCTTTCCTTTTAAAGTGACGCTAAAAGTTGGACGAAGTTCCACCGTCTGTGAAAGCGAAGCGCTGCTGATTTTACATGTCGCCATATCTTATGATTTATGCAGCGCTTCAGTACTATTATATTACTGACATTAGACAGACATCTTCTCCCGCTCAGAGGAAACCACTGCGCATGTCTTGGAGCTCCGCGTGCGAGTAAAGGTGGAGCCGATGGGTGACAACAGACACTAAGTCACGTTATTGCTGGGATTTTACGGCGCCACCTTAAATCCCTGAACTTCACATTTTAATAGAAAAAAGCTCAACGCGACTTGGATGTAACGAGTAACGCGACACTTTTATAGAAATGTAGTGAAGTAGAAAGTACAGATACTTACTGTAAAATGTAGTGGAGTAAAAGTAGAAAGTACCCATTACTAAATCTACTTAAGTAAAGTACAGAAACACGAAAATGGAACTTAAGTACAGTAACGAAGTTCGTTACTTTCCACCACTGCTTTTCATTAAATATTTGATCACAGATCTCCTGGTGTTTCTGTAGACCGGCCGCGCTTAACGTCAGCTGGTAACTATAGGTTCTCGGATAACAAGGAGGGAGACAGTAACACAGCACCAAGGGAGGAGAGGGAGGTCAATTAGTTAGGTTTTTGTTTTATTCCCCAACAGAATAAAACATGCTCCGTTTTCTTCTTATAAAAATCACAATAAAAAGTACTAAAAGGTTCCGATCAGAGCCAACTAAAATTGTCCAAGAGGGTCAACGTCCACAAAGTCCGGTTAGGACGGCAAATCCTGCGCTCCGTCCAGTCTGTAGTTGCAACCCCAGCGCCACCACCTCCTGTAGTCGTTCCAGCCCAATCTAGTTGCTCCACCTGAATCCGCCCCGCTGGCGTCCTGTTGGGACAAAAGCACCTGGCCAGGAGAGCGATCGCTAAACAGCGGAAGTCTTATCGGTCCCAGCAAGGATCCCTGCAGATAATCAGTGGAAACGTTACTTACCGCCCAGGGCAGAGTTCCCCCTCTGCCCACTGTCGGCTCTACACGTCGTTCCCACTGACTGTATCTCTGCGGTCAACTCGTTCGGGGTCGCGGTCCTTCGTCACGACCCTTCTTAGGTTCTTCTTGCTTTTTCCTCTCTGCTCTCAACGCGAAGTCCTCTGCCTTTTAAAACACACTGCGCCTTGCAGGTTCCAGGTACGCGGCCTATGGGCACGCCCACCCCGCGCAGGTGACTGGCATCAGCTATTAGCTCTCGGAGTCCACAGTGAATAAAAAACAAAACATGCAGCAAAAACACTCAATAAAATCCACACTTAAAAAGTAAAAACAAATTTCTACTGTGTGACATCTCCCCATATTTTAACTGTGCCAGTCCCTGGCACACTATTCAAAGTCTATACCGTACAGGGGGCTGGCCAAAGTTCGACCTTGTTGAGCGCCGCAGGTCAGGTAATCCATCCTGCAGAGCTGGAACATTAGGAACAACACAATAAAATGGCGGTTCAACCAGGGTCTGCACCTCCTGGTTGTCTTCTGGAGCAGGTGAGTGGTTATCTGTTGCAGGGGTAATGCACAACTTTAATGCGTTCCGATGAAGGACCTTTTCCCTCCCTCCCTTTTCTGGATATACCCTATAAACCACACCTGTGTCACCCACACGTTCCAATACAACATGTGGTTCAGGACTCCAACCTGGATGGAGCTTTCCCTGGCCCTGTCTGTCCCGGTCTTTTACCCACACCCTTTCCCCTGGGACTAACGGCAGGGCTTGAGCCTTTTTGTCATAAACCCTTTTATTTTGGGTGGCTGCACTATTCTTGTTCTTCCTTGCCATTTCATAGGCAAAAGATAACTTTTGATGATGATCCCTAACCCACCCCTTCAGGTCATGACAAAGGGACTCTGGGTCAACACCCAGGTTCACATCCACTGGCTGTCTCAGATGCCTCCCAAACATTAAATAGGATGGTGCGTAACCTGTAGCACCATGGACAGTGTTATTGTATGCTTGTAGCAGTTCTGGGAGGAATTCTGGCCACCTCTGTTGTTTCTCAGCCTCGAGTGTACGAAGCATATGCAACAGAGTCTGATTCAACCGCTCGACCCCACCATTCCCAGCAGGATGATATGGTGTAGTTTTACTTTTTGTAATACCATAACACCTGCATAGCTGGTACATTAAGGCCGACTCAAAACTCGCTCCTCTATCTGAGTGTAGCCTAGCAGGGCAGCCAAATGTTTGGATCACATGAGCCCATAGGGCATGTACTGCAGTCTGTGCAGTTTGATCCTTTGTGGGCACTGCCCACGCATAGTGGGTGAAAAGATCTGTCACGACCAGAATATTCTGGTACCTGTCTGTGGGCCTCCCTAAAGTAAGGAAGTCTAAAGCTACAACCTCCAAAGGATAAGACACTTTAATAGGATGTAAAGGAGCTCTAGGTGCCTCTCTATTTCGCAGGCCACAGACAGCGCAACCTAGCTGGAATTCCTGCACCTCACCTTCCATACAGGGCCAATAGAAGAAGCGACGTATCCTGGACAGAGTCTTCTCCACCCCAGCATGAGCAGCCGCCTCATGGTACCTCTGCCACACCTCCTTGCGTCTTTCTGTGGGACATAGGATCTGAAAGTAGGTTTCGTGTGTCCTTGCGTCCATCACCTCTCTGCACAGCATTCCGTCCCGAAGTTGGAACCGCCGCCACTGCTTTAGCCACTTCTGTACCGACTCGGGCAGTGCTTTCCTGGTTGGGGCATCAGGAAGGGCTCCCCGTTTCATATAGATTCTCAACATTTGCAGTCCAGCATCTTGTTCTTGAGCCCCCTTCCAGTCATCCCTGTAGAGCTGAGGTTCTTGTAGATCTCCTGGAGGAGTAATCTCAGTGGTTACTTGGGCTGCTCGACAACCTGCTGGAAACCTGGAGAGAGCATCGGCGTTAGCATTTTCTTTTCCAGCTCTGTATTTCACCTCAAAATCAAATGCAGCCAGCTGTGCCACCCAACGTTGTTCTGTTGCCCCCAAGCGGGCATTTTGGAGGTGGGCTACTGGATTATTGTCTGTAAATACAACAAACTTCGCCCCCGCCAAGTAGTCTTTGAACTTTTCTGTAATTGCCCATTTAAGGGCTAAAAGTTCCAATTTAAAAGAGCTGTAATTCTTGTCATTCTGCTCTGTTGGGTGTAAACTCCTGCTGGCATATGCAATCACGTGTTCTTGCCCATCTTGTACTTGGGCCAACACAGCACCCAAGCCGTGGTTGCTAGCATCAGTATAGAGCACAAATGGTTTTGAAAAATCTGCATAGGCCAAAACGGGGGGTTCAATCAGGGCGTGCTTCAGACGTTCAAATGCTTCCTGGCATTCTGTGGACCACTGGACATGTGCATTCGATGAGCGGTTAGAACTTCCATTTAAAAGGGCATTTAAAGGTCGAGCCAATTTAGAAAATCCTGGGACGAAGCGTCTGTAGTAACCTGCAATCCCCAGGAAGGCTCTGACCTGGCGGATGGTAGATGGAACGGGCCAATCCTGGACTGCCTGGATCTTCTCTGGGTCTGGTTTCACCCCCTCCTGGTCAACCAGATGTCCAAGGAACTTCACTTGTTGCTGGAACAGCTTGCATTTATCCAACCGCAGCTTCAACCCATGTTGCCACAGCTTCTGGAAAACACTCTCCAGTTGCTGAAGATGGGTAGAAAAATCAGGTGAATAGATTATTATATCATCCAAATATACCAACACAGATTCAGAAAGGTGGTTGCTTAAGCACCGCTGCATCAGTCGCTGGAATGTGGCTGGGGCATTACAAAGCCCAAACGGCATCCGATCAAACTCAAATAGGCCTAATGGAGTAGTAAAGGCAGTTTTCTCCCGATCTCTACCATCCATTTCCACCTGCCAATATCCACTGGCAAGATCTAGGGTGGAGAACCACTCTGCTTTGGTCAGGCATGTAAGAGTCTCTTCAATTCGAGGAAGTGGAAAAGCATCTTTATGAGTTACTGCATTAAGCTTCCTGTAATCCACACAGAAGCGCCAGCTACCATCCTTCTTCTTCACCAAGACAATCGGGGAGGCCCAAGGACTACTACTCTCCCGAATTATGCCTTTTTCCAACATGTCTGCAAGGAGAGACTTAATCTCTTTATACATCAGTGGTGGTAGGGGACGATACTTTTGTTTAATCGGTGGTGCGTCACCTGTGTGAATTTGATGTTGGACCAGGTCAGTTCTTCCATGATCCTCTTCATTTACAGCAAACACCTTCTGCCATCTCTGAAGTAAGGTCTGCAGCTCTGCTTCCTGTTGTGGGGTCAAGCTCTTACAATCAAGTAGTCGGCTCACCTCTACTTTTGGTATTATAGGCTCCTCCATTCCGGCTGTCTCCACCACAGCAACTTCCACCACACCATCTGAACTCATCGTCAGGGTAAGGTCGTTGGCTCCTTGGACATCAGACTCGTCCACCTGGTACAGCTGTCCTAATTTCTGATAACGTCCAATGGTGACTTCGTAGGGGTGGGGGTTACAGACCCTGATGGGGACCCGTCCCCTGTTAACCATGGACAAAGTTCTCGCTACTCCCCAAGGTTCAGCATCAGGCAAAGCTTCCACCAGCACCACTCGTTCGGCTGGACTCTTGCCTTTGGATGTTCGACCCCAAACCATAACTTCACAGTTTGGGGGCACCCGGACTCCTCTGCGACCAGCAGAACGGACGTAGCCCAGAAACCCATCAGTCTTTGTGGTGGCAGCCTGTTGGCACACAGCAAAAGCCTCTTTCCAAACCCTATGGGATTTCAACTTCTGGGGGAAAAAAGATTTTTCTCTGGTAAAAACATCATTCCAGCACGCACTGATGACGTTCATCCCTATTATTAAAGGATGTGTTGAACAGCCGTTTCTCACAACTACAACCCCTTTATCTGGTATTTTCACCCCTTCAATTTCAAAGTCCATGACGGCATAGCCTGAATATGGTATATCCAGACCATTGGCAGCTTTTAGGGCAAAAACCAAAGGTGCATCAGTTCTGTCCACTTCTGGAAAATGGTGATCCATCACCTGCTGTTGCACCAGTGTAACCTGAGAGCCAGTGTCCAATAATCCAGTCATTTTGACTCCCCCCATACACACTTCTATAAGAGGACATTCTCCAACAAAAGATGCGATGGCCCCCTGTTTATTTAACATGCATCCTATCCCCACCGCCTGGGCCTCAGCAGCAGGGTGTATTAGTTTAAAGGCGGCTGATCTGGTGTATTTTGGCAGAACCTAGCAATGTGCCCGACTTGCTTACAGTGATGGCATATGGGTTCACCATCTTTAGTCCAGCGGTTCATGTACCCAGGTCGCTTTGGTTTAAACCTTTGCTCACTAGGGGCCGAACTAGTTGAACTTTGCTGCTGCAAAAGGGGTTTAACTTCACTTGCGACATCTTTCACAAGATCTCTCATTTGAAGTTTAACATCCTCCATAATCTCTTTTTTAAGTTTTTCTTTCCAGTCCAATTCAGATTGTAGTCTACTAGATCTGGACTCACCCACTGTAAAACAGGTAGTTTGCAGGCCCTGGTGTCCCAGCTGTTCCTCCTCCAAGTGCAGTGCCTCCTGATGTACTGCTGCAAAACCTTCTCCTGGATGGTGACGCACATAAGCTCGCAGAGTTTGTGACAGGGGACCCTCACATAAACCCAACAGCATCTGCTCCTGAAGGCTCCCTTCGGTGGGTGCATGAATGGGATCACGCTGCTGCAGCCTGCAAAACAGCTCCCTGAGTCGTAAAGTGAAGGACTTTACAGATTCACTGGGTTTTTGAATACAGCTAAAAAACTGTGCCCTCAACACTGCTATAGGAGTATTGTCGCCATATAGAGAGTCTAAATATGTGAAAATTTTTCTAACCTGGTCCCTCTGTCCTTCTTCTAGTACACCAACCTGACGCTTAGCTTCACCACCCAGGGCTCCAACTAAGATGTCTACTTTCCGAGCCTCAGCTATTTCTTGAGCATTTAATAGCCCTTGTATTTGTTCTTTCCAATCTCCATAGGAGACATCAGAGTCTGAACCCTTATACTTTGGTACCCAAGGAGCACCAGGATACACCGGCATCATCATTTTTTTCTTTTTGTTAAATTTACACCTTAGGTGCTGAACACTGTTCCCGAGCTTGTTATCCTGCCAACAACGCCAAATTATGTAGACCGGCCGCGCTTAACGTCAGCTGGTAACTATAGGTTCTCGGATAACAAGGAGGGAGACAGTAACACAGCACCAAGGGAGGAGAGGGAGGTCAATTAGTTAGGTTTTTGTTTTATTCCCCAACAGAATAAAACATGCTCCGTTTTCTTCTTATAAAAATCACAATAAAAAGTACTAAAAGGTTCCGATCAGAGCCAACTAAAATTGTCCAAGAGGGTCAACGTCCACAAAGTCCGGTTAGGACGGCAAATCCTGCGCTCCGTCCAGTCTGTAGTTGCAACCCCAGCGCCACCACCTCCTGTAGTCGTTCCAGCCCAATCTAGTTGCTCCACCTGAATCCGCCCCGCTGGCGTCCTGTTGGGACAAAAGCACCTGGCCAGGAGAGCGATCGCTAAACAGCGGAAGTCTTATCGGTCCCAGCAAGGATCCCTGCAGATAATCAGTGGAAACGTTACTTACCGCCCAGGGCAGAGTTCCCCCTCTGCCCACTGTCGGCTCTACACGTCGTTCCCACTGACTGTATCTCTGCGGTCAACTCGTTCGGGGTCGCGGTCCTTCGTCACGACCCTTCTTAGGTTCTTCTTGCTTTTTCCTCTCTGCTCTCAACGCGAAGTCCTCTGCCTTTTAAAACACACTGCGCCTTGCAGGTTCCAGGTACGCGGCCTATGGGCACGCCCACCCCGCGCAGGTGACTGGCATCAGCTATTAGCTCTCGGAGTCCACAGTGAATAAAAAACAAAACATGCAGCAAAAACACTCAATAAAATCCACACTTAAAAAGTAAAAACAAATTTCTACTGTGTGACATTTCCACTTCCAAAGAGTCAAAAAGTATCTCTAATCTTCTTCCACTCAGTGAAAACATTTATTTATAAGGTCCAAACAGACAGAAAGGTGAGGGGAAACGTCCTCATGTCGTTTTATTCACTGGGGTCAAAGTTCAGTCATAATAAGGCTTTTATTTGGGTGAAAGTTTTCACTAAAAACTGAAGGCAGATATAAAAAACCCTGAAAGTGGGCCAGGAAAATATGTGAGCTCAGTTTGTTCTGCCTACCTGAGGGAGCAGGTGACCCGAAAGGCGGCGCTGCGGGGCTGATGGAGGACGGGTCACCTCCGCCCGGCGCGCCCAGGCCGACCTGACCTTCATGTTCAGGTCAACCGATGGAATCAGAGCGGAGCATTCAGAGTAACCCCTCTAGAGGTTTTCACCTCAAACTGGATCAGAGACAAAAAACAGCACAAAACCAGCAGAAAAGGTTTTAAAATAAAAATGAAAAACTAATTAAATGAATGAGAGAAGATCAGAGTAAAATGAAAACGGAAGATATTTAATAAAAACTCAGATGGACCAATGTGTGAAATTTTGAGTATTTTAGATCTATGAAAATCCTTCACCAATAGAAAAACTTTCCACGGATAATTAAGAGCCACGTTCTCAGTAAAGTGTGAGAAGTGAACCCAGAATGGACGGGAGGATTTTCCAGAATCTGGAACTGACTGGATCGTTCTCCAGATGTTCCTAAATATGAACCTAACATCCTTCCTGCAACTCGCCGTTTGGTTTTCTGGATATTTATGAGGATCTTTACAACCCGGTAGTACAGAACTGAAAGGTTCTGGAAAGTTCCCTGTACGATCTCAGTATCTTTTCATTTGAATGTGTGGTAAATCGTCATCAGTTTATTTATTTGCTGTGTAATAAATCAGCCTGACTGATAAGAGGATTAGAAATGCTGCACATACACTTCATAATACTGTTTCACAGGGAAGTAAAAACATAAGAAATCAGGATATTTGTAACATATTTACATTTATAGATGAAGCTTTTCCATAGTTTGTGTCAGAAGTAAATTTTTTTCTGATTCCCTGAGTTGACAAAGAGTTAAAATTTTAAAGACTCGCTTATTTGTTCTCAGGTTTTTTAATTAGTTTCTAATTTAATTTGAATATAAAGTACTTTGTTTTTCATATTTACTTACTAGAAACTCACTACTGTAACCCCGTAGTGTGTTTACATTTTTAATCTTCTGTTAAATTGTGTTTGCAACCAATAAATTAAACAAAACCCTGCGAAGAAATATGTAAATGTCACATTTCTGTTTGTTTATTCCAGCTGTGCTGGTAATGCTGACTGTAAATATTTTTCACAATTATCTAAACTGGGTATAATTGTTGCAGTTATTAAGCTTTAAAACAAATCAGCCACCCAGCTTTCTTCACTAATCTGTAATTATTCACCCAAAAAGCAGAAATGTAAATGAGTGTCAGCAGCCAAGCTGCTGTTTATCGGCCTCTTTGAGAAGCGCTGCAGCTGCAGGCCTCCGCCTTCAGGGGGCAGCGACGGCCTCCTGTGGAGCTGGCCCTCATCAGCATGCTGCCCGGCCCTCTCTGCCCAGTGGAAGGGGAGCGGGGCCTTACACCGCCGAATTCATTAACCTTTCCACACTCCCACTGGAAGCTCACAGCAGCAATTGGAAATCAGCTCCCAGAAGTTGGAACAGTTTAACCACGCGGGACCCCGGTGTGTCGGGTGGCAGGCGCGGGGAGAGGACCCTATTTGTTCTTATCTAAAAAAACGTCATTTCGCATCAGATGGTTAGTTATTCAGCAGTGCAAGGCGTGTTTATGGGTGTGATGCACAATCACACACCACCCGGAGCTTGACTCGGTACGCCACCAGACAGGCGGCAAATTCTGAGATAGAACTTATAATTGTCTCACTTGAGACTGTCTGATGGGCTTTCTGCACCCGCAGAGCAGTTTTCAGAAGCTGTTTGTGTCAGTGTGACCAGTGTAGCAAATTCAAGAGAGTCAGAGTCATCCACCGCCTCTAATTATTGAACATACTCTGATGAGGCTGTTCCTTAATCAGCTCAATGTGCAATATTTATCTCGGTCTGGATAAAATGAACATTTTAATTGCACAATGTGACTTAAATCAGCCGAAACCCAAGAAAAGTCCTGAAAACGTTCATTCTGCACAGAATCAGCTCTCACCCGATTTGAGCTTGATCTCTTTCTACTGTGGTTACGTGAAAATCTGAGACTTCGTTTAATGAAGTCACAACAATGAAATCAGATCAACACTCAAACCTGCTGGTGGACAGAATGAGGGATGCTGCCAAGCTGAAGAAGGAGTCAGGACTTGGTGGCCTGCAGGACCTAGAGCTGATAGCTACCGGGAGCTACTAGCTACCAATAGCTACTAACAGCTACCGGGAGCTACTGATAGCTACCAGTAGCTACTAATAGCTACCAGGAACTACTGATAGCTACCAGTAGCTACTAATAGCTACCGGGAGCTACTGATAGCTACCAATAGCTACTAATAGCTACCAGGAACTACTGATAGCTACCAGTAGCTACTAATAGCTACCGGGAGCTACTGATAGCTACCAATAGCTACTAATAGCTACCGGGAGCTACTGATAGCTACCAATAGCTACTAATAGCTACCAGGAACTACTGATAGCTACCAGTAGCTACTAATAGCTACCGGGAGCTACTAGCTACCAATAGCTACTAACAGCTACCGGGAGCTACTGATAGCTACCAGTAGCTACTAATAGCTACCAGGAACTACTGATAGCTACCAGTAGCTACTAATAGCTACCGGGAGCTACTGATAGCTACCAATAGCTACTAATAGCTACCAGGAACTACTGATAGCTACCAATAGCTACTAATAGCTACCGGGAACTACTGATAGCTACCAGTAGCTACTAATAGCTACCGGGAACTACTGATTGCTACCAATAGCTACTAATAGCTACCCAGATAGCACACGATGTTAAGTCAACGTTGAAAAATAGTTAGAATCGTTGATTCTGTCCTACAGACTCTGGTCCACCATCAGGACTGCTGTTGTTGGTCAGTAGCCTGCGAGAAGTTCCAACAGGACTTCTCGCATTGACCAAAGTACTTTACAAAGTAAGAACATCTACAAAACAAAATACAACGCAAATGGCGCTAAGTAAAAAGCTAAAAAAATAGTCATATTAAAAAAAAGTAAAGAAAATATAAATATCCTAAGTCAGTCTTCAAGGGTGAGGCGGTGGTGCAGAGTGAAGCATGTGACCCAAATATGGGGGCCTGAGTCCTCACTGCGGCCGTCATGGGTTTGAGTCCCGGCCCGATGATCACTGCATGTCTTTTCACTTTCTCATAAGCTGCTTTCCTGTCAAATTCAGGTCACTGAAGCTGACAAAACCTTCTAACTTCAAAAGCCTTGAGCAACTCATCGGGAAGAATATTCCAGACTGTCGGGTCAGGAACAGAGACAAGGATCCGCCGGAGAGTCGGACCTCGGATTCAGGAGAACCAGTGTGGGTTTTGTTCTGGCTGTGGCTCACTGGACCTGTTCTATCCACAGCAAGGTCCTGGAGAGTCCTGGGGGTCCTGGAGAGTCCTTCAGAGTCCTGGGGGTCCTGGAGAGTCCTGGGGGTCCTAGAGAGTCCTGAGGGTCCTGGAGAGTCCTGGATGTTCTGGAGGTCCTGGTGAGTCCTGGACAGTTCTGGGGGTCCTGGAGAGTCCTGGAGAGCCTTGGGGGTCCTGGAGAGTCCTGGAGAGTCCTGGGGGTCCTGGAGACTCCTAGAGAGTCCTGGAGAGTCCTGGAGGTCCTGGAGAGTCCTGGAAGTCCTGGTGAGTCCTGGAGAGTCCTGGGGGTCCTGGTGAGTCTTGGAGAGTCCTGGAGAGTCCTGAGGGTCCTGGAGGTCCTGGAGAGTCCTGGAGGTCCTGGTGAGTCCTGGAGAGTCCTGGGGGTCCTGGAGGTCCTGGAGAGTCCTGGGGGTCCTGGTGAGTCCTGAAGAGTCCTGGAGAGTCCTGGGGGTCCTGGAGGTCCGACCAACCAGTTTACTTGCGTTTTGTGGACTTGACCGTTGAAGGTATTTGACCGGTTCCCTTGGGGAGTCCTGTGGTACTTCAGGAGTTTGGGGTACCGGGCCCAGACGGAGGTCTGGCCTTCTCCAGTTGGACTGCTGTCCCTGCAACCCAACCCTGGATGGACGGACAAACGGACAATCATACCAACAGCATTGTTGTGCCACTCGTTGTGTTTGGCTCCAGACTCCCATCATTTTGCACCAATGGCCGATTTGGAGGACAGAAGTTTCATTGCATCACAAATATTACATTTAGTGTATCCAAAATATAAATAATAATAAAATCTGTGACAGAACCAAGTTGTGACTGCGAGAATCTGTCCTGCAGGCACAGAAATCTGCCAGAGAGTTAGAGGGAGTCGGCCGCGAGATCAAGAAGAATTAAAACTGGTGCAAGTGTCTCCTGTGAGAGGGGAGGGATGCAGCAGACAGGCGGAGAGGGAGATTAAAGAACGAGAGGAAGAAAGGAAGAGATGAGGAGGAGAGAGACGGGAGAACTTTTGACTTTTTGAGTTAAGAAAATACCAGAGGCCAGTTGAGGGCAAATGGGGAGGAACCGATATGAGAGGGAAGGATTTAATGAGTGGAGGGAGAAAAGGTGAAGCTGAGGGCAGAAAGGGCAAACAGTCAGTGCCTAAAGATGGATGTTTTTCTTTTAAAGTCCAGAAAATAGCAGGATAGATCACCTCTGACTGAACCCAGAGCCTATTGAACGGCTGCCCGAGGAATTAATCCAGGTTAAGATCCGGTTCATGCTGATGCACAGATTCTCAGCGCCGGCCGTCCAGAAACAAGCAGCACTTTCTAAAGACTGTGGCGTCACGTCCAGTTCTTCAGGATGTTTTCTAAAAGGCTCCGACTTCTTGGACAGGATTAACTTTTTAAGTGTTTAATAAAAACCAAATAAACCAGATTTCCATTTGTGTCTGTATTGTTCTAGTCCAAGCACTAAAACCATAAGCTCAGGTTTGGAAAACATGCCGTTTCAAAAGCCTCTCCATTATTAGGTCGCAATCGATATGCACTGCCCCGTTGCCTAGCAACCCCAGGGGAGCTCCGCCCACTTCAGTTTTTACAGACAAGCGTTTGGTTTTACCGCTCTATGCTCTGTATTCACGGTCAGAGATGTGCTTCTGTTGGCAGGTATGTTAGCTGTATAAACCGAGTTTGAACATTGAGCTTGGGGGCGTGGCCAAGAGCAGCTTATTTGCATAAAAGTGACAGAAACCCCGAAACAGCTCATTCGGAAAGGAACTCCAGTTGGGTCTGGGTCCAGTTGGGTCTGGGTCCAGTTGGGTCTGGGTCCAGTTGGGGCTGGGTCCGGTTGGGTATGGGTCCAGTTGGGTCTGGGTCCAGTTGGGTCTGGGTCCAGTTGGGTCTAACACAGAGTCTGGCTCCGATCTGTGCTACATTCAGGACAAACTGCTGGGCTAAGAGTAGCTGTGCAGAAACCTGGTGAGTCAGTGTGAGCCTCTGTTGTCTGCTCCCTCCAGGCCCGTCCAGTTTCAGTTTCTGTTCCTGTTTCCAGAAGCTTCTTGACTGACGGGTCGGCCACACCCTTAATTGGCTCAGAACTCCCTGAGGTCCAATTTGGGCCGATTGGGCTCTTTGTACTGTCCAGCATCAGTGGGAGTCCTGTCAGGAAGACACTGATCCCTCTTCAGAGCTCGGACCCCGTCACACACACACACACACACACACACACACACACACACACACACACACACACACACACACACACACACACACACACACACACACACACACACACACACACACACACATACACACACACACACACACGCACACACACACACACACACACACACACACATACACACACACACACACACTGTGGCAAAGTGAACAGCCCACAGAGCTTTTGTTGATATTCAGTTGAACCAAAATGACGCTCAGCAGCAGCTTCACCCGATGCTTTGACTATACCGTCTGGGAAGTTACACAGTCAAATATTAACATCAATAATTTAGGCTGTAAGAGAAAAAAAAATGTGTTTTTATATTTTCACCATGTCATTCTTTCATTCATAAATGTCACAGTTTCAAACTAAATGTTTACTTCGAAGATAAATCTTTAACAAGCTAGATAAATATTTCATTTGGGGCTAAATATATAGATTACAAACAAAACATTTTGTCCCAAACTAAATATTTAACTTGCCAAATATTTAGTTTGTAAGCTGAATATTTATTTACAAAGCAGACATGAGCTGAACTCTGCAGTCAGACAGACTGTGCTGCCGTTGTGTACATGCAGGCCGCACTAACGAGATAACAGCTAGTAATGAGTTTTAATAAAGCTGCGCCTGAGGAGCGGCGCTGCGGCCTGGAGCTCATTGTGAGGCGGCGAACGCTGCCACTAATCAGCCGCAGAGCCGCAGCAGGCCTTCACGCTGCGATGTTCCAGGCAACAAGTAGACATCCCGTATTAATGGCGTTCCCGGGAAGACGTGTTAGCTAAGCTGCAGGCTGAAACACTTAAAGCAGAATTAATGTGATCCGAAGCAGCAGGTCCTGCCCCGCTTTCCGCTTCTCTCAATCAGCCGGGCGACACTTTCTCTGTCCCGAGTCCACTAATCCAATCAGGAGGGTGATTGCACTCTTTCCCTCCATCCAGTGATATCTAAAAAAAACAGCCTGAGCTAACAAAGTCCTGAAGTCCAACTTTTGTCCTGATATGACGGCATTACATTCATCCATGTGCAACATGGACGACGGGTCTTAAAACCCCCAAATGCACTTATTTTTAACGCCTCATCAGGCACAGCTCCTCTGTGAACTCATAATCTGTTGAACGGGAGAGAAATATTACTTGGCATAAAAAACTATGAAAGCCTGCTGCCTTTCAGGGACAATTAGCTTCGCAGCAAACTGGACTTTCTGTAGCGTCTCTGAGTCAAAGAGTCACAGCAGCCATGTTTGTCCTGAACAAATGAGATCCTCCTGCAGCTGCACATCTGTGAAATTAATACTAAAAATCCTGCTAAGAAAGTCCATTAAAGTGTCCACAGTGATTCTTCACAGAGTGAGAGCAGAGCTTCACAGGTGGTTGGTCTCTGGACGAACCTGCAGTCAGCGACCCGACGCACAGAAACTCTGGAGTCCAACAGGCAATAAATCAAACCTCCTGACCCAGTTCTGTTCAGACTCTGGTTTTTGAAGCATAAATACTGATTATCGCTGCGTTAATTTACCCACAGACCTGATCCGACTCTCCCTGCACGAGTGCAGATCAGGAGTTTAGAGCATCGTGGAAAAGTTCAATATGTTTTAATACGTTTTTCACTCATAGAGTGAAATATTTAAGCCTAAACTTCATGTTATTTCGCTGATTCTTATAGAGGATTTTAAAGTAAAATATGACATTAGATCAATAAAAATTATATTTTATGTTTCTGTAAAGTGTTTATTTCTGTTCACTAAATCTTTGCATGAAATTACTACAACTCCTCTGCAGACCCCACACAAGCTGGACACAAACTGTTCATACGTTTTCCAGCAGGTCGGCGCTGCAGAGCGCAGTTTGCTAAATGTTTGCTTCTCCAGAAAACAGCAGAGTCTGTCCACCATCCACACAATGAGAATAAAATGGCTTCACACTTTAAATCCAGAGATTTTTTATTCTTTTACATGCGGCTTCCCTTGACTTATGTAAATAGTGGGAGAACTTCTGTAATGGCTGACTGCTCCATGCACACACAAAGAACCGTGAAGGACATTTGCATTCAGTCTATGATAAGCCCTGAAAATTCAGACCAACGCTGCGTTTTGGCTGAATATCAATATCTTGGAATACATGCAAGAAAAATGAAGCTTCTCTGTTTTTAAAGACGGGAAAAAATACAACTTTACATTTGCAGTTTCAGCCGATTTAATGTTCCGGATGTTACCAGATTTATTTCCATATCATTATAAGTGAAATCCCAGGAGAGTTTGGGCCTCAAAGCCGACCGGAACGTCGACTGTTTGGAAACTGATTTCCTCTCATGGAGCGTTTACCAGAACTTCAGGTTCAAACTTCCTGTCTGAACCCGAAGCCCTGGTCCGGTCCGGACCCCAGGGGCCTGTTGGAGGAGGAGAACCCGAAGCCCTGGTCCGGTCTGGACCCCAGGGGCCTGATGGAGGAGGAGAACCCGAAGCCCTGGTCCGGTCCGGACCCCAGGGGCCTGACGGAGGAGCCGAACCCGAAGCCCTGGTCCGGTCCGAACCCCAGGGGCCTGGCGGGGGAGCAGAACCCGAAGCCCTGGTCCAGTCCGGACCCCAGGGGCCTGATGGAGGAGCCGAACCCGAAGCCCTGGTCCGGTCCGGACCCCAGGGGCCTGATGGAGGAGGAGAACCCGAAGCCCTGGTCCGGACCCCAGGGGCCTGATGGAGGAGGAGAACCCAAAGCCCTGGTCCGGTCCGGACCAGGGCCGGACCAGGGTGATGGGGAGCACAGAAGAGAACAGAAATAACTTTATTGTTCCCACACATGGAACAATAAAGTTAAAGATAAAAATATAATCAATATGAATAACAGACTCTAAAGTCACTTTCTCACTTTCTTCTTCTACTACTCTCCAATTTGCATAATTATTTCTCAAACTGGTAATTTATGGATCTTTTCTCATTATTTTTCATCTACATCTGGTCGGGCGTTCTGATTGGCTGAGATAATTTGTCAGTTTTCCATAACTTGTTATTTTTCATTATGACCGATGGATCAGTTATTCTGCTTCTTCTGTGCCTCGGCTGTTTTCTCAACTCTCCAGTCTGCTGTGGCTGCTGGTACTGAACCAGGTCCTGGTTCTGGTTCTGGTACTGAACCAGGTCCTGGTCCAGGTTCGGGTCCAGCTACTGGTCCAGGTCCAGCTCCTGGTTCTGGTCCAGCTCCTGGTCCAGGTCCAGGTCCAGCTCCTGGTTCTGGTTCAGGTCCTGGTCCTGGTTCTGGTCCAGCTCCTGGTCCAGGTCCTGGTCCAGGTTCTGGTCCAGCTCCTGGTCCAGGTTCTGGTTCTGGTTCTGGTTCTGGTCCTGGTCCAGGTTCTGGTTCTGGTTCTGGTCCTGGTCCAGGTCCAGGTCCTGGTTTTGCTGGAGGTTTCTTTCTGTTTAAGGAGGATTTTTCCTCTCCACTGTCGCTGCATGCTCAGTGAGAGATTTTCATGAGCTGATTGTCGCCCCCTGCTGGTCAGGAGGAGAGAACGCTGCAAGTCAAAGATGTTCTGCTGTTTCCTCAGACAGAAACTTTTTAATCTCATTTGAATAATGAACTGACTGATAACTAGAATAAACTGGAATGTTTGTAAAGTGACTTGAGATGATCTTTGTTGTGAAATGGTGCTATACAAATAAACTGAATTTAATTCAATTATGGCAAATTCACAGTCAAATAAATGTGTAATTTAGTTTGATGATTAAAAAGAAAGATCTACTAACCATGGATGGAGTAAAGAACAAGGGAAGCTCTGGGGTGAGTCAGTTTGCTCTCACAGCTTTATCTGCCCAGTTATTCGTTTCCTGAAGGAGGGAGGCAGAGTGAGGCTGAAACTGTTTTTATTTTTTGCATTCATAAGCAGTCAGTCAGGTGGATGAATAGGAGATAAGTTTGGCTCTTCCCATTTCTGCGGTTAAATGCAGAGGGAAGACTCCGGCGTCGAAGGCGGAATGAGAAACGGGACAACAATAGTTCTGCACAACAATCGTCCGCCTGGCTGATGGACCCGTTTAGCCACAGGCCGACACATTCTGCAGACAATTACCTGCGCCGCCTTTAACCATCTTCCTCACACTCAGCGCTGCACAATGCTACAGACGCTTTCCCTCCCCAGGCTTTGCTGCCTTTGTCAGTTGGGCAAAAGAAGATTGAATCAGTCGAGATATCAAGTCGAAGCGCTGCCAAAGGAATCGTTTCGCAATTTGCCTGAACAGATGATGTGTGACTCCTGCCAGAGGATTTCATTACTAATCTGATTTCATCCCCCTGGGGATTCGGCGTCCTGCCAATTAGACAAGCACACTCCAGAAAGTAAGTGCACCCTCAGTGGAGGCCCTCAGGACATGATAATCTGACTCTGGCTGTGTCTTAAGGTGAGTGAATGAAGCATCACTCAGCAGCCTTTAAAACTCACAATCATCATAGGAAGTAGGTTAGCACCCAAGGTTAGCACCCAAGGTTAGCATCCAAGGTTAGCATCCAAGGTTAGCATCCAAGGTTAGCATCAGTAAAGTTTAGTTTTAGCACAATCTGCTTTCCTTCGTTTCTTCAGTTCATCAAAGTTTGCAGATAATAAAGAACAGTTGGACAGATAGATTCAAAATATTGATAATATTGATACCAGATTTGTATCGGTATCTTCTGTGGTAATATTGATGCTTTAGTTTCTGATTCTCTCTTGAGATTTGATCTTTGTATTGTGTTGTAGTCTCTGGTTTTGCTCTCAAATTATTATTTTTTGCTCTTTGTTTACTCTGTAAAAAGTAAAAAGTTCACAAAACTGGTTTTGTTTTTCTATCATTTCTGTTCATTAAGTTATTTTATAGGTCCGATGTATAAAACGTAACTTAATAATGTATCGTTTCGCATTGCATCATGACCTTGGCTCTGTATCAGATTAATTCCTCAATATGCAGCATTGCAGACGTTGAAGTTCTGGATGTTGGTTCTGATTCTTGTCCTTTTCGTCTGGTTCTGCTGGTTCTGGTTCTGGTTTGGGGTCAGACTCTCTGCTCCAACAGAGACTCGTCTGGCTCTCGGCTCCTCATGCAGAAATTAGGAGATCCTCACCTAACATGCTCTTCCTCAGAGTTTCAGGCATGGGAACATGCGCAACAAGAGTTTTCACATTTCCACACCGCAGGACACATTAATGCGAACGATGAATAAAAACTACAAGATGCTAAAAAATGGTTTCTTTCTGCATGTTTCCCCATTTAGCGGCACACTTTAAAGGGCTTTTTGCACAAAAGCAACATCTTGTTTACGGCACAAATAAACCTGTGAGGATCGTTTCAGTAAAACTCCTTCATTTGAAAAGATGCCGGAGATCCGACTGCTCTTTGTGCTTCGGCTCTTTGAGGCAGGAAATCCTCAACTTCTTCATCATCTTCACCTCCAACATCACTTCATCTATCAAACTGCCATCAGTCATCTTCCAGGAGAAATTCATCGGCCCTGACATTATCTCTACCCTCATTTGGCTTGGAGTTTCCTGCCGCTAACCTACTGTCATGTATTCAGCCTCATAAAACTGACAATAACTCAGCTGAGCAAATCTGCAAGAAGAAAATCCCTCGAGGTCACAGTTTAGTAAAATTATTTGTTTATTTGTTCTGGGTAAATGTTTGGAATGTAAAGTAAAATGATGCATCATCTCCTCATCGATGGAAAGGTGGTTAATAAAATGAATAATGAATCTACAGAGGTCTGTCCTCTCCAGGCCTCCCAGAGAGACTGAAGGTTGGAGCCAGTCTCTGGTCCTTTCTCCTGACCACAGTGACCATCGTGTCTCCAGTCCAGGTGTTTTCATCATGTCGGCCTCATCCAGCCTTCTGCAGCTCTTCATCTCCTCCTGCCGTTTCTGCTGCCAACTAGAATCAATCTGAAAATTTTCCTCGACTGTTTTCTGTGAACAAAACC
>NC_088830.1:33486314-33491314 GCF_904066995.2 Poecilia reticulata | reverse complement strand
TTATGGAGCTGAATACATATTTACATCACACTTTTCTCACTTCTATTGGTGAAAAACTTCAATGATAATTTTCCTTCCAATTCAAAATGATGATAATTTTCATGAACAGCTCCAAATAAAATACTCTGCAGTTTACGGTAGAACATGAAAACGCTGGATGTGTGGGAGGTTTATGGGTCTAATTCAGTCTCAGACATTTTAAAACTCATCGTTTTCATTAAAATCACTGCAGTCAGAACAAATTGTGCACAAATTCAGATCAGTACTAATGACCTGTGCTGTCAGTCCACATCATCTAAGTGAAAATCCTGATGATGAAAACAAATCTGAATTATTTTTAGGTTCTTTGTGCTCACATAACACGTCTCCTTCTCACGTTTCTCTTATTTGATGTAAAATGAAACTAAAAAGAGTCGACACGTGAGATTAGGACTTCCTGAGAGAAGCCCAGCTGCTCTTTACACATTTTATTCGTGGAAACATGGTTCATGACTATCTGGGTGGTTCTTTGAGGTTTCTCACCACCATTCAGTCCATAACAAAAGGATTTCTGCAGCAGGAAACAGAACATTTCCCTTTGAGATAACACTTTAAAATGGATGATAAAAAACTTCCTTCAGCAGTGAATAATTACTCCGGCTTATGGAAGTAAATGCTGGCAAACGTTCAGTAGATTAGAATGTGGGACTCGTTTTCCGTCCGGATCCGTCCGTCCGGATCCGTCCGTCCGGATCCGTCCGTCCGGATCCGTCCGTCCTTCTGCGATTCAGAGTCCTGGTTTCCACCTGCAACACACACACACACACACACACACACACACACACACACACACACACACACACACACACACACACACACACACACACACACACACACACACACACACACACACACACACACACACACACAGGAGAGAGCGAGTTATGAAAAAAGAGTAAATAATGCTGGAACTTTGGTGCTCAGCCAGCCACAGGGTTAGATTAAATTTAAATTATCCACACAGATGAGAATAAAGCTGCCATAAAATGCACAAACTACGGAGGTGAGACGTCTGCAGTTGTTCTGTTCTTAAGACGCTCCCAGTGCTTTGGCACCTGATTCTCTGCTGAGGATTTTTTAATATGAAATGAGAAATTTTACTGTCTTCCATCTGGTGTTTCATCTTTTTATGTCACATTTGTTGGCTGCTGCCGGCTCCTAGTATAGACTGTTGGCAGGTAAAACAGGAGAAAAGTTGCTTCTTTCTTAATAACCTGAGCAGAAAGCAGAACGCCTGAACAGTTCAGGCGTTTCCTTTGTGAACCGTCTCAAACTCGGCTCCACTGTTGGAGAACAGCTGACCACACAAGTCTTGGTGTAATCTATCCCATAATGATGCCAATGCATATGTGAGCGTCAAGCAGCTCGTTGCACTGGATTGTATTTAGCAGTATCAACATAAAGGGGGCAGACTGTATCACAGATTGCAGATCATATTTGTTCCACACTCGTTGGTCTAACACGTCTAATGCATGGAGGTTATGATGTAAATCAGTGAGGAGGCGATTCAGGGGTATGAATACTTCTGACAGACTGTAAATGAGGAGCAGGAAGTTTTCTGTTGAGCTTCAACACGTCAGCCTGGATCTCTCAGCATCCAGAGCGAGACTTTCTCCCGCAGCTACGTTTTTGGAGTGTTATTTTTGATGGCAGCTATTTTCTCTCCCACGACTTTCATTTGATTGATTTGAATCTGAAGTTCAACCAGCCTTGAAAAAGTTTGAGCCCCGAAGCTTCCAGTTTTCTTAAAAATGCTCGCCAGTAAAACCTGAGAAAGGAAAAAGAAAAGAACTTCTGCCTGGAACCAGATGGAAAGTTTCTGGATCGTCAGACGTTTCTCAGCTCCTGTTAAAAAAAATACATCTAAAAATATTTGACTTCATCCTTAGTAGAAAATAAATTCCCAGGATGTTTTTTACTTTGAAATATGGAATCAAACCTTTCTTTTCTGCTCATTTTAGGGTCAGAGGTCAAAACAACAGCATGAGCCAAAATAAGAATCTTCTCATCAGCCTAGAAAATGTCAAGCGCCGCGGTGAGGCTTGTTTACGTCGCTGTTTGAATGGTTAATAGATGTCTGATCTCGTCAATTACAGCTTTGATGGCGAGGAACAAAGAAGCGTTTGTTTGTGTGTGCTTCGCTCCGAGAACGAGGAGGAGTCCGTGTTCGGGGCTGGATGATGAGAGAACCAGAACATCTGCTTGTTTTCCTTTTCCTCTGACAGAAACACAGAACCAGAGACAGCGAAGGGACAGAACATGCAGGATCCGTTTCTCCTGGAAGTGCTTTCATGTAACGTCACAAACTGTTATCTCTGAGCAGCTCAGAGCCTCCTACTGTAAGCGATGCGATGAGTGTGTGAGTCTGCAGGTCGGTTTTAAATGTGCAGAAAGAACCGGGGACGAACCCGCCTGGTCCAGGATCAGACTCCCACAGGCGCCTGGTTGGACCCGCTGCTCCTCAGAACACAATCTGAACTTAACAGAGAAATCAGCTGCTGTAAACCATACAGTCACCTAAAACATTACAAAACCATGGAAATAAAAGGTATTAGACACGACAGGTAAATAACAAAAACATAACAAAAACACAAAGCAATATTAATTCAGGGCTGCACAGTGGCGCAGTTGGTAGAGCTGCTGTCTTGCAGCAAGAAGGTTCTGGGTTCAATTCCTGGTCTTTCTGCATGGAGTCTCCATGTTCTCCCTGCATGGTGGGTTTTCTCTGGGTACTCTGGTTTCCTCCCACAGTCCAGAAACATGACTGTCAGGTTAACTGGCCTCTCCAGATTGTCCCTAGGTGTGAGTGTGTGTGTCCTGTGTGTCTCTGTGTTGCCCTGCGACAGACTCGTCACCTGTCCAGGTGACCCCGCCTCTCACCTGGAACGTTAGCTGGAGAGGCAGCAGCACCTCCTGACCCCACTGAGGGACAAGGTGTTAGAAAATGGATGGAATATTAATTTACCTCGACTATTATTATTATGTCCTATGGTTCACATTTATGGAGGGCAGAACAAAACAACATCATCGGCATTAAATCCAAATTTCCTTTCTGGAAATGTTTTTGACATTTTTGCCCAATAAAAACAGAATTTAAATTGAATTAATTAGTTCATTTGAATATTAATGCAGTGCTTGATAACAAGGACCAATTGGAATAAACGTGTGACTGAATTGAAATCAGACACTGAAAAATCACTAAACCTTATTTTTGTCTGTTTTTCTTCCAGTGCAAAGATCTTGTTACTCCTGTAGTAACACAAAACTGAAGGTAACTTTCAGGAAGATATTTAATTCTTGAATGTTAATAAACATGATCAGCTTTTTCACTTCTAAGATGTGAAAAATGTCTTGTTGGGATTCCCAGAGTTCTGCTGCATCATGACCAGGTGCCTCACCTTTCTGTTAATTTTGATCAGATTGAAGAACAAGATGACCAACTGGGGAGGAAATTTAAACCCGCTATGAAAATCCCAACTGCTCAAATAATTAAGTAAATGTTTCTTACGTTCTGCTCTCAGTTTCGAGCTTCCTGCATAGTGAGGTCAGTGAAACGTCTGGACAGCGAACAGATTAAATGTCCTTTTTGGCTCTTTGCTGCAACGTTTGAGTTGTAGTTGCAGTGTTTGTGTCGCGGTGGAGCAAACGCAGCATAAACACCTGTGTAGGACTTTTACGTCCAAATCTGTAGCTGCTGTGATGATCAGATGTGTAGCAAGGTGATGTGGGAGGATTCGTTTACAGCATTGTTTCCTCCAACACCACTGAAACTAAAGACAAACACAGAGTGCTGCGATGGGCTGTAAGGTCCAGGTCCAGCGGTCAGTGAGTCCAGTTTGGTGGAAACCAGCTTTTATTAAGCTCAGATGGACTCTGTAATTATTTCTACTTTTTCAATTTGGTAATGTAGAAAAGAAAAACCGGTAGGAGTCTTGTTACTTTCAGTCACAGGTGCTGACAGGCAGCTTCCCTGAATGACATGAAGAAAATGTCGCTGGAAGCAAAATACACTGTCTTCACCTAATTACACCTGATTCTGTGAATAACTTCCCCAGAGGCTGACGTGTTCCCGGCACAGCAGCTGCAAACTATCAGAAAAGGTAAAGCAACTTTCTTCAGTTGAAGTAGGCTACAGGATTGTTTTGACACCTTTTTTATTTTTTAACAGAACAAACCATTTTGTGTAAATCTTGACAATTAATTAAGAAGATAATTCAACATTTTGCCAAGTGAATAACTAGTTGCAGTGATTTGTTTTATGTGCAAAACCTTTAAGAGCAACGCAAAAACAAAGTGCACAGTCTGAACTGTGCTATAACTGATTTAATTAGTCTTAAAAGATGATGTTACTGGTTGATTCAGTGTAAAAACAGTAAATTAAAGGATCCAGGATTCAGGCTAACAGAGAATCTGGAGATCTGGGAGGAGATTTTAAAGTGACCTTCTCCATTTGTTTCATCTGTTGGGTTGGAGGGTCATTTTTAAACAGCTGTGGTTAAAGTCATAGCATAAAAACACATTGAAATTTAATATATATCTGTGTCATGAATCTATAAGTACTGACTATATAAAATAAATTAAAATTGAATAGTTTTTTTGAAGCAGAAATGTAATGTTGAAAACAGTTTGACAATATTAATATTTTGGTATTTCTCATTTAAAATAGGAAAATAACCTGAAGAGGGAAAAACAAAAACATTTTGAATGGGAATTTGTTGATGTGGGATCATGTAGTGGATCATGTTATGACATGAAATAAAAAACCCAGCAGTACCTTCACTGCAGCCCAAAGTCCGTCACCTTCAGCGTGACGCGTTGGGAGTCTAAACTCAGAATGACGTCATGCGCTGCGGAGCCGCGTCATACTCACAGGCTCCGCCCACAGGAAGACAAACAATTAAAGCTGAAGAAAATTCATGTCAAAGTATGCAAAATAAATAAAATAATCATAATACAATATT